>NC_081858.1:2749013-3049013 GCF_963259705.1 Myotis daubentonii | reverse complement strand
TGAAATGGAGGGGGTGAGCATATGAGGAGGAAACAGAGGCAACAAAGTCATAGAGCAACATTTATAATTAGTACGTGATCAGAAAGTCATTAATTCTATTTGGAGCATATATTTATATGGGAGTGCAGGAAGATAAGATTGGTGAATTAGGTCAGAAATACATTCTAGAGGGCCTAGAATGGTAGCTTAGGAAGATTGGTCTTTATTCTATAGATGAAGGGAACTATTGCATATTTATTTTTTTTGCAGAATTACATGATCATACCTGTGATTTGGAAAAGAGTGTGACAGATGTTTGAAAAGAACTTGGAGGCAGGGTCACCAGTTGGTGGCTGGAGTCTTGGTCCAGGCAGGGTGAAGAAGGTAGCAGCTCCTTCCTTGTTCTAATACGACAAAGCTCCTCTGTGGTCTGATTCCTGAGGTTAAAGCACTCGCTGAGGGCTTTCTGAGGGCATTTACTTAATGGCATGCCAGGGCATTTACTCATAAAACCAAAATGCCATTGGGGACAGAAATAGGGGTTTTGGTTACTTCCTCAAACAGGATGCACTTGGGCTGAATATCCATGTGATTCATTGGGGTCAGGAAACAAGAACTCCACAAACAAACACCCCTCCCTCCAGCCCAGTGACTCATGGCTTCTTCAGTTTGTAAAACTCTGAAGTCCAGACAGAATTTGAGATATGATGTTAAATCAGAAATCATTTGTGCTCATTGTTAAAAGAGAAATATTTGTATCCATTCTTTTAATCATTCAAGGAATAAGCATTTAGTGAGCTCTTACTGTTTTGAGGCACACAAAACCTGGAGTTATAAAACATAGTTCCTGTCATAAAATATTTCCCAGTTTATCCTAGAAAACAGATACAGCATAAACAATATGTAGAGTTTCACGTGAATCTTATAATAGAGAAATGCAGAAAGTACTAAGGGTCAGAGGAAAGACTCAGAACTGCTTTGTGAGAGGAAGGGTGGAATGGGACTTGGGTCATAAAAAATGACTGTTCATCATGTATTCACTCATTAATTCAACAAATACTTATCAAGCTCTGACTGTATGACAAGCAGTGCACTAGACGTGAGGGTCCATGCCTGTGGAGCTCAGATACCAGTGAGCAGACCCAGACAGGAAACACCAGTGTATCTGGGAACCAAACAACAAATCTCTACCTTCATGGAATTTACATTTACATGGAGAAAAATTACCAAAAACTGAAACTAGCACTTCATTCCAAGAAAGAAGAACATATGCAAAAAGAAGTATATATCCAGACCTGCTTGGAAAAAATGGAGAAAGGAACCCATATAACAAGGTTTAGGGGTACCCATATAACAAGAAGGCTTATTAATACAATTGAGAGAGGATGGCCAAGTTGCCATGACACTCTTTGGCTGGAGTTGACAGAAATGAGTACCATTGTCACATGGAGATTCACAGCATGGAGCTCAAAGACATTCTGATTTTGCATTGTCCACCAGGGAAATGGAGTCACTGAGTCAGGAATGTGATTACTGTGGTTTCAACTCACTAATAATCTTTATGTACCTTCAGTCTGACTGCTCTTCAATGGCCCAGTGCCATGAAAATAAAAACTTAAGACACTGACTACCTAGTTGCTGAAATCATATTCAGGTCAACTCTGTGACAGCCAGTTCTGGCTTGGAGGTCATACTTGATTCTCCTATTATCAGGCTGTCTAAATGAGGCAGGCCACGAGCTAGTTATTGTTATGGTGCTCATTGACATGGGATTTGACCTATATCAGGAGAAGAAGTAGGACAGAAAGCTTTCAGCCCTACCCAGGCTTGGGAAATTCCAGTAGAAGCAATTGCAGGACCACAGAGCTGGAAGGATCTCAAAGTTACTTAAGGTGATCCTGGAACCTGCCTCTAGAAAGATATAGGCCTATCAGTAAATTTAATATAAATGGTAGAACTCACTATTTTAGCAGCACATTAAAAATGTACCCATCCTGAATAGTATAGTTCCCTTCAGGACAGTGATGCTGCCTACCCTTAGGTAACATATCTTTGAACCTTGTATTTTCCAGATCTCAGAACCTATGCAGTAGATTCTCTTGAATACTCTTAGTAGGAGAAAATCATTGTCTTTGGAGGAGGATATTCTGAATTTTCAAAAAAATGAAGTGCCATATATAATTGGTCCAGTTGGATAATATCATTTTCTATAATCACCCTCAAATATGCTTGTTGATTTTAGAGAAAGGAAGGGAGAGAGAGAGAAACATTGATGTGAGATAGGAACATCTACTGGTTGCCTTCTGTATGTTCCCCAGCTGGGGATCAAACCTGCAACCCAGGTATGTGCCCTGATTGGGAATCAAACACTCAACCTCTCAGTACACAGGATGATGCTCCAACCAACTCAACCACATGGGCCAGGACAATTAGATCTTTTTTTTATTAAACATAAATTTAAATGAAGCTATGAAGTTATGAGGTGGCATTTTCTTTAGTTCAATTGATTCAAAAGGGACTTACCAACAATCGTAAAAGTAATTAGTAAAGTACTCTCCCAGATGGCTAATTTGGAGGTCTCTGAGCCTTGTTAAGCTATACTATCTCCCTCTATTTGATGAATTAGAGACCAAGGAGCATATTTTGTCTCAAAATCCCTACTTACTAGAGAGGCAGGTGTGTGTCAGGCTATTTGTTGAATGAATTAGAAAACAGTATTGTCATCACTTTGTAATCATATTGTATATTATTTGTCCTTTTTTCACCAAATATGAATCCTATGATCACCTTTTATCTTGATGCTTATTAGTCCCAAATGCTTAGGGAGGCAGTCTGTGCTGAACAGACAGTATTCTGGGAAGAGAGTTCAGGTTCCAGCGTAAACTCTGTTATGAGCAGCAGTGGGTGGCTCTGGGAAGGTACTTAATTCTGTGTTTCCATTGGAATGAAATGACTGAACTAGGTGACGGGAAAAGGTCTATTTGAGGAATAAAGTATTAAGTAGCTACTTTGTGCCCATCTCTGTGGAGGTCATAGTACATTTTTAAAGGTCTTAGTATAGATCAGGATTCTTGTGTTTGCTGGGAGCGTGATCTCAGAACAGTTAAAAAAACACGTTGGTGAAGGGATGTTACGGGTTCTCTCTCATCAAAAAGCCCACACGTGTCTGTGCTACACCAACAGGGTTGCTTTAACACAGAACACAGTTTGATTTAGATAAGGTAGAAAAACAAACCCCAGAGAGGACAGGGATGTTGCAGACCCCAGGAATGACCAGAATCAGGGACTCAAGCACTTCCATGACACAGCTCTCCCAGCTTTGGCCTTGGCTTCTCTCTCAGGTTTAGTGTCCTTTGTGAGCCTAAAGAAATTTGAAAAACCTGTGGAAAGTCCTCTGGGTGGGGGAACAGATACCGTGACTGACAGCTGCTCTTAGAACCATGAGGTTGGCTGGAGAGAGGGCAGCTTTCCCAGAGAAGAGGTTGATATACCAACAGAAACATAGAGCTCCACTAAGCCTGCTCTCTCGGCTTGCTGCCCACGCCCACTCAGCTCCTCTTGCTGCCCGCACATTGGCCAGTGACCTCCTGCTCTTCCTGAAGACCATGCCCAACCACATAATTTCTGAGGGCTGACTGCCTTGCCTATGCTCTCAGAGCACCTTGAACCCATTGCCCTGGGGAAACACAACTCTTCATAGTGCTTATCATGGTCTGTCCACAGATTTTTATCCCCCATGAGATTGGGTTCTGGTGATTCAAAGAGAAGGAATCCAAGAACTTTGTTGTCAAGATGCTTAAGGTCTAGTGGGAAATACATGATAAACAAACACTTGCAATACAGTGTGGTGGGATGAGTCACCAGGTGTCAGCGCTGATGCTACAGGAGCCCATGGGAGAGAGTCTTCCTGAAGTAAGGGCAGGGGAGAAGGCCTGAGCTGGGTCCTGGTGAATATGATTGAATGAGGTTGTATAAGGTCTGGAGGTAGGGTGCATTCTCTGCACCAAGAACAGCCTATAAGAGCTCAGGGAATGCTTGAAATCACAACGTAATCAAAGGCTTATGTTTGAATAAGACAGAGATGAAATTATTGGAAAATAAGAGTTTCCAATAAAGTACCAAATTATAGTACAACTAGAGGCCCGGTGCACAAAAATTTGTGCACTCAGGGGGGGGAGGGGGGTCCCTCAGCCCGGCCTGTGCCCTCTCGCAGTCTGGGACCCCTCGGGAGATAACGACCTGCTGGCTTAGGCCTGCTCCCAGGTGGCAGAGGGCAGGCCCAATCCCTAGGTGCAGCCCCTGGTCTGGCTCAGAGCAGGGCCGATTGGGGAGTTGGGGTGCCACCCCCTGTCATGCACAGAGCAGGGCGGATTGGGAAGTTGCAATGCCACCCTCAGTCATGCTCAGGGTAGGGCCGATTGGGGGGTTGGGGCACCACCCCCTGTCATAATCAAGGCAGGGTCGATGGGGAGGTTTTGATGCCACCCTCAGTCACTCACAGAGTAGGGCTGATAGGGGAGTTGGCACACCGCCCCCTGTCACACACAGAGCAGGGCCCATGGGGGGGGGGGTTGAGGTGCCGCCTTCTATCACCCACAGAGCAGGGCCGATCAGGGGGTTGGGGCGCCGCCACTGTCACACTCAGGGCAGGGCCGATGGGGAGGTTATGGCTCTACCCTGTCACACACAGAGCAGGGCCCGTGGGGTTGGGGGGTTGGGGCGCTACACCCTGTCACACACAGAGCCGCAGGGTGATCAGGGGATTGGGGAGCTCCCCCCTATCAGGCACAGAGCAGGGCCGATCAGGTGGTTGGGGCGCCTTCCCCTGTCAGGAACAGAGCAGGGCCAATAGGGAGGTTGTGGCCCTGCCCCCTGTCACACACAGAGCCACAGGGTGATCAGGGGGTTTGGATGCTGCCCCCCGTCATGCTGATCCTGGTGCCAGGAGGCCTCTCAGCTCCACTGATCCCGGTGCTGGGAGGCATATTACCCTTTTACTATATAGAATAGAGGCCTGGTGCATGGGTGGGGGCCGGCTGGTTTGCCCTGAAGGGTGTCCTGGATCAGGGTGGGGGTCCCCACTGGGGTGCCTGGCCAGCCTGGATGAGGGGATGATGGCTGTTTTCAGGCTGGGACTGAAGCTCCCAACTGCTCCTTTTTTTCTTTTCTTTTATTTATTTATTTTTTTTATTCTGGGCCAGCTTTAGCTCTGAGGCTTGGATCCAGCTCTGAGGCCTCAGTTGCTGAAAGTAGGTATCTGGTTTGTTTAGGTTCTATAATCAAAACTCTGTATCAACTCCAGCTCTGAGATCCCTGCTCGCTGTAAGCTGGTTTCTGGGGTTTTGTTTAGCTTCTGTATTCATTACAATGTTTCTTAAACTGCAAGCTCAGAGGCCGGCAATGCAGGCGGGGAACGTTGGAGTCCTCCGTCATTGAAGCAAGCAAGCCTCATGTTCAGTTTAAGCTGCCTGACTGCCGGCTGCCATCTTGGCTGGCAGTTAATTTGCATATCGCCCCTGATTAGCCAATGGGAAGGGTAGTGGTTGTATGCCACTTACCATGTTTCTCTTTTATTAGATAGGATGCACTAGGAGTTTAGAAAAGATTGAGGCTGCCATGATCTTATGAAGGAAATCTCTCAGAAAATATACATATTGCCTCACTCCATGGAGAGCTGACAATGATAAATCTGAAATTGGTGAATCTGGGTTTCAATCTCATTTTGCCAGGTATTAACTTGGTGGTGATTTCTCAATCTCTAATTTCTACACCATAAAACAAAGACACGAAGATTCATATCTCAGAGTTATACTGAGGATAGAATAAGACATGTACATGAATATGCTTAATAAACTCTAAAGCACTACACAAACTTAAATTATTATTTAAATTTGCTTCTCTGTAAAACAGGGAATTATTAACTGACAAGAATATTTGGAAGACATGAGAAGGTACATAAATATAGTCACATGGCAAGATGCAATATTCACGGTAAGAGGTATGTTCATTGCACTTACTGGCTAAAAATCCTGGTTGGTGCTATTGCACAATGCATGTATCATGTTAACGAGCGGACTCTGGCGTTTTATCCATTTCTGACTCTGATGACAGGGCAGAGAAACACCACTTCCAGGCAGGCGGTCGGACTCCACTGGGCATGTGCTGTGCTAGGAATTCAGTCATTGAAATGCTGTGACTGTAAGGTATTCTGTCTACCAAGTGAACTGCATCCTGGTAGACAGAAGGTGCACCTTAGAATTCCCTTCTAGTTATAGAACTCTAAGAGGTAAGACTTTCCCTTCAGTGCCTTCATTTTCTCCTTTTAAATGGCCATGCAAAATGCCAGCATTTTAAAGTGTCACCTGACACACAAAGGACCTGAACAAGTGTATTCCCATTATCTTCTGTGTGAGTCCATCTTATGCTCTGCTCCAGGGTGGGAGAGGGCAGGGAGGTACATGAGCAGATACGGAATGGCCTGCTAGAGGAATCTGGACTTTTTGAGTGTGTCTTAAGGACTATGGGAACATATTAAAGTGTAATTGACACAGTGTGTTCAGGCACACAGTGTAAATACCTGCACTCTGGGTGCTGCTCCAGTTCCGGAGAGTTCTCGGCTCTCCCCTGGGAACAAGCCCCTGCCCTGCCTCCCACATTCCCCACTGAGGCCAACTCTGAGCTGATTATTACAGAGGAGATGGGTGCCAATGCTTTTCTATGTTGCTATGAAGGTGATCTTGAAAAGCATGGGTTGAGACATTCAATATTTGTTACTCACTCTTGTTTAAGGATAAACTCAGGGAACCTGGAAAGGAGTCTCGTCACTCCCAAGTATGGGGTCAAAGTCGTGACCAGTTGGTAGTCCTTTCTCTCTCTCTTACACCCCATTATCCAATGGCCCATGGTCCCTTTCTTAGAACATTAGGCCTATGAGATATAAATAAGAAGAAATTGAAGGTTAAGTGAGTTCTAATATGTCCCCATTGAACATACAAGATGCACATGCACTTAACTATGGCTGCAAAAAATGCACTCAGCTTTCCCAAATTTATTTCACTACAGAACGGTTTTATTTAGTAACTTAGAGGCGTGGTGCACAAATTCTTGCATGGGTGGGGTCTGGCTGGAGGCCCCCATGGCCTGGGGTGGGGCTGCAGGCCGTTGGCCACCGGCTGGCCCCCAATCAGGATGATGAACTCCTTTAGCTTTTTCTTGTCTGTGAAGCTCTTTATCTGGCTTTCAATTCCAAATGAGCTTTGCTGGGTTGAGAAGGGCTTGGCAAGAAATATTCAAAGTGACGAAGAGGAAGGACCTGCAGCCAGGGTGACCTTCCTTTTGAAAGGACATGTCTGCTCCGGGTCTCTGAAACTCGGGTCAGCCTTTGCATCGGGCAAGTGGAATCGCTGAGGCCTATTTGAGTCGCCAAGGCTGGGAGCGTGATCTCAGAACAGTTAAAAAACACGTTGGTGAAGGGATGTTACGGGTTCTCTCTCATCAAAAAGCCCACACGTGTCTGTGCTACACCAACAGGGTTGCTTTAACACGGAAGCTTCCATCCGCAAGCCCACCGCCTCCGGGAGCTGGTGGGAGGGTGAAAGTGGCCGCGAGTAGATGAGGCCGGTGCCAGGCCCCTTGGCAGGTGTCAGTGGCTTGGCTGTCTGAGCCCCAGGCGGGGAGACAGGCTCTGACGTCACCACCGCGCAGAGGATTTGAAGGCAGCGGTAGTGGCTTCAGAGCTCGTTGCTATTTTGTTTTATTTTTATCTCCTTTTCCCTTGAAACCTCTCCAGGTTGCATTCGTTCGAGAGAGGAGCAGCCTTGGCACCTCCTCGGTGGAGAGCAGGCCTTCGATCTGGGTTCACACGCAGCCGGACAGAGTCCTGTTTAGAAACACCTGTGGGTCTTGCATTGTTTGCGCTATTGCCGATAAAGAGGGTTTTAGATCCTGGCGGTAACTATGTCTCCTGCTTATCCCCGAGGGCAGGAGCCAGCGCAGCCACAGGCACAGCCACAGTCCTTCACTCACTCACAGGCCTCCGTCCAGGGCGGCGGTGCAGGCGCTTCACACAGGGAGGGGCCGGGAGCAGGAGGGGCAGCCCTGCTTTCCCCAGACCTTCTGTCTGGGTCCCCATCTTCCCGCTCCGGGTCTGTAGCGTCTTCCTTTAGGGGCGGATTCAGGAGTCTGGGGGACATGATGTTTATCACTCGCTGTTTTCCGGGTGGGTGGTCAGCATGGGGTGTCCTGAATCAGGCTTCCTTCGGCATTGCGGTTGGGGGGGGGAGGGCGAGAAACAGCATGAAGGTGCAAACACAACCCTGGGGACTCCTCGCCGAGCGCCTTCTGTATACCTTCCCTACAGCTGGTGGGTGTCTCCCCTCAGAAGGGGTGCTCCCTGTGTCTGCGACCAGCAGGTGAGGGGGTGGTGGATCAGGCTGATTGGCTGTGCGGTGCCCTCATAGCCGCAGTGTCAGCGGGTGGGGCAGAGCACCGGGGACCCTGGGTTCCCTCGGGGGTTTGCAGAACCGCCCCTCCCTTTGTTCCCATTCTCCAGGAGGCAGCTGTTGGCAGGCAGCAGGACGGATGGGTCCCGGATCAGACCTACTGCCTGACCTCCAGGGAGGTTTCCTGACCCCTCTGCTCACCTGAAGCCCCTAAAATAGTCGGGGTGCCCAGTGCTCAGAGGCTCCCGTGAGCTCGTGGAGGCGGGCCCTTGGTCATCGGTTTTTATTTTTTTTTACTATATTTCTTCTGAGCGCAGTGATTATACTTCATCTGGAGAAGGGCGGGCTCGAGTGACCTTGTGGAGCGTCTAGGGAGGGGAGGAGGCCAGTGCCAGAGGCCAAGTTCCAGGAGGCCGGCAGTGCTGTCCGGAGCATGCGAGCAGCGCTGTTCCCTTGGTGCCTGGCCTGTCCTCTTGAGATTGAACCTGGAGGACTACTAAGGGAGCCAGTCCCCAGTTCCACCCACTCCACCACCAATGGATTGATTGGAGTCTGAAGGCCGGGAGGAGGGACCAAGAGGCCTGCCTTCAGCCGCTGGCCAGTCACCGCTGCCGCTGATTGATCAGCTCCTCCCTCGGCTCCCTAGCCTGGAGTTCTGTGGAGCCTTCGGTTATTTTGGATGGATGTTAGGACCCTGGGTTTTTATATATTAGGACACTCATTAGCATAGTGAGTTCTTCTTGTTCCTCCATAGACAGTTTGGAAAATGATGTTCTTAGATAAATGTCAGTAAATAATCCCACTGAAGGGTGAAACCTGTCTTAGGTGGGAGTTGAACAGAGCTTACATACAAAGTTGAAATCAGGACTATAGGCTACCATCACAAACAGCCCACTCTTCATTCAATCAGAGGTTAGGAGGGAGGGGCTGAAATAAGCAGTTAGCGTTCCAGTCCATGTATCCAGGAAAGCTGTCCTTTTAAGACTAATTCAGAAAAAAAGTGTTTGGTTTTCTTTTTATTAGACTGGATAGATTTTATGGAAAATCCTTTGAAAATGTTGAAATTGACTCTTCTTCTTTTCCTCTGGCTTTTGTCCTCCGATAAAGCATGAGTCTAAGCTTGATTTATACCTACTATAATTTGTCAGGGGCCTGTAGAAACCTACTTGCCAAGTGAGCGAGTAACAGCTAACAGTTTTAGCTCTCGTCACAGAAAAGCCTTCTTCTCCTTCCAGCTTCCCATTGCTCTGTGATCCTCGGTCATATCTGCAGTAGAACCCTCCAGTAAGTGCTAATTTATTGTTTTACATAGGCCTCCAAAGTATCTTTTCTTCCCACCCATGAAATAGGCAGGAAGATCCTAGGAAGTGGGATCCACTCCACTCGTTATGCTCTTTATCTTACCCTTCCTCTCAAAAGCTCTCCCTGATTAAACTTCTCCCTCTGCTTTTCACTGCTTTATCCTGCACTTTTAAAGATGTTATTCAATTCATAGGATGTTATTTTACTTATGGTGATTCTTGCTTCTCAACGGACCTCTGTCCAGTTATCTCTGTATTTTCCTTGCCAACTAAAATCTAAAATGTATTGGAGGCAGTTACTATGTGTTTAAACATTTACATTATCTTCAGAGTCTCATATGTATGTTCTATACAGAGCAAACATTTATTTACTTGCATTGATTTAAGACTGATTTCTATGGAGTGAGTGTGAGTGAGGATAGCTACCCATCTTTCGGTTGAATCATATGGGACAAGAGTATGAATGTTGGAGTCCACCTACCTGACTTAAGTCCAGGGCCAAAACCTTAAATAGTCTTTGTGCTCTTCATGAGGCTACTTATCTTTTCTGAGCTGCCACTCCCTGATACACATAATGGGAATGTTAGACGGACCTTTGTGTTAAAGGGCTAAATGAAGATGTAGGTTAAGTCCTGGGGTCAGACAGTTCTGGGTTTGACTCTCATCTCTGCTTCTTTCTTGCTAACATTGTCTAGAACAAATTAGTTCACCTCTCTGAGCCTGTGAATTGGGCTCCATAATAGCACTTATATTGTGGGACAGTTTGAATTTAATGAAATAATGCATGGAACAAATAATAATGGACCTCACACCTAATGAAAGACTTAATTAATGTCAACTATTACTATAGAAGAGCGCCTAGATGCCTGACATCAGTGGGATCAATAAACGTTTATTCTTTCTCTTGCTAATTCTCATCTTTAAAATGTTTGCTGTTGACAGACACACTTTGTAGACTTGTTGGCTGAAGGGACTTGATGCATAACTTTTGTGTATAAATGCCATTCTGACTCTTTTACCTCTCTTCATGGCACCACATTCTTCTGAGGGAAAAGCTTTCTTGTGAATACAATGAACAGCCAGATTTAAAGACCTTACATTCTTATGTGGTGGTTGGAGGTAGTTTTCATTGACTACAGCCATTTTGTGATTTCACTTCTTTGGAATATGAATCAGGGAGGGGAAAACAGCAACAACTGAAGTTTTGTCCTGCAATAGAGGCAGGACAGGCAGAGGACATTTCCTGGGCAAGGCAATTCTCACACATGTGCTTTTCATAGTGAGTCATGCTCTAGGATGCGTTTCATATGTATGTCCGAGAGTTTCCAAATCTGGAAGTAAACATAGCCAATAAGGGGGAGAGAAGGAAATTACGTCTAATCCACCTACTTACCATTCCTAGAGTTCTAGTAGAACTTCAAAAAAAAAAAAAAGAAAGAAAAGAAAAGAAAAGAAAAAGATTATTCTAGTGTCTCACTTTTACTCATATCTTTAAACCCATTGAGAGAGAAAATTAGCAATTCACTTTCAAAATATCTTCAGCATAGCAGCTCTAGTGTTCTTGCAGAAAAAGTTGTATTTTTCCCCCTTAATCTATTCCCCAAACCTTTATTTTGCTTTCATATTGGCTGACCTAAGTGTATATTAAATGACATCATAAACTTTGTTTTTAAGTTATCAGTAAGAGATCAACCAAAGGACTTGTATGCATGCATATAAGCATAACCCATGGATACAGACAGTATGGGGGGTGAGGGCATGTGACAGGGGGCGGGGGTGGGCAATGGCCCGGGAGAGGTCAATGGGGGAAAAAAGGGAGACATATGTAATATTTTAAATAATAAAGAATTTAAATTAAAAAACACACAACAGTTATCAATGCTTACCCCCTAGTCTTTTTATTTTTCTAATCAAGCAATCTCAACTTGTTTAAAAGCTCTCTTAAGTCCAATTTTTCTACACTTCAGGTCATTCTGGGTTCCTCCTCTTGGATGTTCCTCAGGTAGCCTAACAATAGAATAAAAATGTAAATACTTTGTAGTAGTCACTTGGGTGTCCTCAGGACCTAGTGCCACCCAGAGCACATTATAGGTGCATAAATAAAATGTTGGCTAATGATGGATATGGTCTCATATTTGTACAGCTTTTAATACTTTCTTAGAAGTTTTAACTTCTGCAAAAACTGCTATATAGTCTCCTCTTATTTTCTCTGCTAGCCCATTTCCCCTAAAACTTTACCTTTAGTTGTGAAGCCAGCAGATGGCAAAGTGGAAACCTGAACTGAGGTTTCCAGTTCCCAGTCACACCCATTTATTGACTCAACCTGTACATTTACTGAAGCAGAGCTGCTAGTGTGGAAAATGCAGACCCCCAAATGGAACCCCAACCTCAAACATAAAAGAGAATAATGGAAGGGATGCATACCAGTCCACATATCACCTCTAACATGTCTCTGCTGGAAAAATATTTGAACACTAGAAGCCCAGTGCACAAAATTTGTGCACTGGCGGGGGGGCATTCCTCAGCCTTGCCTGTGCCCTCTCTCAGTCCAGGCCCACTCACTACGGGGAACAGGCCTAAGCCAGCAGTCAGACATCCTTAGCACTGCCGTAGAGGCGGGAGAGGCTCCCACCACCACCACTGCGCTCAGCAGCTGTGAGCCAGGCTTCTGGCTGAGTGGCACTTCCCCTGTGGGAGTGCACTGACCACCAGGGGGAAGCTCCTACATTGAGAGGCTGCCCCCTGATGGTCAGTGTGCATCACAGTGCCCAGTTGTTTCACCATTCGTTCTATTTGCATATTAGCCTTTTATTATATAGGATTGTTGGGTGTTTGTTTGTTTATGTAAAATGTGATTTGTTCATGAATAGCTTTTAATTTTCTCTAACTCTGAGCTCCATTCCATTGCCTTTATGCAAGATTATCATTGTTTTTACATGGTATCTCCACATTTTTTCCTGGGTATGAAATATTAATATGTCCTATTAATATTTCATACCCAGGATTTCAGAGAGGAAGGGAGAGGGAGAGAGAGATAGAAATATCAATGGTGAGAGAGACTCATTGACCGGCTGTCTCCTGGGGATCAAGCCTGCAACCTGGGCATGTGCCCTTGACTGGAATCAAACCCTGGACTCTTCAGTCCACAGGTCAATGCTCTATCCACTGAGCCCAACCAGCTAGGTCCTGTTCAGTGTGGGGACCTAGGACACTTCATGATAAAACTCTTGCTTCTTCATGATTTCTTTAGTGTGGAGTCAAATATCTCACTGTTCCTTTTATTTACTTGGCTGGAACTTACAGAGTCAGCCCAAGGGGGTATTCAATGATCCAGGATGGGGTCTCTGGTAACGAGCTCCTCAGAGGCAGGGCCTGTGTCAGAACTGCTGCGTAGACCCCCACTCCAGCCTCCTTTCTGCTGAACAAGATGTAAATTGCTCTTAAAGTCCAGCTCCAAGTCCAGGGCGTGTTGCTGGCTTGGTAGGAATCAAGGCATCGGCTTACCATGCTAGCTGTCATGGGATTCAGTCCAGGCTTCTAAACATGGGTGTAGACATGGTTCATGCTTTGGTATTCACAAAGGCTGAAGACAAAAGGAACAATCTCACCTTCTGTCCCCTGAGAGAAAAAGCCCTTCTGGTTTCAGAAAGCTTGGAACCTAGTTGTGTTTCACACTCAGTCTTATATTGTTCTGGTTGATGAAAAAGAGAATAATCCTTCTCTTTCCTATAAGAATGTCAAAGTTAAAAAAAAAGAAAATTCATCCAGGTTATTAAAGTTCAGAACAAAAACAATTAAATAGCCTGGCTGGTTCAGCTCAGTGGATAGAGCATCAGCCTGAGGACTGAAGGGTCCTGGGTTCGATTCCCATCAAGGGCATATGCCTGGGTTGCAGGCTCGATCGCCAGTGTGGGGTGTGCAGGAGGGAGCTGATCAATGAGTCTCTCATCATTGATGCTTCTATCTCTATCTTCCTCTCCCTTCCTCTCTAAAATCAATAAAAAAATATATTTTTTAAAAGAAAGAAAATCAAGTAGGACAATAACTTTTTAAGGGGAAACTAGCTGGTAGGAGCTTGATTTAATTCTAAGGCTGTCACCCCTTCATTCCTGGTAGCTGGTCATTTCACACTGAGCAGCTTCATTTATGAATGAAAGAGAACAATGTGGCCATCAGCACAATGAATAAACATACTATTCAGTTCAGGAATATTATGTAAATTTAGTCAATTCATTTGATAATACGTCCAGTATAATAATTATACCTGAGTTTATTCCAGAACAAAAAAAGAAAGCAATACAGCATTTTGAAAAAAGTTAAGAGGGAAGTGTCAAATCTCAAGTCCTTAACCCTTTCACATTTTTTTCTCTTTCGATGTGAAAAATGTAATCTCTTCACTTTTCCGTGCCGGAAAATTATTCATCCATGTCACAAACACTATCTTAGAACAAGATAAACTGATGTTGATTTTAGCACAGGACTTAATGGCTCAAGGGATGATAAAGACATAAATTAATTAAATTAGTTGCTAAAATGAATTGTGATTTTTCATTTTCTCCAAAGAATTTAAAAAATCTGCTTAACCTCCATCTCTGATATCTTCAGTGCTCTCCCACCTGGAGACAGGCTTCTCAGGACTTGTTGACACAATGTTTGCATTTATTCTTTGTGCTACAGGGGAAACTTGATTTCACTTGTTTGACAAATTCGTATTGCCCAGTGGCCCGCTTTTTGCTCCTTTTGGCTGATTGCAGAAGGGCTGAAATCCCCCAGGAGGGGGAGAGGAAGGAGGAGGAGGGCAGAGACCCACCCGCTTCCCAGTTTTAGGCCACTTCATCTGAGGAGCCTGTGACTCAACCCCAAGCAACTCTCACCCAACCACAGTCCCCAAGTGCATGGCTGAACATTCTCTTTAGTGATGATTCTTGTTCTGAGGTTATGAAGGACGGAGGACGCTGATTTTATTAGAGTTCTTTCAACAGACTCCTTAATTGTCACTGCTCCTGGGCCGGTGCTGAGTCACTCGAATGCTCCATAGCATTCCAGCGGCACTGCATCCTTCTGTAGTACTTTTCTTCTTTCTCAGTCCTCTTTTTGTTTAGTTTAGAACAAGGTGTTTGTTGTTGTTGCCAATAGACTTATCTCTGGAAAAAATTGAGAAGGAGGCAGTAAATCTGGCTTCCTCACATATGCTCCTCATTTGAGGATAGTTTGTATTCTAACTATTGTGCGAATGTCAACAAAGCCGTGGATTTACAAGGTTTCTGTGGAGGAACTGCCTTGTTCCATCTTTGCAATGTTGGAACTTTTTTAGGATTAAATATGGAAAAATTTGCCCTATCTGGTTTGGCTCAGTGGATAGAGAATCTGTCTGTGAACTGGAGGATCCCAGGTTCGATTCCAGTCAAGGGCACATGCTCAGGTTGGGGGCTCAATCCCCAGTCGGGGGTATGCGGGAGGCAGTCGATCAATGATTCTCTCTCATCCTTGATGTTTCTATCTCTATCTCCCTCTCTCTTTCTCTCTGAAATCAATAAAAATATACTTAAAAAACTAAAATATCCTAACCAGTTTGGCTCAGTGGATAGAGTGTTGGCTTGCAGACTGAAGGGTCGCAGGTTCGATTCCTGTCAAGGGCATGTACCTTGGTTGCGGGCACATCCCCAGTAGGGGGTGTGCAGGAGGCAGCTGGTCCATGTTTTTCTCTCATCCATGCTTCGAACTCTCTATCCCTCTCCCTTCATTTCTGTAAAAAAATCAATAAAAAATAAAATAAATAAAATTAAATATGGAAAAATTTGTTGACATTTCTGTGCTTTTGTAAAGCTCATCTTTGGGGGTAATTTTAAGATGTGTGTTTTCCCCTTGAATATTCTAAAAGCTGAAATTTTGTCTCTTTGCATTCAAGTAGTGGGTCTCCTTTGCTTTCCAAGAACATTCAAGACCATGGCTGTTTTGGAAGCTCCTTAATATATGGGATAACTGTGCAAAGTGCTTGGCCGTTTGCATTGTGCTTTCCCATTAGTTTACCCGTCATTTCTCATTGAAGCCCGGGCATATTGCTTGTACACTTCAGAAAGGAAATAGAGGCCTTAAAGAAATAAGTGTGGCAGGGCATTTTACCTCACTCTGGAATTAATGAAAAGATTGAAATGTCTTCCTTCAGGTCCTTTAATACCTATGGCCAGGAATCCCATGGCCTTCTGACCTGACAGGTAGGACCGATACGCCTACTGTGCATTGCAGGCCTACGTGGCCTCCTAGTCCTAGGTTCACCCTAACCAAGGCCTGCCTGAGTGACGGACATTGGGAACTGTGGTGTACATCTACTGTGTTTTTTTTTATCTTCACCTGAGGATATACTCATTGGGTTAAAAGAAAGGAAAAGAGAGAGAGGGGTGGGGAGAGAGAGAGTCATCAATGTGATATGTGAGAGAGAACAATGATTAGTTGCCTTCCATATGTACCCTGACTGGGGATCGAACCCACAATCTAGGCATGTGCCCTTACTGGGAATCAAACCCTCAATCTTTCGGTGCACAGGGCGATGCTCCAACCAACTGAGCCACACTGGCCAGGGCTCAACTACTATTATTGAAAGTGTCATAGTGGATGTGAAAGCACTGGTTCCAGGGCCAGACTGCCTGGGCTTAAATGCAAGCTCCAAGCCTTCTCAGCTGTGTGACCTGTAAAGGATGTATCACCTAATCCTTCTCAGCTTCATCTGTCTGATCTGTGAAATGGGAACATTAGTTGCTATGAAACTTTGATGGGGCAGAATTGGCCGAATCCATGTAAAGCTCTATGCCCAGTGCCTGACCACAGTAAGTCCTCACTAAATGTTAACTATCACCATATTGTGGTTCAAAGGTGGCCAACTGGCCATGCTTTCTAAGGTTCTTTTAGGTTGACTTGTTTCATGGAATTACACATATGGCACGTCAGGACCAGAGACATGGTGGTCTAAGAGGTACTTGGTGGAGTAAATAGAACTCTATACTAGTGTTTCCTCTGCGTTTAGGAGCTGTGATCATTATAAGTTCCCAGCTCCTCCGTCATTCTACCCTAGAACACAAAGCAGCTACGTGGTCACTCCTAAATACTGTGAGGAACTGGCAAAGGGCCCCCTTCACAAGGACCCGCAGTATTTCAGCTGCACTTGGAATGAGCACACAAAAGGCAAAGGTGACGCTGGGCTTTTTACTGTTCCCGGTGAAAGTGGGGTAGAGACGACATGGCAGGGGTCTGCCTGCTTACACACGTGCTCTTGTTGGAACAGAAAGCGGAGTCCCGCAGCTGCTTCTGGTTTGCTGGATAAGCCTGGCAAAATGCTCTGCTCCTCTGTACTTCAGTTTCCCCGACTATCAATGGGAATTATAACATCCGCAGGGTGACCAACGTGTCCCTCATTTGCTGGACCTTTCTGTGGAGGTGCCATGTCCCGGGACCCTCCTCCACACTGGGAGAGCCAGGACGATTGGTCCCCCGAAGCATGTGCCTCTCTTGTTGCTGGTTCACCATAAGGGCAGTGGATGTGAAGGCACTTTGAAGTTTCATGAACTGAAGGATATAATTAGTGCACTTCTGAACACCTAAGGTCCCCAGTAGTGCCTTGGGCTATTGGAAGAAACACATGGTCAAATGGTATATCATTTCTTAAGTAAGAATATACACAAATTCCTGGTGCATTGTTTTGTAAATTTCATGAATGGGTTGCCCAGTCTTAAAACATTCTTGTATATTTAAGTAAATGTAATTGAAAGTACACACAGGCATATCCATACAGAACAGTGAGGTCGAGTGCTTTCATGTCAGGACAAAGATGATTTTTATTGGAAGCCCAGGACATCTTTATTTCCTGAAACATGATGGTTTACACCCAAGGCATATTTTGGAAAGGGTTATCATTTATAATCATTTATGATAAGTTGATTAGTGATTTGTCTTCAAAAACTTCACAGGGAAGCAAAACAGTGCGGGAAGATGGCATCCCTGGCCATGGACTTCATACCCAAAAACTAAGGGCACACAGAGGACGCTGCTCTGTCTCTGGGCACTGATGTAAGGCAGCATGAGTTTCCAGTAGATGCACAAAATTCTTCCATATCACACAGAGGGTGCACTTGAGAGGAACTTCCAAATGTATGAGCACGCATTTGCCCGAAAATTCAAAAAGATCATATATATATATATATATATATATATATATATATATATATATATATGTTTAAATATATTTTTATTGATTCCAGAGAGAAAGGGAGAGGGAGAGATAGAACCATTAATGATAAGAAATTCATTGATCAGCTACCTCCTGTACCCTCCTACTGGGGATCGAGCCCAGGGGCAACCCAGGTATGTGCCCCTTACCAGAATTGAACCTGGGACCCTTCAGTCTGCAGACCAGTGCTCTATCCATTGAGCCAAACCAGCTAGGGCTTCAAAAAGCTTTTTAATTGACTTTTGTGGTTTACCTAGAGACATCTAACCAGAATTCAAGCCACTGTAAGACTATAAATACCTATGACATACATAACAAAACAGTTAACACATACATAGTATGTAGTAGTAAAAGTAAACACAAGCAAATTCAAACTCAGTTGCTTACATCAGTAGCAAGAAGTAATATTTATTTTTAAAATTAGACTTTTATAGTGTGGCTGATTGTGTTCTGCTTGGCTTTAACATGGAACATGCAAACCTCTGAGACATTAAAAAGATACTGGGAGACTCCAAACATGTCTCATGCTTTGTTGTTGTCTGTCCCTGAGGAACCTATAACATATAAGCAGATACGCAGAAAACCTTATTAACTTATATTGAATGTTCTATGTATTAATAATAATCCCAGATAACATTATGAAAACAGTGAGAAGGGCAGGGTCTACCATTCCACTTCAATTTTTTCTTCAAGGAATGAACCACTTTACCTCTCAGACAAAAGCAAAGACTTGTTCCGAGGCAGAGCCAAGGGCTGTGGCATCCTTGTTATGCCTCCTGGCACAGAAGGCCCTCCTGTTGGCTTCGGAGCCCTTCCCACTGCCTTCCTCATGGCAGGCTTTCCTACAACTTACAGACCCATGGGCACAGGTTCAAGCCTTCTCAGATATTCTAATTCAGTTTTTCCAAATTTTACCAAGTAGAGCTTTAGGTAATTTGGGGGCACTTTTTAAAATATATATATATATTTTTATTGATTTCAGAGAGGAAAGGAGAGGGAGAGAGAGAGAGAGAGAAACATCAGTGATGAGAGAGAATCATTGATCGGCTGCCTCTTGCATGCCCCCTGCTAGGGATTGAGCCCACAACCCAGGCATGTGCCCTTGACCGGAATCGAACCTGGGACTCTTCAGTCCGCAGGCCAACACTCTATCCACTGAGCCAAACCAGCCAGGGCAGGGGGCCCTTTTTAAGGGAACTCCCATCCATTTTTATCGCAACCCCACTACTCCTTAAGTAACTGTATCACTTTTAAATGGCATTTATTGTGCTCTCAGACAACACACTTGAACCTCTACTCCAAGGACTTGAGCAAAAGGAATCTTCTAGATCACCCCAAGTGCTATGTGAATATCAGGGCCATTCCTGAATGACTGCTTGGGCCTAGTCTCCCTCAGGCTTTGGGAATGTGAGTCAAAGCTTCCCTTTGTGGTTAGCTTAGCTGATCCTGAGAGCACGCTGGAGCTTGTGAGGGTGGAAATAAGCTGGGACCCTGAGGTCATAGCTTGAACAGAACCTCCAAGAAGACAGTGGCTCTTACAACATCTTTCCCTGGCAGTAGCAATGCAAACTGGAAGTAGGAAAATTAATCTTCTTCGAGGGCCTTATGAGGGCACAAAGACTTCTCAGAAGCACCAAGAGGATATCTAGCCCCTTCCTTTTACTTATTTATTTATTCTAATTATTTTTTTAAAAAAATTGATCTTAGAGCGAGGAAATGAGGGGGAAATCATCAATGTGAGAGAGAAACATCCATCTGTTGCCACCTGCATGCACCTGTCCAAGATCAAACCTGGGTATGTGCCCTGACTGGAATCAAACCCACCAACTTTTGGTGTGCGGGATGACGCTTCAACCAACTGAGCCAGCTAGCTGGGCTAGACCCCTTCCTTTTAAATATTGATAACCCTTGGCTGAGTGAGGGGTTGAAGCTGGGGTGGTAGGTGATTCTTATGTAAGAATGGACTCTCAGGTCTGATGCATTTGGCCTTGAGAAATTAAGCTCAGTTGCTGCAAATGGCAGTGTCATGATGACAGGGTTAGGGGGCAACATCCTGCTGGGCTGTGGGTTGTGGGAAATGGCTTCTTGGTTTGGAATTGGCTCAGATTATTCCTTGAGCCTCAAGGTCATGACCAAGGGTTACAGCCCAACTATAGAGCTGGCATTTATTCTATCAACATTATTTTCTACTCCCTTAGACACTGCTACTGACACTCATTCCACTCAAAGGCCCAGCAAGAATAAGGTTGTAACCTGAGTTTTGTGGAATATCTTTATAATTTGCATCTCTGTCTACCATAACCAGCCTTTGTTAGGGGTGATTTCTATGCTTGTAAAAAATTTCTTTACCAGAGAATTTGTGTGAACCTGATGAGTTTGGCCAGGGAGCCATTTCTACCCACTTCATCCCTGTCAGATCCTACAACTTTCAGAGCACAGGTTTTAAGCCTTAGTTTTGAGGAGTATGGAAATCCCTAAAAAAGTGCACATACAAAAAAAAATTGTGAACATACAGGGTGGGGAAAAAGTAAGTTTACAATGTGAGGATACAAAAACAGAGTTTATTCTTATATTATTAATTATTGTATTATTTTCCATACAAAAAACTGCAAACCTACTTTTCACCCCACCCTGTATGAGAGTTCCTACAGTTTTCATAAATTTTTTTTTTAGCAAATCTTTATTGTTCAGATTATTACATTTGTTCCTCTTTTTTCCCCCCATAGCTCCCCTCCACCCAGTTCCCACCCCACCCTCTGCCCTTACCCCCCCACTGTCCTCATCCCTAGGTGCACAATTTTTGTCCAGTCTCTTCCCGCATCTCCCACACCCCTTTCCCCACCAAGAATAGTGAGTCCATTCCCTTTCTATGTCCCTGATTCTGTTATAATCACCAGTTCATTCTGTTCATCAGATTATTTATTCACTTGATTCTTAGATTCACTTGTTGATAGATGCATATTTGTTGTTCATAATTTGTATCTTTACCTTTTTCTTCCTCTTCCTCTTCTTAAAGGATACCTTTCAGCATTTCATATAATCCTGGTTTGGTGGTGATGAACTCCTTTAGCTTTTCCTTATCTGTGAAGCTCTTTATCTGACCTTCAATTCTGAATGATAGCTTTGCTGGATAAAGTAATCTTGGTTGTAGGTTCTTGGTATTCATCACTTTGAATATTTCTTGCCACTCCCTTCTGGCCTGCAAAGTTTCTGTTGAGAAATCAGCTGACAGTCGTATGGGTATTCCCTTGTAGGTAACTGAGTTTCTTTCTCTTGCTGCTTTTAAGATTCTCTCTTTGTCTTTTGCTCTTGGCATTTTAATTATGATGTGTCTTGGTGTGGTCCTCTTTGGATTCCTTTTGTTTGGGGTTCTCTGTGCTTCCTGGACTTGTAAGTCTATTTCTTTCACCAGGTAGGGGAAGTTTTCTGTCATTATTTCTTCAAATAGGTTTTCAATATCTTGGTCTCTCTCATCTTCTGGCACCCCTGTAATTCTGATGTTGGTACGCTTGAAGTTGTCCCAGAGGCTCCTTACACTATCTTTGTACTTTTGGATTCTTTTTTCATTTTGCTTTTCCAGTTGGGTGTTTTTTGCTTCTTCGCATTTCGAATTTTTGACTTGATTCTTGCGCTCCTCTGGTCTGCTGTTGGGTGTCTGTATAATATTCTTTATTTCAGTCAGTGTATGCTTAATTCCTAGTTGGTTCTTTATCACAACATCGAGGGTCTCATTAGATTTCTTGTAGATCTCATTAAGTTTATCGGCAGTTTCTAGAAAATTATGGAAAGACCTTAAAAGTGTGGTTTTGAGCTCTGTATCCTCCATTTCTGTCATGTTTCTTTGTCTCCGCATTTTTTATGCTTTCTTGGTGCACCCCCTTGTGGTCTTTGTGCGCAGTCTTGTTGTAGTTAAGCCTTGATTGTTGTAGTTAATACTAGGGGGATTTGACCTCCAGGCCAACTGGCTGTGAGAATCAGCTGTGTCTGCAGTGGGAAAACTTCTGTCCTCTAGAGAGGTGCTAATCTAGCCTTTGCCTGAGGCTATCTGGCAAATGGCTCTGCGCAGGGCTTGGGCGGGGCAGGTCGCACGGGATCAACAGAGCGGATGGAGGGAGCAGTTATGGCTGCTCTCAGTCCCATCCCCAGAGGCTCTGCCTCTCAGAGTCCCAGCAACCACTGCAAACCTCAGAGAGAAAGCTGCCCTCGCGTTCCGACCGATGCCAGACAGCCCTGCTTCTCCCGTTTGAGTCTGGGTCCCTAGAGACTCGCCCAGAACTGGAGCTCAGAATCTGAGACTCCCTCCCAATTGAAAACGACAACCGCGCCCTCAGGTACCAGCCCGCTCTGCGCGTACCTCTGCAACTTTGTATTTTCCGCACTGCGCCTCCTCTGAGTCTCATATGCTGTTCTCTTCCCTTCTAGTTGAAGAATTTCCCCTCAGCCAGTCTTCCTGTGGTTCTGGGCAATGTCCGTTCCGTCTTTTAGTTGTATTTGTGAAGTGGTTGTTTGAGGCAGCTAACTCCGGTGTTTATCTATGCCGCCATCTTGGTTTTCTCTGATTGAGTTTTCATAAAATTTTTGTAGAAGCCTGAGAACCAACAAGAAGTAGGAGTTACTGCTACAGAGGAAGTGAGGGTTCTGCAGTATTCATTGCTCTTTTCCAAGTAGAGTCCCACTTAGAATTTGAGATTGAACCTGACCAAAGGTGAGCATCATGAGGCATGCTTCGGAATCAGATAGAACCTTGGTTCTGTTTTGGACTCTGGCTCTACTTTTTCTGACTGTGTGAACTTACACATGCCACTTCTGTATGCCTCACACACACCTGAGATCATACAGTACTTGTATTTCTGTGTCTGATTTATTTTATTTAACACAATACCTTCAACATCCATCCAAGGGTTACAGCCCAACTATAGAACTGGCATTTATTCTAGCAACATTATTTTCTACTCACACTGTAAACTTACTTTTGTCACAAATGGCATGATTTCCTTGTTTCATTTATTGCTGTTTGGTAAGTGGACCACTTCTTTATTCATTTATTCATCAAGGGACATTTCAGCTGTTTCCAAGTCTTGGCTATTTTAAGGCTTCTGAATGAGCCTACTGAGGGTGTGTTGGAGGTTGAGTTTTACAGTTACACCCATTTAGACAGATAAATACTTAGAAGCCCACCGCAGTCCTGTGGATATGCACCTTCTGTCTTTCTCTCAATCTTGCCTTTCATAAATCAAATCACAAGCAAAATCAGAATGACACTGGCTTGCCTGACTTATGAATGAGACCAAAGAAGGGCAGTAACATGTTCTACAGGAAGACTCTAGAGTCTCATATCTCAGTGGGAGGACTCACCTGAGAAGTTAGGGGAAATATAGCTACACAGCCACAGCAGCTTTTTACAGTAGCCAGCTTCCTGTGAGGCATACCTGAACCTAAGGCACTGGGATTCAAAGCAAGTTGTCTAAGAAATTATCCCCCAAGAAACGGTGTCTTTCTTATTTCCTTTATTGCTACTCAAGGCCCTGTGTCCACCTTGGATTACTCAGTACTATATCTTAGGTGTATCTTCCTTGTCAGCACTTATATTAGAAAAACATATAAGCAAAACACATGGCATTGGTCCTTACCTTGTATTTCTATTAGGGAATGAGAAAAACATTTATTGGGCATCTATTGGTGCCAGTTAATTTACTTACTCCCCAAGTCAGAATGTTTTAGATGCGAAAAATTGAGTATGAGGAAATTAAGCAACTTATTTCAGGTGAGTGGTGGAACTTTGTTTGAAGCCCTAGGCTGTCAGCATCTGCATTTCTACATGGAGCTCTTTAGGACAGTGAGAAAGTACTGGAGGCTGGATAAAAGGACAGGGATAGTGATAGGGATTATTCTGTTTGAAGATTTATTTTCTTGCTTCCTTGCATACCTTTTCTTTACAGACCAACACAGAGAGACAGTCATTTGCATATCTGCATGTGTGAGCTTAAGGCCTCTCCAGTATTCCCTATTCATACAACAACAAAGTTTCCATCTTCCCTGATGTGGAGATCAGGGTCCATGGCTGCACTTCTGGTCACAGGAGGTAAAATAAAGTAGACTAGGAATGGATATATAAGGGCCAGATCAAAGATGTGTGTGGCCAAACACTGGAGAACATTATCCATCTTAATGTTCAAAGTAATTGAATTTGAGCTTGAATTATTTGAAGTCAATATTATAACTCATTTTGGGTCTCCTTTTTGAGTAGCTTTATTTAGTGTTTAATTATCTGTGCTTCAATCTTAAGAATTTTTCAAATGCCTTTCTTCCTCAGCCTCTATTCCTGCCATTCTTCCCTACTGAGCTTGGTACAAAATAATATATTGAATGCCAAGTGCAAGTCAACAGACATCTCTGTGAACACCAAGGGGAACAGGAGCTTACCATTTCCCATTACTTGTTAAACCATACTGAAACAGCTTGACATGGTGCCGAGGTCAAGGAGGTCAGCCTACACTTGAGCTTAAGCATTTGAGTTTGTCAGATGAATCATCAAATAGAAATATTGGGGTATGCTGGCTGGATGCATATAAATATCATGGTGCATAAAAGATGTCTTGCTATAGAGCGTTTGCCATTACACTAAACCATTTGTTTAAAGAGTAACCATGTCCTAAGTACATTTGTCCTTACAAGAAGTTCCTTGCTTCAGGGGCAGGTGGATTTTGTTGAATATTCTTTAATCTTCTCTTTCCTTTCCTCATCTCTCCTTGATTATCTACTGTCTCCATTACACCTCCACTGTTAGCAACACCAACACACATGGATGTTCCATGCAGACCTGTTTTACCATTCATATGTAATTCATCTGCAAATCACTGGTGCCAAGTTGATTGCTAGCATAAACTAGGCATTCAATAAATATTTGTCGAATGAGTACATGATAAAATGAGTAGAAAAGCACAGTCATTTATTTTGCTGCATGTCTGGCTTCATGGAAACATTTGAATATTTTTCTTTTGAGTATTACTCATTTATACTGCCACTCTGCCTTCCTCAATCAATATTTATGAAGAGTCTTTGATGTGTCAGGCCCTGGACTATATGCCAGTGTGAGTAAGACATGATTCCTACTTCCCAGAGTGGGTTATACTGATCCCGTTAGGTCTGAGTCAGACAGCCATACTAGTGAATCACCAACCACTGTGGGTGTAGTTGAAGCGGCTGTTTGTGGGAGGATGCAAAGGAAGAAGACATTAACTTGATCAGGAGACTTTCACAGCTCATGGAAAGTGAACAAAAGATAAATATATATTTTATAGGATAATGTATGCGTAGAAATAGGAAAGACTGGGGTACAATAGAAATGATTAGAGTGGCTAATAGAGATAAAACAATGAGTTTTCCCCCTAACATGGACTCACTCTGATACTTTTAGCTAGTATGTAATTTACATAACAAATATTTTGTCTTCACTATTATGTGCTTGACACTATGCTATGTCTGGGCACCTGGCAGTGAAGAAGAAAGGTGTGAAACTTGTTTCTAAGAAAGTGCAGGCTAAGTCACAAGTGTCTGGCTTATACCTGAAAATGAAGGTAAACATGAGCAAGCAGAGTGAGAGTAAGAGAAGGGAGGGGATGAGGTTGGGGTGGAGAAAAGACAGAGACCAATTCTTGAGGGTTTTTGGTCTGTCTCCTGCTTCTAGATCCAACAAATTCCAAAGATGGTGACTTTAAATACAGGAGTTTTAACTTTCTCGCTTATAATTTTTTTCTTCTTTTTTAAATTTTCCTATGTGCTGTCTTATTGATTCTTTTTTTAAAAAATTAATCCTTATTGTTGAGATTATTACAGATGTCCCTCTTATTTCCTCCCATGGCTCCTTTCCACCCGGTTCCCACCCCACCCCAGGCCCTCACCACCCTATTGTCTGTGTCCATAGGAAATGCATACATGCGTATAAGATCTTTGTCTAATTTCTTCCTGCACCCCCCTACACCCCTTTTTGTCTGAGAATCATCAGTCTGTTCCATTTCCATGCTCCTGATTCTATTTCATTCACTAGTTTATTCTGTTCATCAGATTTTTTATTCATTTTATTTTTAGGTTCACTTGTTGATAGATATATATTTGTTGTCACTTTGTTGTTCATAATTTTTATCTTTACCTTTTTCTTCTTCTTCCTCTTCTTAAAGAACACCCTTCAGCATTTCATATAATACTGGTTTGGTGGTGATGAACTCCTTTAGCTTTTTCTTGTGATGCTCTTTATCTGACCTTCAATTCTAAATGATAGCTTTGCTGGGTAGAGCATTCTTGGTTGTAGGTTCTTGCTATTTATCACTTTGAATATTTCTTGACACTCTCTTCTGGTCTGCATAGTTTCTGTTGAGAAATCAGCTGACAGTCTTATGGGCACTCCCTTGTAGGTAACTTTTTCTCTTGCTGCTTTTAAGATTCTCTCTTTGTCTTTTGTTCTTGGCATCTTTTTTTTTTTTTTATATTTTATTGACTTTCTACAGAGAGGAAGGGAGAGAGATAGAGAGCCAGAAACATCGATGAGAGAGAAACATCGATCAGCTGCCTCCTGCACACCTCCCACTGGGGATGTGCCCGCAACCCATGTACATGCCCTTGACCGGAATCGAACCTAGGACCCCTCAGTCCGCAGGCCGACGCTCTATCCACTGAGCCAAACCGGTTTCGGCTGTTCTTGGCATCTTAATTATGATGTGTCTTGGTGTGGTCCTCTTTGGATTCCTCTTGTTTGGGGTTCTCTGTACTTCCTGGACTTATAAGTCTACTTTTTTTCACCACATAGGAGAAGTTTTCTGTCATTATTTCTTCAAATAGGTTTTCAATATCTTGTTCTCTCTCTTCTTCCGGCACCCCCATAATTCGGATGTTGGTACGCTTGAAGTTGTCCCAGATGCTCATTACACTATCTTCATGTTTTTTGATTTTTTTTCTCTTTGCTCTTCTGATTGGGTGTCTTTTTGCTTCCTTGTATTTCAAATCATTGATTTTATTCTAGGGATCCTCTAATTTACTGTTGAATTCCTGTATATTATTATTTATTTCAGTCAGTGTATGCTTAATTTCTGACTGATTCTTTTCCTTTTTTTTTTTTTTTTTTTGGCATTCTCACTAAGATCCTTGAAAGTTTCACTAAGTTCCTCGGAGATTTCTAGAAGATTCTTGAGTAATCTTATAACCGTGGTTTTGAACTCTATATCCAGTAGGTTGCTTTCTTCCATTTCTTTCATTTGTGACATGTTTATTTGTCTCTGCATTTTGACTGTTTCCCTGTGTTTGTTCCTATGTATTGGGTAGAGCTGCTAAGTCTCCTTGAGTTGACAGATTGGCCTTGTGTAGAAGGTGTCTTATAGGCCCAGTGACTCAGCCTCCCCAATCATCTGAGGTGAACACTCTCAGTGCACCCTTTTGTGGGCTGTGTACACACTCTTGTTGTAGTCGAGACTTGATTGCTGTTGGTGTCACTGGGAGGAATTGACTTCCAGGCCAATTGGCTGTGGGGACCAGCTGCTACTACAGTGGGAGAGCTGCTGTGCAGGAGACACCTCTATGGATCAGGATTGCTTCAGGGGGGCTTTGGTGCTCACTGAGTTTGCCCCTTGAGTGTGTCACTTATGGGTGTGAAGAGTTCTAATCTGGTATGGTCTCACACCATATGAGCTACAGAGAGATCTGTAGATTCCTCCTCTTTATATCAGGTTTGGAAGTTCCCAGATGAGGCCCAGCTGTGAAGCAAGGCAGGCTGGTGCTGGTGCCAGGTTTTGGGCCTTTTATTGATAGGTTTGGGGCTCCCTAACTCAGCTGCAGCTTATTTAACAGAGTTTTAGCCTGAGAAAGGACAGGCCATTCCTGTGCAAAAGCTGCTGCACACAGCTTGGGTGGGGTTGTAAATTGGGTGGGTGAAGTCTCAGGGAATCACCAGGGCAGAACAAACAGAAATGGCTGCCAGTGAGCCATGCACTGGGGTATCCCTGAATGGGAACAATGACTGCAGCGAGCACCTCCATCTGGAATAAAGCCACCCCTTGTTCCTGCTCTGATGCCAGACAGTCCAGTTTCTCCCCGTATTTGTCTGAGTTGCCCAAGCCTCACCTGGCACTGGAGATGAGAGGAAGTGGGAGCTTGTAAATTCAGTTCATGGTGCAGGCCTTTTAAGAGGAGCTGTTGGGTCTCCAGCAGCCTGTGTGTCACTCAGCCCCAATCTGCACTTTTTAAAAAATTTTTTTTGTTATTGAATAAGGTATTACATATGTGTCCTTATCGCCCCATTCCCCCCCACCACCCTTCTCATGCCCTCACCCCCCTGTTATCTGTTTCCATTGGTTAGGCTTATATGCATGCATACAAGTCCTTTGGTTGATCTACCCCCCTTCCCCCCACATTCCCCTACCTTCCCTCTGAGGTTTGATGGTCTGATCGATGTTTCTCTGTCTCTGGATCTGTTTTTGTTCATCAGTTTATATTGTTCACTAGAGGCCCGGTGCACAAAAATTTGTGCACTCGGGGGGGGGGGGAGGAGGGTCCCTCAGCCTGGCCTGTGCCCTCTTGCAGTCTGGGACCCCTCGGGAGATAATGCCCTGATGGCTTAGGCCTGCTCCCAGTGGCAGAGTGCAGGCCCAATCCCTAGGTGCAGCCCCTGGTCGGGCTCAGAGCAGGGCCTATTGGGGAGATGGGGCGCCACCCCCTGTCATGCACAGAGCAGGGCGGATCGGGAGGTTGCAATGCCACCCTCAGTCATACTCAGGGTAGTGCCGATTGGGGGGTTGGGGCACCGCCCCCTGTCACACTCAAGGCAGGGTCAATGGGGAGGTTGCGGGGCCACCCCCTGTCACGCACAGAGCACGGCCAATCAGGGGGTTGGGGTGCTGCCCCCTGTCACTCACAGAGCAGGGCCCATCAGGGGGTTGGGGCTCCTTACCCTGTCATGCACAGAGCAGGGTCGATCAGCGGGTTGGGGAGCTCCCCCCTGTCACGCACACAGCAGGGCGGATCGGGGGGTTGGGGCGCCACCCTCTATCACCCACAGAGCAGGGCTGATCAGGGGGTTGGGGCACCGCCACTGTCACACTCAGGGCAGGGCCAATGGGGAAGTTATGGCTCTACCCCATCACACACAGGGCAGGGCCCGTGGGGGAGCGGGGTTGGAGCGCTGCCCTCTATCACCCACAGAGCAGGGCCGATCACGGGGTTGGGGCGCTGCCACTCTCACACTCAGGGCAGGGCCGATGGGGAAGTTATGGCTCTACCCTGTCACACACAGAGCAGGGCCCGTGGGGGGGGATTGGGGTGCCGCACCCTGTCACACACAGAGCCGCAGGGCAATCAGGGGGTTGGGGAGCTCCCCCGTATCAGGCACAGAGCAGTGCTGATCAGGAGGTTGGGGCGCCTTCCCCTGTCACGAACAGAGCAGGGCAGACAGGGAGGTTTTGGCCCCGCCCCCTGTCACACATAGAGCTGCAGGGTGATCAAGGGGTTTGGGCTCTGCCCCCTGTCACGCTGATCCCGTTGCCGGGAGACCTCGAGGCTCTGCTGATCCCAGTGCTGGGAGGCATATTACCCTTTTACTATACAGGATAGAGGCCTGGTGCATGGGTGGGGCTGGCTGGTTTGCCCTGAAGGGTGTCCTGGATCAGGGTGGGGGTCCCCACTGGGGTGCCTGGTCAGCCTGGGTGAGGGGATGATGGCTGTTTGCAGCTGGTCATACACCCTTCAGGGTGGAGGTCCCCACTGGGGTGCCTGGCCAGTCTAGGTGAGGGGCTGAGGGCTGTTTTCGGGCTGGGACTGAAGCTCCCAACTGCTCCTTTTTTTCTTTTTTTATTCTGGGCCAGCTTTAGCTCTGAGGCTGCTGAAAGCAGGTATCTGGTTTGTTTCGGTTCTATAATCGAAACTCTGTATCAACTCCAGCTCTGAGATCCCGGGCTCACTGAAAGCAGCTTTCTCGGGTTTTGTTTAGCTTCTATATTTGTTACTCTGTTTCTTAAACTGCAGGCTCAGAGGCCAGCAAGGCAGGCGGGGAACGTTGCAGTCCTCCGTCACTGAAGCAAGCAAGCCTCATGTTCAGTTTAAGCTTCCTGGCTGCCGGCCGCTATCTTGGCTGGCAGTTAATTTGCATATCGCCCCTGATTTGCCAATGGGAAGGGTAGCGGTTGTACGCCAATTACCATGTTTCTCTTTTATTAGATAGGATTATATTCCATGCATGAGTGAGATCATGTGATATTTATCTTTCCCTGACTGGCTTATTTCGCTTAGCATAATGTTCTCCAGTTCCATCCATGCTGTTGCAAATGGTAAGAATTCTTTCTTTTTTACCACATTGTAGTATTCCATTGTGTAGGTGTACCACCATTTTTTAATCCACTCATCTGCTGATGGGCACTGTAGTTTTCCACATACAGGTCTTTTACCTCCTTAGTTAAGTTCATTACTAGGTATCTTAATTTTTTTGGTGTGATGGTAAATGGGATTTCTTTTGCAGTCTCTCTTTCTATAAGTTCACTATTGATGTATAAAAATGCCCTAGATTTCTTGGCGTTAATTTTGTATCCTTCTACATCACTGAATTCATTTATTAAGTCTAATAATTTTTTGATGGAGCCTTTAGTATTTTTTATGTACAGTATCATGTCATCTGCAAATAAGGACAGTATTACTTCTTCTTTTCCAATTTGAATGCCTTTTATTTCTTCTTCTTGTCTGATCGCAATGGCTAGTACTTCCAGTGCTATGTTGAACAGGATTGGTGAGAGTCAGCATCCCTGTCTTGTTCCTGTTCTTAGGGTATATGATTTTAGTTTTTGCCCATTGAATATGATGTTGGTTGTGGGTTTGTCATATAGGGCTTATATTATGTTGAGGTATGATTCTTCTATCCCCACCTTGCTGAGAATTTTTATCAAGAAAGGGTGTTGGATTTTGTCAAATGCATTTTCTACATCAATAGATATGACTATGTGATTTTTATCTCTCAATTTGTTTAGATGATGCATCACATTTATTGATTTGCGGATATTGTACCATCTTTGCATCCCCAGGGTAAATCCTGCTTGGTCATGGTGTATGATCTTTCTGATGTATTGCTGGATCTGCTTTGTAGGATTTTGTTGAGGATTTTAGCATCTATGTTCATGAGGGATGTTGGCCTGTAATTTTCTTTCTTTGTAGTATCTTTATCTGGTTTTAGTATTAGGATAATGCTGGCTTCATAGAATGAGCTTGGAAGTGTTCCTTCCTCTTGAATATTTTGTAGTAGTCTGAGGAGGATAGGTTTTTGTTCTTCCTTGAATGTTTGGTAAAACTCCCCTGTGAAGCCTTCTGGCCCTGGGCTGTTGTTTGCTGGAAGCTTTTTGATGACTGCTTCAATTTCTTCCATAGTTATTGGCCTGTTGAGATTTTTAGATTCTTCCTGATTGAGTTTTAGAAGGTTGTATTTTTCTAGGAATATGTCCATTTCCTCCAGGTTGTCTAGTTTGTTGGAATAGTATTTTTTAACAATCCTTTGTATTTCTGTGGGGTCTGTTGTTATTTCTCCTCTTTCATTTCTGATTTTGTTCATTTGAGTCCTCTCTCTTTGCTTCCTGGTGAGTCTGGCTTGAGGTTCATCAATCTTGTTTATTCTTTCAAAGAACCAGCTCTAGGGTTCATTGATCTTTTGTATTGCTTTTTGGACTCTATGTCATTTATTTCTGCTCTGATATTTATTATCTCCTTCCTTCTGCTCACTCTGGGCTTTTCTTGTTGCTCTCTTTCTAATTCTTTAAGTTGTAGAGTTAGATGATTTACTACCATTTTTTTCTTTCTTTCTTTCTTTCTTTCTTTCTTTCTTTCTTTCTTTCTTTCTTTCTTTTTTTTTTTTTTTGAGATAAGCCTGTAGAGCTATGAACTTCCCTCTCAGGACTGCTTTCATTGTGCCCCATAGATTTTGGATTGCTGTGTTTCCATTGTCATTAGTTTCCAAGATGTTTTTAATTTCTTCTTTGATCTCTTTGGTAACCCATTCATTGTTTAATAGCATGCTATTCAGCTTCCAAGTGTTTGAAATTTTTTGATTGTTTTTATTGTAATTTATTTCTAATATTATTCCATTGTGGTCTGAGATGATGCTTGACATGATTTCAATCTTCTTGAATTTGGAGAGACTTTGCTTGTGACCCAATATGTGGTCTATTTTTGAAAATGTCTCATGTGCACTTGGGAAGAATGTATATTCTGTGGTTTTGGTGAGATGTTCTGAAGATGTCAATTATTTCCATCTGATCTAGTGAGTCATTTAGGATTGCTCTTTCTTTGCTGATTTTTTGTCTAGTGGATTTATCCATTGATGTCAGTGGTGTATTGAAGTCCCTTACTATGATTGTATTATTGTTGATCTCTCTCTTGATATCTTCTAGGAGTTTTTTTTTATGTATTTGGGTGCTCCTGCATTGGGTGCATATATGTTTATTAGGGTTATATCCTCTTGTTGTATTGATCCCTTTAATATTATGAAGTGGCCTTCCTTAATCTCTTGTTATGGCCTTCATTTTGAGATCTATTTTGTCAGATATAAGTATTGCTACCCCAGCTTTTGTTCATTTCCATTTGCCTGAAAGATATTTTCCATCCCTTCACTTTCAGTCTGTGTGAGTCCCTTGTTCTGAGGTGGGTCTCTTGTAGACAGCATATATATGGGTCATGGTTTTTATCCAATCAGCCACTCGATGTCTTTTGATTGGAGCATTCAGTCTGTTTACATTTAAAGTTATTATTGATAGGTACTTGTTTGTCGCCATTTTTATTTATTTTTTGCCTGTGTTCCTTCTTACCTTTTTATTTCTTCTTTTTATACCAGTCCCTTTAATATTTCTTGCTTTGCTGGCTTGGTAGTGATAAAACTCCCTTAGTCTTTTTTTTTTTTTTTTTTTTTTTTTTTTTTTTTTTTTTGTCTGTTAAGCTCCTTATTTCTCCTTCAATTTTGAATGATAACCTTGGTGGATAGAGTATTCTTGGATTCAGTTTCTTGCTTTGCATCACTTTGTAAATTTCCTTCTATTCTTTTCTGGCCTTATGTGTTTCTGTTGAGAAATCATTTGATAATCTAATGAGAGATCCCTTGTACATGACTTTCTGTCTCTCTCGTGCAGCCTTTAAGATTCTCTCTTTGTCCTGAACATTTGCCATCATAATTATGATGTGTCTTAATGTGGGTCTTTTCGGGTTCATCTTGTTTGGAACTCTGTGTTTGTGTGACTTTTTCTTCCCCATTAAGGAAGTTTTCTGACATTATTTCCTCAATAGGTTTTCTAACCCTTGTTCCTCTTCCTGTTTTGTGGCATCCCTATTATTCATATGTTTCTTCATTTCATGTTGTCCCACAGATCCATTAAGCTCTCTTCCTATCTTTTAAGTTTTTCCTCCAATTGCAGTTCAGTTTGGGTTTGTTTTTCTTCCCTGTCATCTAATTTGCTAATTTGTTCCTCTGCTTTTCCTAGTCTACTATTGAAACTTTCTATGGTGTTTTTTTATTGAAGCTATATCACTCTTTATTTCTTCTTGATTCTTACATAAGTTGTTGATTTTTTCATCCATCTCCTTTATGAACTGTATGACCCTTATTCTGAATTCTTTTTTGGACATACTGCATGGCTCAATTTCACTTAGCTGCCTTTCTGGTGATTCCTTTTTCTTTCCTTTGGGGGTTTCTTTGTCTACCCATTTTTGTTCTCACTGAAGGATCTAGATCTAGATTTGTGCAGGGTTGCTCCTTGGGTGGCAGTGGCTCCTTGGGTGGCAGTTGCTCTTTGTGCAGTCGTGGCAGTGGCTGCTCCTCAGTTGGCAGCAGCTCCTCTGGGGCTGCACAGGGCTGCCGCTCCTCAGACGTGGGTGATCTGCTCATGTGGCTGCTGCTTCTCAGACCTTGGCGGGCTGCTCATGGGGCTGCTGCTCTTGAGACATGGGTGGGATACTCACACAGCTGCTGCTCCTTAGATGGGGGCAGGCTGTTCATGTGGCTGCTGCTCCTTGGACAGATGCGGGCTGCTCATGTGGCTGCAGTGCCCTGGACTAAAGTGGTGGGCCAGTCAGAGGGTAGGGTGATTCAAAACTCACAGGAGCCTGTGCCCAGATTGGCTGGTGTCTTGATGACTGGGGGACCACAGCCAAGGTAGCAGGCTCCTGGCAGGGGTGGCTGTAGAGTCCCTGGTGTTATCTGAAGGCATCCTGGGTGGAGGTGAGCTTGGGGTCCCAGTTACAGCGGCTCTTCCCTTCATAAAGATGAGGCCTCTGAGGAAGAGCCAGCCTCTCCAGGACTGTTTGCAATGGTAGCAGAGGCTGCTTAGTTAGGCGAGCCCAGTTAGCCTAGTCTGCCCCCAAAGGTCCTGCGGGATCTAACTGTGCCACACACACACACACACACACACACACACACACACACATGACCACACACTCCTCTTTTGCTCCCTCACTCACTCATGATCTCTCCCTCACTGCCACCTTCTTCCTGTCTCTGTAGTTGGATCTGGAGTGTTATTGACCTGTTTGTGAATGGAGTCTCCTCTCCAGGTGTCTGATTACGTGGCTCACTCTCTAGCAGGATAAAATTCACCTCGGCAAGACACAACACAAAGGGAATAAAACACAAATGTACTCATGAAACCAATAACCCCAGTAGAAGTGACCACTAGAGAAAGAGAATTAGAGGAGAGAAAAAAGAGCACAAATGATATTAAAGAGAGAAAAAATGGTATCAGAGAAAAGAAAAAAGAAAAAGGAAGAAAAAGGAAATTATATTTTTATATGGAGGAAACACCAGAGGACAAACAGGTAAACCAAGCCATACAAACACCAAATTCCTAGTAAAGAAGGTGGGGGAAGAATCTTATATACAGAAATTAAGGTTAAGAATTGGATGAATATGGGGAGGACCTCAGTTCAGTATAGAGGAAGTAGAAAGAGGATGAGTGGATCAGAAGAATGAGAAAGAGAAGAAAATAATAATATTTTTTTAAAAAAATTCATTACAAAATTAGGATAAAAAATAAAATAAATTGTAATTATGGAAAATAATGCAAAAAGAAATAGAAAATAAAGAAATAAATGAAAACAGAAAAATTTAAAAAAAGAAAAAAGAGATAACAAAATAATAATAAAATAAAATAAAAATGAAAAAGTGAAGTGTTGTTCCTTTGGCTGGTTTAAGATCCCAGTCTTCTGTACTGGCTGTGGCTTCTCAGTTTCCTGTTGCTGGGACTGAAGGCCTCTCTTTAGGCCAGTCCCTGTGGACTCTCAGGGACTATTCAGATTTTTTTTTGTATCCTTTGTAACACTCAGAGTATAGTCTGGGTGTGGCTGTATTGGCTGCCTGGAGACTGCAGGGAGGAGCTATCTCTTCAGGAGAAAATGGCTACCTAGGTCCTGCGCATCAGGTATGACTCAGCACCAGACTCATGGCCACTTTTCCTGGGCCCTCTCCTCACCCTGTCCTCTCCCAGATTCCACAAGTTAGCACCTTCTCCTGCACCTCAGCCACGGGTGAGTGTCCATCTCTGAAAGGTCCTATGAACTAGGTTTAGCAAAGAAAAGCAAAAACCACAAAGAGGGGAAAGAGCTGTGCCTCTGCATGCCCCTCTCCCGCCGGCACTGCGTGGTCTGGGCAGCCCTTCAGGCTCCCCCCTCTGGCCTCAGTCTTTTGTGACTGTGTACCCAGATCTAGAATCCCCTGCCACCAGCAGTCCTGCGGACCTTCTTAACACAGTCAGACACTGTGCCTGTCCCAGGGGACGCGGCTCGGTGCCATGCGGTTTCTGGCAGATCTTTCCAGCCCCGAGCCTTGATTTTACCTTTCTCCAGGTGTCCTCTGCCCTTCCTGGCTGTGAATTGTCTCACCAGCTGTGTCTCCTTCGCCAATTCGAGGTGGATATTATTCAGTTCAGCTGCTCATTCTATCTGCTCTGGGACAAGGCTCGGGACACATCTGTCTATTCCGCTGCCATTTTGTCCTCCTGCACCGGTTTTTACAGTCCGTAGTTCTTATGGCCCTGCCTGTAGGGACTTCTTTCCCCAGCTCTGGAACCCTGGGCTGGGGGCCTAGTGTGGGGCTGGGACCCCTTGCTCCTCCAGGCGGCCTCCACAGAGGCAATCTCCCTCCCAATTAACAAAGTGGCACACCCGGGTGCCAGACCAGCCCGTTCCTCACCTCCGCACCTTCCAGCAATTTCAGTGTGCTTTATTCTTTACCTCTCTAGTTGTAGGACTTCCACTCATCCAGCTTTCTGGAGGTTCTGGATGATAGTTGTTCTGTATTTTAGTTGTAATTTTGATGTGGTTGTGGGAGTCAGCAAGTACAGGTGTTTACCTATGCTGCCATCTTGGTTCTCTCTCACTTATAATTTTTTAAAAAGACCTTCATATTGTTGAGGTGACAGTGTGAGTTTAGTAGAAGTAGGAAGTATGAGAAATGTCTAAATAACTCCAATAATCTCAGTGATTTAGGGATAATGTATTTTCAGATGACTTGTTTCATTCTGACCTAAGATTTCCAATAAATTTTCAGATTTAGACTTCCATCTCTACTGTCCACACACCTTTAAATTTTTAAAAAATCTTTCCCCTGTTTTACAGTGACTAACAAAAGGATCAGATCTTATGTTAATTTAGTGTATATTTATTTGGTACTTACTATGTGCCAGAAGGTGTCCTATGCTCTAGGATTTCATCAGCTCCCAAAGCATTAACCCTATGCTGACATCAATAAAGTTGGCTTTATATATCTTTATAAGATAGATTTCAAGGTGCTTCTGAAAAAGTCCAGTTTTTAACAATAGGATTAAGCCTGCATGTGTGTGATTTGGTTTTAATCAATAAAGGGAATAAGAAGCAGAGCTGAGTAGCATAGAAACTAAAATTAAAACAATTTGAGAATTTTCACAGGCATGACCCTCTTGAAGTCCTAAATCACCACACTGTCCAGCTTCTGTGAGGAAGACAAGAAGGCTCAAAGGACAGTTATCTGCCCTACATCATATGAAGGGGAGTGTTGTCTTTTAAACACGGACCTATGCTTAGCATGCCTCAGGCACAAGGCTACACACTTTCACATGCCTTATTTCATTCAATTTTCCCAATAACTTGTGAAATATATCTCATTACTATTTTATGGATAAAGGAACTGGGGCTGTGTGTGACTAAGGAAGTCACCCAAGACAACACACCTAATAAAGAGAGTAGGAAACACTTAAGTACAGATTCATTGAATTCAAAGTGCTTGCCTTAGGTAGAAATTCCTTTTTTACAAAAATCTTTATTGTTGAAAGTATTACTTGGGTCCTCTCTTTCCCCCCATTTTCTTCTTCCAGCCACTCCCATCCTTCCCCTGCCCAGGCCCTCATCACTCCATTGTGTCCTTGGGTTATGCATATGAGCATACAAGTTCATTGGTTGATCTCTTCCCACCCACCCTCCCCTGCCTTTCCTCTGAGGTTTAACAGTATGCTTTATGCCTCTATGACTCTGGGGCTATTTTTATCATCAGTTTATTCGGCTCATTAGATTCCATATATGAGAGAGATCATGTTATACTTGTCTTTCTCTGACTGGCTTATGTCACTCAGCATAATACTCTCCAGGTCCATCCATGCTGTTGCGAATGGTAAGAGCCCTTCCTTTTTTATAGCAGTGTAGTATTTCATTGTGCAGATGTACCATATCCACTCATCTGCTGATGGACACTGAGTATGTTTCCAAGTCTTAGCTAAAATATTCCTGTTAAGACTTAGAGCCACTTCTTGGTGACTCTTCTGAAAACTAAAGGAGAGAACAATTTGGTTTTGGATTTACCGCCTTAAAACCTGTGGGATTTATTTGAGGGTGTTATCACTTGCCATTTTGGGCCTGCTACACATGAAACATGCTACCGAGCCCCTTTTCAACTCAGCCATCTGTGTACTTGGCTTTAATTTCCATGAAAATTACTGGACACATTCTTCTATTTCCTTTCATATTTCGGGCCAGGGAGAGACATTCTATTGGCCTTCGTCCACAATCTTTCCGACGGCTGTTTTCAGTCTCTGTTCCAAGGTTTTCATAACATCTTCTCTTTCTTTATATGTGTGTGTGTTTTAAATTATTTGTTATAGTAATTATATTATGTTAATATACTATAAATGTATTAAAATATAAAATTTGTATATCTTAATAATTAAGAACCTATGCAAATAACAAGCAGCTTCTGAATTTGAAGTCTCCAAGTGATAGCCCAGGCGCCCAAAGACAACTCAAACCTGTTATGAATAATCCATCTTATATGGCTTATGTACAAGGCTACATAAAGGCAGGGAACTGAGTTAGTCATGGGCATAGAATTTTACAACTTAAAAGAGCATTTGAGATCTAGCTCCTCCCTTGTAGAGCAGGAGCTAAATTCTGGAAGGTTTGTTATTTGCCCGAAGTCAAACAGGAGAACAGAACAGGATCTAGATACTGATTCTCAAACTTTTATTTTTAGGTGAAAAGGGGCTGTTACAGCACAGATTCCTGAATCACAACACCAGAGAAATAGACTCAGAACAGGTGTGGGGTTCAGTAATTCTTCTTGGGTGGTTTGGCAGCTGGTGGTTTTTAAGATCACACTTTAGAAAACACTCATCTGGAATCTAGGCCTCATGATCAGTTTCTTCCCAGTGGACTAGGCTGCCTCTCTGCATTAGAAAGCATTTCACACAATACATCCGACTTTTGTGGTGCACATGAGTGCTTTTATTCCTAACTCAACAATTAACTCCTGATTGCATCATTCATTGAAAGGGTTTTTTACTCAATAAATCAGTCCTTATGATGTGCCAGGTACTGTGCCAAGAGCTAGAGATAATACAAAGATTAAAACAGCTCAACCTCATGCCTAGCAAGGGTTGTGGCTGTCATGTTTGAACACTATCCATGCTTTATACAGTTTATCTCTCTCACTTACCTTATTCCTTACATTTAGGTAAGCCTGCACATGATAATAACATAATGGGAGAGTTTTTCCGATATGTAGGATCACACATATTCTATGCAACTTGTTCTTCACCCTTAATATGTTTTAAGAAGTATTTCTTGCCCTAGTCAGCTTGGCTCAGTGGATAGAGTGTCAGCCTGTGGAATGAAGGGTCCCAGGTTCGATTCTGGCTAAGGGCACACTTGTGGGGAGATTCATAGGAAGAAGATATGATATTGATACACCAGATCTTACAGCATAATGTGTGTGTGTGTGTGTGTGTGTGTGTGTGTGTGTGTGTGTGTGTATGAAAAATACTGGAAATATAAGCTAGTGAGTGCAGTATTAGTAAATACCTACCTCATTGTCAGCGTCAGGGGAGCAGGTGGTAATGAGTGGATGATGGGTCCTGTCTACATGGCATGGCAAAGAAATCTCCCCTTTTGATAGCTCAGTCTCCTCTGGAACCAAAGAAATAGTACCTAGTCCCTGCCTACCTGACAGGGATGTTGCAAGGCTTGGTTAAATTTTGTAAATGTTTTGAGCTCCTCCAAGATGAGGTGCACATTTTGGAAAAAGGAGAAACTAATAGCTGTCATAGAATCAAAGTGAAACTGAAGTGAGCTGCAGTCATTTTCTGAGAAACACAATGGCCACAAACATGAAGCGCACCCAGCTTGTTGAAAGGGCAGCCTGGGCCACATCAGGACATAGGGCAGCTCAGGCCCTGACCTCAAGAGGGAATGTCCAGGAGATTCGCTGGGTTTTCCAACATGTGATTTCCCCGTCGATTGCTAGGAGTGAGAGCCATGATATAGCCCATCTGTGACGAATGAGTGTGCAGGGAAGGGAACTCTAGTAAAAGCAGAGCTCTAACAAAAAAAGAAAGGAAGAAAACGCACGTGGAGTTGGTGCCATTTTGGAATCCTCTGCTAAAATGTCTAAACAGGAGCTTCACTGTGTCAGCTTCAGTGAGGACAGCTGCCATGTGTGAGCAAGGCAGTGAGTGGGCCAGTGTTTCTTTTTCTCAGGCTTTTCTGTTCACTTCGTGAGGGTTTGGGGTTCCTTTGTCTGCCACAGGTCTACAGCACCTAAATCCAGCCAGTGTGCTGTAAGAATTTTTAAAACATGCAATACCTGCCTGGCTGGCCTGGCTCAGTGGTTGAGCATCAACTTATGAACCAGGAGGTCACAGTGCTATTCCCAGTCAGAGCACGTGCCCGGGTTGTGGGCTCCATCCCCAGTGGGGCATGAAGAGGTGGCTGACCAATGATTCTCTCTCATCATTGATGTTTCTCTCTCTCTCTCCCTCTCCCTTCTTCTCTGAAATCATTTTTTTTTTGAAAAATGCAATACCTGACTCTTTAGTCAGCGGCAGGGACCTCTTTTCCTTTAGGCTATCAAATAAAAAAATGACAACAGCCAAGGCAACCATAGTTGTCCAGTGTGAATGAATCAAAATGATACCTAATTTTGCCAGATCAGCAAACAATATGTTATTCTATGCGCTGCAGAACGTGAGCTTATGTGCACCAGGTGAGCAGGTTGGAAATCGCTGCCTAGAGGGGCTGCTCGGAGGAAAGGCTGCTCTGGGTTGGAGCAGCTGCGTGCTGCCATCTCTACCTGGGCACGGGAAGGCGAAGCGGAGCTGGAACGGCACCCAGTGGCCAGGGCCCTGGTGATAACTTAGGATGGCGGTCCTGGACCGTGTGCTCCCCTTGCTCTTGTCGCCCAAAGAAAGCCCTGCATTGGGGCAGTGGAAGCCATCTGTAGCTCTCAGGCTTTGCGGCCATTCAGTGGAGGCACAGCTCCATGCAGCCCACGGGGCAGCTCCTTAGGACAAGTAGGACTGCAATGTGCAGAAAACAGGGTCCTGGCGCTTAACTGGCTCCCGCATGGAATGTCTCATCATTTCCTGTCTCCGGGGGGATCCAATGTAAACCTGTTTAGACAGAGTCTCATTGTATTTTATTTCTGAGCTCCAGCAGGCTTCCCCTCCCCAGGTCAAGCCTCAAAGTGGAGGCTGTCTCCTCGGTCACCACTTCTGCTGGGGCTCCAGGGCCGCAAGGAAAACTCATCAGTGCCTTGACCTCAGTCCCTCGCTGCTGCGCTCAGGTTCACTGAGAACATCTGGCAGCCCTGACCTCCCTGTCCATTTGCCAATGGACTGAAGCGAGGAGGACTGGAGGACCTTCTGCAGTCGCTGTGCTGATGGAGGAGGGCCAGACCAGCTCGGCCTCGTGTCAGGAGGACCTGCGAGCCTGCCTGTCTGGCTCAGTTATGGAAGGATGGATGAGCTCCCTCAGTGGCTGGGAGACCACCACCCCACAGGCTGTTATGCCGAGTTTCCTGGGGCCACGGTGAGGGAAGTGGCCTCTGTCCTATCGCAGGAATCTGAAAATAAAGCTCAGAATTAGTACCTAATACCCCGTTAGCAGAACCCACCCTGTCTCCCAAAAAGTGGATTTCCCAGCTCAACATGTGGAGTTCTACAGAGAAAGCCAAGTCCATGGAAATGAGAAAAACTCGGATGTGGTGCCCATAGGCCCCTGCTTCCAACAAGGGACTTGACTTACCCGGACCCCCTGCTGAAGACACCGTCTCGTGGGGTGGGAGCTCATCGGGCAACATGTGGATGTACAGCAATGCCCAGTGACCGTGGGAAGCTTCCTGAGAGCCAAGGTGTGCTGGTGGAGCCTGTCATGGGTGCATGTCCTGAACGAAGGGCAGGGCCCCTGCTCTCAGGTCCTGCTCAGGCACAGCTGTGGGACCTCATCGTGGAGAAGCCTGGCAGTCAATTGCGGATGATGGGGCATCCAGATCTCACCACAGTGTCTTCTCTGGCTCCTGCTGACCCTCCCCCAGCCCCGGGCCTCCGGGATCTCTCCTGGGCATGCTACTCTGGGCCTGCTGTGAATAAAATCTGTAAGACCTATTTTTGCAAGATAAAAATCAACCTGAATTCCTTCTTTTTAGCTAGAATGTTCCAAGCTATAATATCAGTAATACTTTCTAGGAATCCAAAACTTTATCATGAAGAGGCTCTCCCCAATTGTCACCAGGAAGATAAAGAAATGCTGATAAGAGGAGTTTGAGTCCCTCAGGAATGGCAAACATGTGGTATGTGTTTGCTCATCAGCCTCCTTCCACCTTGGCAGGGATAACTGACTGTGTGCTCACAAAGCACTTTCCTCTGAGATCAGACAGGATTCAGAATCCCCAGTTCATCCTCCAGGCAGCCCCTCTCCCTCAGGTAGAGTCGGCATCAGGAATTAATTTTAAAAACATAAAAATGAAAGAGGTGAATTGTGCGCTCTACATGGCATAATTCAATTTCTCAGGAAGGGGTTTTGGACTATGTGGTTTTGCCAGTCTTTCTGTTCACAAATTATTTAATTGGGACTCAAGACTCAGCTTTTCACTCACCCCACCCATTTTTGTCTACTACCCAAATTCCCACTCCAAATGAAGTAAGAAAGGCTATCCTGCCCTTTTTTTATTTTTAGTTTTGTTTTATTGCTTAAAGTATTACAAAAACTATTACATATGTCTCCTTTTTTCCCCCTTTGACTTTCCGCCAGCCTCCCCGACCCCCCAGTGTCTGTGTCCATTGGTTATGCTTATATGCATGCATACAAGTCTTTCCATTGATCTCTTACCCTCCCCCCACCCCAACCCTCCCTGGCCTTCCTGCTGTAGTTTGACAGTCTGTTCGATGCTGCTCTGTCTCTGTATCTATTTTTGTTCATCAGTTTATAATGGTCTTTATTATCCATAAATGAGTGAGATCATGAGGTATTTTTCTTTCATTGACTGGCTTATTTCACTTAGCATAATGCTCTCCAGTTCCATCCATGCTGCTGCAAATGGTAACAATTCCTTCTTTTTTACAGCAGCATAGTATTCCATTGTGTAGATGTACCACAGTTTTCTAATCCATTTATCTGCTGATGGGCACTTAGGCTGTTTCCAAATCTTATCTATGGTAAATTGTGCTGCTATGAACATAGGGGTGCATACATCCTTTCTGATTGGTGTTTCTGGTTTCTTGAGATAAATTCCTAGAGGTGTGATCACTGGATCACATGGGAGTTCCAATTTTAGTTTTTTGAGGAAACTCCATACTGTCTTCCATAGTGGCTGCACCAGTCTGCATTCCCACCATCAGTGCACAAGTGCTCCTTTTTCTCCACATCCTCTCCAGCACTTGTTGTTTGTTGATTTGTTGATGATAGCCATTCTGAGAGGTGTGAGGTGGTACCTCATTGTTGTTTTGATTTGCATCTCTCGGATGATTAGTGACTTTGAACATGTTTTCATATGTCTCTTGGCCTTCTGAATGCCCTCTTTTGAAAAGTGTCTATTTAGGTCCTTTGCCCATTTTTTGATTGGATTGTTTATCTTCCTTTTGTTAAGTTGTATGAGTTCCCTATAAATGTTGGAGATTAAACCCTTATCAGTGATAACATTGGCAAATATATTCTCCCATGCAATGGGCTTTCTTGTTGTTTTATTGATGGTTTCTTTTGCTGTGCAGAAGCTTTTTATTTTGATGTAGTCTCATTTGTTTATTTTCTCTTTAGTTTCCATTGCCCTAGGACAGTGATGGTGAACCTATGACACGCGTGTCAGAGGTGACACGCGAACTCATTTTTTTGGTTGATTTTTCTTTGTTAAATGGCATTTAAATATATGAAATAAATATCAAAAATATAAATCTTTGTTTTACTATGGTTGCAAACATCAAAAAAATTTCTATATATGACACGGCACCAGAGTTAAGTTAGGGTTTTTCAAAATGCTGACACGCCGAGCTCAAAAGGTTCGCCATCACTGCCCTAGGAGCTGTATCAGTGAAGAAATTGCTTTGGCATATGTCTGAGATTTTGAGGCCTTTAGATTCCTCTAGTATTTTTATGGTTTCCCATCTTATATTTAAGTACTTTATCCATTTTGAGTTTACTTTTGTGTATGGTATAAGTTGGTGGTCTAGTTTCATTTTTTTGCATGTATCTGTCCAATTTTCCCAACACCATTTATTGAAGAGACTGTCTTGACTCCATTGTATGTTATTTCCTATTTTGTCAAATATTAATTGAGCATAGTGGTTGCATTTTGTCATTTCTGGGTTCTCTATTCTATTCCATTGATCTATATGTCTGTTCTTGTGCCATTACCAAGCAGTTTTAAGAACAGTGGCTTTGTAATACAGCTTGATATCAGGTATTGAGATCCCACCTACTTTGCTCTTCTTTCTCAGGATTGCTGCAGCTATTTGGGGTCTTTTTTTTTATTCCAGATGAATTTTGGGAGAGTTCATTCTAGGTCTGTGAAATATGCCATTGGTATTTTAATGGGGAGTCTGTTGAATCTATAGATTGCTTTGAGTAGTATGGACATTTTAATGATGTTGATTCTACCAATCCATGAACACGGTATGTTCTTCTATCTGTTTATGTCTTCCCCTATCTCTTTTTTCAACATCCTGTAGTTTTCTGAGTAGAGGTCTTTTACCTTTTTAGTTAAGTTTATTCCTAGGTATCTTAATTTTTTTGGTGTGATGGTAAATGGGATTTCTTTTGTAGTCTCTCTTTCTGTAAGTTAACTATTGGTGTATAGAAATGCCCTAGATTTCTTGGCGTTAATTTTGTATCCTGCTACATCGCCGAATTCATTTATTAAGTCTAATAGTTTTTTGATGGAGTCTTTAGGGTTTTTATGTACAATATCATGCCATCTGCAAATAAAGACAGTTTTACTTCTTCTTTTCCAATTTATTTATTTATTTATTTATTTTTTAAAATATATTTTATTGATTTTTTACAGAGAGGAAGGGAGAGAGATAGAGAGTTAGAAACATTGATGAGAGAGAAACATCGATCAGCCGCCTCCTGCACACCTCCTACTGGGGATGTGCCCGCAACCCAGGTACATGCCCTTGACCGGAATCGAACCCAGGACCTTTCAGTCCACAGGCCGACGCTCTATCCACTGAGCCAAACCGGTTTCGGCTTCTTTTCCAATTTAGATGCCTTTTATTTTTTCTTGTCTAATCGCAATGGCCAGTACTATGTTGAACAGGATTGGTGAGAGTCAGCATCCCTGTCTTGTTCCTGTTCTTAGGGGAAATGGTTTTAGTTTTTGCCCATTGAGTATGATGTTGGCTGTGGGTTTGTCATATATGGCTTTTATTATGTTGAAGTATGATCCTTCTATTCCCACCTTGCTGAGAGTTTTTATCAAAAATGGTTGTCGGAGCCCTGGCTGGCTTGGCTCAGTGGATAGAGCGTCAGCCTGCGGACTGAGGGGTCCCGGGTTCGATTCCGGCCAAGTGCACATGCCTGGGTTGCTGGCTCGGTCCCCAGCGGGGGTGTACAGGAGGCAGCCAGTCAATGATTCTCTCTCATCATTGGTGTTTCTATCTCTCTATCCCTCTCACTTCCTCTCTGAAATCAATAAAGAAATATATATATTAAAAAAAATGGTTGTTGGATATTGTCAAATGCTTTTTCTGCATCTATTGATATATCTATGTGGTTTTTTTCTCTCAATTTGTTTAGATGATGCATCATGTTTATTGATTTGCGGATATTGTACCATCCTTGCGCCCTGGGATAAATCCTACTTGGTCATGGTGTATGATCTTTCTGATGTACTGCTGGATCCGATTTGCTAGGATTTTGTTGAGGATTTTGGCATCTATGTTCATGAGGGATATTGGCCTGTAATTCTCTTTCATTGTGTTGTCTTTATCTGGTTTTGGTATTAAGGTGATGCTGGCTTCATAGAATGAGCTTGGAAGTGTTCCTTCCTCTTGATATTTTTGGAATAGTCTGAGGAGGATAGGTTTTTGTTCTTCCTTGAATGTTTGGTAATACTCCCCTGTGAAGTCATCTGGCCCATGCTTTTGTTTGCTGGAAGCTTTTTCATGACTGCATCAATTTCTTCCATAGTTATTGGCCTATTGAGATTTTTAGATTCTTCCTGATTGAGTTTTGGAAGGTTGTATTTTTCTAGGAATATGATCATTTTCTCCAGGTTGTCCAGTTTGCTGGAAAAGAGTTGTTCATAATATTTTTTAACAATCCTTTGTATTTCTGTGGGGTCTGTTATTATTTCTCCTCTTTCATTTCTGATTTTGTTTATTTAGGTCCTCTGTCTTTGCTTCTTGGTGAGCCTGGCTAGAGATTCATCAATCTTGTTTATTCTTTCAAAGAATCAGCTCTTAGTTTCATTGATCTTTTGTATTGTTTTTTTGGTCTCTATATCGTTTATCTCGCTCTGATCTTTATTATTTCCTTCCTTCTGCTTACACTTGGCTTTTCTTGTTGCTCTCTTTCTAACTCTTTGAGTTGTAGAGTTAGGTAATTTATTACCATTGTTTCTTGTTTTTTTGCAGTAGGCTTGTAGAGGTATGAACTTCCCTCTCAAGACTGCTTTCGCTGTGTCCCACAGATTTTGGATTATTGTGTTTCCATTGTCCTTTGTTGCCATGATGTTTTTTTATTTCTTCTTTGATCTCTCTGGTAACCCAGTCATTGTTTAATTGCATGCTATTTAGTCTCCATGTGTTTGATTTTTTGGATTTTTAAAAAATATATTTTATTGATTTTTTACAGAGAGGAAGGGAGAGGGATAGAGAATCAGAAACATTGATGAGAGAGAAACATCAATCAGCTGCCTCCTGCACACTCCCTAGAGGGGATGTGCCCGCAACCAAGGTACATGCGCTTGACCGGAATCGAACCTGGGACTCTTGAGTCAACAGGCCAAAGCTCTATCCTCTGAGCCAAACCGGTTAGGGCTTGGATTGTTTTTATTGTAGTTGATTTCCAGTTTTATACCACTGTGATCTGAGAAGATGCTTGATATGATTTCTATCTTCTTGAATTTGAAGAGACTTTGCCTGTGACCTAATATATGGTCTATCTTTGACAATGACCCATGTGCACTTGAGAAGAATGTATATTCTGTGGCTTTGGGGTGAAATGTCCTGAAGGTGTCAATTAATTCCATCTGATCTAGTGAGTCATTTAGGATTGATGTTTCTTTGCTGATTTTTTGTTTAGAGGATTTGTTCAATGGTGATAGTGGGGTATTAAAGTCCCCTACTATGATTGTATTGCTGTCAATCTGTCTCTTGATATCCTCCAGAAGTTTTGGGTTTTTTTTTTTTATGTATTTGGGTGCTTCTGTATTGGGTGCATATATGTTTACCAGAGTTATTTCTTCTTGTTGGATTGCTCCCTTTAGTATTATGAAGTGTTCTTCCTTATCGCTTTTTATGTCCTTCACTTTGAGATCTAATTTGTAAGATATAAGTACTGCTACCCCAGCTTTTTATTTCCATTTCCATTCCCCTGAAAAACCTATTTCCATCCCTTCGCCATCAGTCTGTGCGTGTCTTTTTTCTGACGTGGGTTTCCTGTAGACAGCAGATATATGGGTCATGTTTTCTTATCCACTCAGTTACCCTATGTCTTTTGACTGGGGCATTTAATCCATTTACATTTAAAGTTATTATTGATAGGTACTTGTTTGTCGCCATTTTTATTCTTTACCCTGTGTTCCTTCTTTGTTTCTTTTTATTTTTTTTATAATTTTTACAGCAGACCCTTTAGCATTTCTTGCTTTGCTGGTTTGGTGGTAGTAAACCCCCTTAGACCTTTTTTGTCGGTGAAGCTCCTGATTTCACCCTCAATTTTGATTGATAGCCTTGCTGAGTACAGTATTCTTGGGTTCAGACCCTTGCTTTGCATGACTTTGTATATTTCATTCCATTCCCTTCTTTCCTGATGTGTTTATGTGGAGAAATCAGTGGCTAGTCTGATGGGGGATCCTTTGTAGGGAACTTTCTGTCTCTCTCTGGCAGCTTTTAAGATTCTTACTTTGTTGTTGGTGTTTGCCAATTTAATTATAATGTGCTTGGCGTATGTCTTTTGGGGTTCATTATGTTTTTGACTCTGTGAGCTTCTTGGATTTGTGTGAGTTTTTTCTTCCCTATATCAGGGAAGTTTTCTGTCATTATTTCTTCAGACAGGTTTTCTATTCCTTGCTCAGTTTCCTCTCCTTCTGGCATCCCTATTATGCAGATGTTGTTTCGTTTCATGTTGTCCCAAAGTTCTCTTGGCTCTCTTCCTGCTTCTTATTTATTTTTTTCAAGTAGCTGCTCTGCTTGGTTATTTTTTCCTACCTTGTCTTCTAGCTCACTGATGTGGTCCTCTGCTTCTTCTAGTCTACTTTTGATGCTTTCTATTGAGTTCTTTATAACAGTGATGTCATTTTTCATTTCTTCTTGGTTCTTCTTCATTTCCTCTTGGTTCTTACACCTATTGTTGAATTTGTCTTCCATTCTTTTCATCCACCTTATGACCATTTCTCTGAATTCTTTCTCTGATAGGTTGCTTGCCTCTATTTCGTTTACTTCCTTTTCTGGTGATGCCTGCTTTTCTTTCATATGTGGGCTATTTCTTTGTCTCCCCATGATCTCTCTTTTCTGGGTATCTGGTTATGTAGTTCTCTATCTCCTGCATTGATTTAAAGGCACAAAATACAACACAACAAGGCACAATGCACAAGGCACTGAACACAAATGTATTCATGATATTAATAACCCCAAATAAAGGTGACCACCAGAGAAAAGAGAATTAGGGGATAAGAAAGAAAGAAGAAGAGAAAAAGAAAGAAAGAAAACAAGAGGAAAAAAGGAGTGCAAAAATGAAATTAGGAAAAGGAAAAAAGTAAGAGAGAAAATAAAGAGAATGAAATAGAAGAGGGGAAAAAACTATTTATATGGGGAGAAAACTCCAATAGAACAGCCACTAATCCCAACAAAAGCCAGCAACAAATACCTAGAGGTGAATGCAAACTACAAACAACAACTAATATCAAGCGAGGTGAGGGAGAACAGAAGCAAAAGATAACAACAACAAAAAAAAAGAAAAGAAAAAGTGAAACAATATCACAAACAAGCATAAAAAAAACACCAATATAATCAACAATCAAGCAAACAGCAACAAAACGACAGAGGGAAAAAAATGGATAGTGAAGAAAGAGAAGAGAAAGGTGTGCATGGACTTAGAGCAGGGATTGGAAATTAGATATATAAGTAGGGTCAAATCTTAACAGGGCGTAAAAAGAAGGAATAGGGAAAATCTAAAGCAAGAATAGGGTAAGAGAAACAGGACAACAAAAGGGGGAAAGTGAGAAAGAGAGTGTTGGCATAAAGGTAAAGTTGAGATAGAATAAAATGATGATAAAGGAAAGATGAAAATAGAATGTAGAACACTAATCCCAAAATAAAATAAAGAGAAAATAAAATGATACTTTTTTTAAAAAAAGGTAAAATAGTTGTAGTAATAATACTGATTAAAAATAAAAATGTAATAATTAAAAAGGTAAGATCAAGTGAGGAAAAAATAAAAAAAATAGTTTCTTAAGGAAAATATGAAAAAAATAAAAATAAAAATGTGCAGTAGTGAAGGTCATTCACTTCCTCTACTGTTCTGTTTGGCACATCTGTTTCCTAGTCAGGACAGTATTGAAGTTCCCGGTGTTCCACTGCTCCTCAGTGTTGTAGGCCACAGTCCTGATTTTCAAGCAGGCAGTACTTCTTTGCTTCTTATGCTCCTTTATTTGTATTTACACAAAAGTCAATTGTGATTCAACCCCTGGGTGGCAGTGTTTCTGGATTGACCTCCGTGTCTATAGGTCCTCTCTAGCTAGTGTTTAGATTTTGTTTTCCCTGTGGCACTTAATACTGCTTTGGGGGAATGGGCTGCCCCAGAGCTGGTTCTTTGATCTTTATTCCCCGCTCTGATCCCTGGGTTCCACAAAAACAACTTTCCCCTGCAGCTTCTTAGAGTGTCCCCAATTGGGTGATCCTATGTATTGGGCTTAGTAATCAAGAGAAAGGTTTTAAGAGGAAAAAAAGAAAAGAGAGAGAGAGAGAGAGAGAGAGAGAGAGAGAGAGAGAGAGAGAGAAACAACAACAACAACAACAACAAAAACACAAAAAAACAAGCCAGAGTAAGTGCACAAACTCCGGCCTCCAGCGCAAGTCTGTGCACTTTTTTTTCCCCTTGGGTCTAAGCAGCCGGCACACTGTTAACATTTTTAGTCTGCCCTTTTGCGCCCAGTTCAGCTATGGGTTGTTTATTTTTGTTTGTTTGTTTCTTTTTTTTTTAGAGTTCCCATCTGTAAGCAGCCCTGCAGATCCCCTTCCACACTCATGGATCAGGCCAGCCCCAGAGTCCGCAGACTTTTCCTCCAGTTCCCGCCACGCATGTTTCTCTGTCCTGCCCAGACCACAGACCTCACCTTATCCCAGGCGAAATCTGGCCTTTCCATGAGGGGTGCAGAGCTCCTCCGAATCCGTGTGCTCATGCCACTTGGGGACCGGTGTTCCTGGGTTCGCAGCCGTTCGCTGGGTGCCGTAGTTGTAGATTCCCAGGATTTCCGACAACATCCACTCTCCCCTTCAAGATGGCCCGGTCTCTGCAGGGAGGGATCCTAGCAGCAGTGGAAGCTGTCTGGTCAGGGGACCCTGTCCGGCAATCCCCCACAGTCCCCTGGAATATAGCTGTCCCTCAACTCACAAGCACACACTCCCATGCGACCACACACTCTCCCTTCGTTCTCTCACTCACGCACTGTCTTGCAGTCGGCCTTCCTGTTGGCAGCCATCTTCCTTCCCCCGCGATCCTGCTCTGATGAGCTCTCCTGAAGGGGTTTCTGGGTTGTATTAAGTGTCAGAAATAAATTACTTAAGTGAGATGAAAACACAGAGATGAGATTATATTATGGACATTAATCCTACCCAAGACTAGAAAATTAACTCCATTGAACATCCCCTGAGTAACCCTATTACTTTTAAAACTATACTTTAATAGCCACATGTCTTGGGAATACATAGAAAATATGGAAACATTTTACACAGGACACTTGAACTTGATGTCCTCTCTTCAAATCTTAAATGTATCCTCTCCTCAGTCCTGCACCATGTGTGAAAATAAGGAAAAACTCAGTGAGCACTAGCAGTGACCTCAGGCATGGACAGAAGGACTTTAGTCCAGGTCAAAATAGACTGAAACCATTTTTGCAGAATTGGGCCTGTGCCCTCTTACCTGTCACTCATGATCAGTTACAGGCATGCGCAGCTAGATTGGCGAACCGAGAACATCTGTCATCCATCTCCAACGTGAGCACCCATTGCTTCTTCTTTGGGGTCACCCACGATGCCAACTGCTGCGGTCCAGGTGGCTGGAGCGCTCTGTATTTTTGGATTGTAGGTCATACAGGCTTGGCTGACTATGAGTAAGGGGCATCACCCAATTCCTTCAGCCTGGCCTGGACCCTATCCGGTTTGGGGAGGGGTGAGGACTCTTAATTCTGGTCCTGTCATGACAATAATGTGAGCTTTGGAACCACGCCTACCTCCTCTGCATGACGATGTGCCGTAACAGTAGCACCTGGATTTAGGAGACAATCACTAAGTGATGTGTGAAGCCTTTTACCATCTGCAGCCTTCGCTCATACAGATGAAGAGGCCCAACATTCTGTTTCTCACCCTGTCGGGGGCAGAAGACTGAACTTCAGGGCACAGTAAGGGAAGGTCAGTTTACAAAATGTGAAACAATGTGGTATTTGACACCAACAAGGCTAAAGGTGAGAGAGTTGGATGGCAAGTACTTATATATATGTGTGTGATATAATATATACAGCATATCTAACAAATATGTGCCAATATTAATATTAAAAATAAAAGCTGTATTACTTTATACTTTTTTAAAAAATACACTTTTATTGATTTTTAGAGAGAGTGGAAAGGAAAGGGATAGAGAGATAAGAACATTGATGAGAGAGAAACATCGATCGGCTGCCTCCTGCATGCCTCCTACTGGAAATTGAGCCCACAACCCAGGCATAATCCTGACCCGGAATTGAACCACTGGGGACTTCTTGGTTCATGGGTTGATACTCAACTACTGAGCCACACCGGCCGGGCCTACTTTATACTTTGAGATGTGTCTGAGCAACATTGTTTGTTAGGCAGTTAATATGGATATTTCTTCTTTTTTCATCTCAAAGAAAGACTTATTGAAGTTCTTTCTAATATGATATGGAAAACTATATGTTTTACCTGAAAATCATCTATATTGACTTTTTAGGCACCTAATGCAGCCTTTCTTCCAGGCTAGCCTACCATGTTGATTTTTTTTTTTTCCCCGGTATCTTTCCTTTTCCCACAGAATTTGGCAGGTTTGATGGGAGAGCAGGGCGTGATGTAGTGAAAGATATCTAATAAGTTTTCAGTTCTTTGGGAATTTGGGGAAGCATAAACCAGCTTTTAAAGGCAAGCTTTTTTTTACAATCTAGATGGAAAGAACCCTCCATTACAAGACTAGTTATTGCGTTGATCCTGTAATTTAGTTAGTCTCTTTGATGATATAGGATCTTGCGGGGTCCAAGCAGATATTACCTACACTGGGCGAAGCAGCCCCATGCTCTGCCGGCAGGACACGGAGCCCGCAGGCACTGAGGCAGGGCCTCCCAGGGTCCAGACCGCGGCAGCTTCCAGAACAAGTGAAAGCATGCAGGTGTCGCTCCCGTGACCCCAGACCAAGCAGGCCACAGGGTCATTGCCCAGTTGCCTGCTGGGATAGGCCCACCCTGCTCTTCTTCCTCAAGGTTCATTTTTCATTTTGATTGCGTCCCGATGGCTTTGTGCCATGAACCGTCTGAGGACCTGCCTTAAAGGAGGAATGTCCTGACGAGCTCCAGCGATCGCCCCTCCCCTCAAACCCAGGGCTCCACTCCTGCAGTCGCCCGTGGAGGGGCCGGCAGGGCTGGTGCAGGGCTGTGTCTCTCAGAGAAGGAGTGGCCCCTTGCTGCCGCGTTCCCGGGCTGCTTCACCCCATGGAGGCAGCACAGCCTGCTTTCGCTCTGACCTGTGAAAACAGATAACGTCGGCAAGGGGAAGTGAGGGGAGCTGCAGAGCCGGCCGAGCATGAAGAGACACCCCAGTCCCATGGCCGAATGCAGAGGCTTCGCCCATCCCTTTACCAGCCCTGGCCAGGCCCCCTGAGAGGTGTGGCTGGAGCAAGGGGGGTGTGGGGATGGGGGGGCAGGCTGCCCTCCCTGGAGCTCCTCTAACCTGGGAAGAGAGCAGAGTGCACACCTGTCTGCCCACCTACTTCACGTCTTGCTAATCTGTTCTCAACAGCAACGCAGGTGCAAGCACACATAACACACACACATGCCACACACACCACATACACACAACACGCACACACAACACACACACACATACAAACACACACCCCCCACACACCCCACACACACACCACACACACCACACACACCACACACACACACACCCCACACACACACCACACACACCACACACACCACACACTACACACACACACACACACACACCCCACACACACACCCCACACACACACCACACACACCACACACACACACACCCCACACACACACACACCACACACACCACACACACCACACACTACACACACACACACACACACCACACACCACACACTATACACACACACACCACACACCACACACACACACCACACACACCACACACACCACACACACCACACACTACACACACACACACACACACACCCCACACACACACCCCACACACACACCACACACACCACACACACCACACACACACACACACCCCACATACACACACCACACACACCACACACACAACACACACACACACACACACCACACACACACCACACACATACACACACACCACACACACCACACACACCCTGGGCAATCGTTTAGGAGGTTTTATTGTCCACTGCCTTTCCGCTCTGGGGAAGGTGTTAGAAACCCTAGTGCAGGTGCAGAGAAAGAACAACATTGCCTTCTGTGGGGCACACTTCTCAGCAGGAAGGAAACGGTTAAACTTTCCCTGAGTCAAATGCTGACACAGAGGAGGTGCATGGGGATTGGTCTGAGGTCCCTTCTGAAATGCAAGCTGGTTTAGAACCAAGACAGGTTTGGGTTAAGGTTTTGGAATTGCCCCCGTTTGTTCTCAAAAAGCTGCCCTCTCTGGGACGCCCTCCTGGCCTACAGCAGCACCTGCAGACTCAGGCTGCTTTGGGTCTCTCAGGACCTGGACCCGGGGGATGGGGAGGGAGGCGAGGAGCACGGAGAAGGGTGGACTCCAAGGAAGGGATTTCCAGGGCGGGGTGTTTCACCTCCCGCCCCCTCCCCGCTGCTCCCCAAATATGAAGTGCAAGTATTCTTCTTTGTTCAACACCCATGTTTTAAACATTTTAAATTAAATTCCCCCACTCTCTCCCTCCAACTCATCATGTATGTGCATGCACACACACAGGCACACACGCCACCCGCTTAGCTTGCTGCGTTTGGAAGACGATTTCATGTGCACCAGGGGGCCCCGCGGCCTGCAGGGGAGCCGGCTGTGCAGAGGGCTGTGCGAGGCTGCGCAGAGCAGCGTGACCGGAATCCAGGATGGAGCGCAGCAAAGCCTGAGGCGTGTGTCTGCTGGGAGTGCACACAGGTCTCCTTAGCAACTTGCCTGCATGTCTTTCCCTTTCATGTGTATGGGTTCCTTCCAAACCCAAGGGAACTAGAAGCTGAGCTTCCAAAGGCCTCGCATCCTCTTCTCGCCCCCCCCCCCCCCCCATGTAGGAACCCCTCTGAGGCTGGCTGCGGCTGCGGGGGCTCCCAGAGACCAGGTCTCTCGGTGGAGGCGAGGGTGCGGGTTCTCTGTGGGCGGCCAGGCCGCTCCCCACCGTCCACTGTGAAGGGGACACAGCCCCGCTCCACCCTCTCACCATTTCTTTTCCTTCCTGTCTTGCTCTTCTCTCTTTTCATTGTTATCCCACATCCACGCACACAGGGGGGTCCATGGTCGAGACCAGTGGTGGCGAACCTTTTGAGCTTGGCATGTCAGCATTTTGAAAAACCCTAACTTAACTCTGGTGCCCTGTCACATATAGAAATTTTTTGATACTTGCAACCATAGTAAAAAAAGATTAATATTTTCGATATTTATTTTATATATTTAAATGCCATTCAACAAAGAAAAATCAACCAAAAAAAGTGAGTTCGCGTGTCACCTCTGACACGCGTGTCATAGGTTCGCCATCACTGGCTCTAGTCAGAAGGCGCATGTGTTAGGAAAAGACCTGCCTTTTAGGAAACTGGTTTGTCGGATTGGATGTGACAAGGCTCACTTCGGGGGAGACTTAAAGACTGCGATGTCTTTGCCTAAAGTCCTTCACCTTGAAATCGCTCGAGGCATAGAGCTGCTGTCTCCTTGGAGCCAGTGTTGAATATAAATCTTAGTTACTTCTCCTGCTAGTCAGGGGAGATAGCAAAAAGAAACCTGGCCAGCAAATGCTAAGGTTTCCTCTTGGCTCTCTTACAAACAGATGTTGGTTGTCATTCTGTGGTTGTTAAGCAGGCACCTGATTGGACCAAGCAGCAGTGTGTGTGTGTGTGTGTGTGTGTGTGTACACGCGCCCACACATTTGTGCCATGTGCAAAAGAGAGTGGGTGGAGGGGGGAGAGAAGAAAAGAGAGGAAGAGAGAGAGAGAGAGAGAGAGAGAGAGAGAGAGAGAGAGAGAGAGAAGGAAAAAGAGAGGGAGGGGAGAGAGAAGGGAGGAGAGAGAGGGAAAACAGGATGGCCAGGGGAGAGTCTTAGGGTGGGACTATGTTGGGGGGTGGGGGCGGATATAAGGGCCGGAATGCAGAGAGAGATTTGTTTGGGGAAAAGTTTAGAGCAAGAACTGGGTAATAACTTTTTTTCCTTCCTAACTTTAATTTGGTGGAGACTAGAAAAATGTGTCTCGTTTGGCTGTTGATTGTTGTTCTAAACCAGGGGTGGGGACATCCAGCCCGCGTGCCCTGCCACGGCACGATGGGCGAGTGGATTACATGTTTGACCAAATACAGCAGCTAGTCTTTAAGTTGACAATTGTGCCTGGCCTGAGAGTGATGCTATGACACTTACATGGCCTGGCAGGGAACAGGCTCCCGCCCTGGCTCTGGCCCAAAAGGGAGGCATGGAATCCGCAGGGACTGCCCCAGGCGAGCTGCTGGCCTGGCGGAGAGCTGGTGCAGGCTCACCTGTCCAAATTTCAAATGACGGACTAGGAAACAGAAGATGGAGAAAATGAGACTTTAATAACACTGGGAGGCCCGGCGCCCATTGCACAGGAACACCGGTGGGGGAGGGGACACAGCCTATTTATTTAGACCCTCCTCCAGTTCCTCATTGGCTGAGGACTATTTCATCACCTGTTTCCTGAGGGGTCGCCCAGGTCCTGCTGTCTCCCATTGGGTTGTTTAAAAAAGTGGGCTGGGCTTTCTCTAGTCGCCTCCACATCCTTCTGTCTGGAATCTTCCTAGGTCATGTGCTACCAGCCACCTGCACAGCTCTCATCCTCTCTCCCCACCCCCACATCCTGTATGCTCTGGGGAAATTCAGCAGCCCCCTGGCCACGTGCTGTTTCTTTTCTATGAAGATAAATCAGAGGCATATTTCTTACAAATTCTCCCTCTTTTTCTTACACTGATTCTGTCTTCATTAGCTGTTCTGAAACCTGTTGGCTTTCTTAGAGGAAGGGAGAGAGAGAGAGTCCACACAGGTTCCTCCAGTGTCGGCTTCAGAGTGGTTGAGTGGTGAGAAGTACATCTCAGGGCTGGCCGTCGTCCTTGCTCCGCTCATGTCTGTCTGACTGCCTACCACAGCCCCTCCAGGATCTCGGCTCTGAATTCTTTCAGGAAAGGGTCGTTGGTGGCTTCTTAACTGCTTCCATGCTGAGGAGGGGTGAAGGCTTCTCTCGGAGCCAAGAGATCCTTGCTCTCTGTCAGAGGGACGATGAGGCCTGGACACAGAAAGAGGTAGGCTTGTGACCTGGCAGAGACAAACTGTATTATAAAATATAGTATTATTAAGCAACTAGAGGCCCGGTGCACAAAAATTTGTGCACTCGGGGGGAGGGGGGGTCCCTCAGCCCGGCCTGTGCCCTCTCGCAGTCTGGGACCCCTCAGGAGATAACGACCTGCTGGCTTAGGCCTGCTCCCGGTGGCAGAGGGCAGGCCCAATCCCTAGGTGCAGACCCTGGTCGGGCTCAGAGCAGGGCCGATTGGGGGGTTGGGGCACCACCCCCTGTCACACTCAAGGCAGGGTCGATGGGGAGGTTGCAGCGTGACCCTCTGTCACGCACAGTGCAGGGCCCATCAGGGAGGTTGGGGCTCCGTACCCTGTCACGCGCAGAGCAGGGCCCATCAGGGGATTGAGGAGCCGCCACTGTCACACTCAGGGCAGGGCTGATGAGGAGGTTATGGCTCCACCCCATCACACTTAGAGCAGGGCGCGTGGGGGGTCGGGGGGGTTGGGGCACCACCCTCTGTCACCCACAAAGCAGGGCCGATCAGGGTGTTTGGGCGCTGCCCACTGTCATGCTGATCCCGGTGCCGGGAGGCATATTACCCTTTCACTATATCGGGTAGAGGCCTGGAGCATGGGTGGGTCAGCTCGTTTGCCCTGAAGGGTGTCCTGGATCAGGGTGGGGGTCCCCACTGGGGTGCCTGGCCAGCCTGGGTGAGGGGCTGAGGGCTGTTTTCAGGCTGGGGGTGACTGAACTCCCAAACGCTCCTTTTTTCCTTTTTTTTAAAATTCTGGGCCAGCTTTAGCTTGAGGCTTGGCTCCAGCTCTTAGGCCTCTGCTTACTTTCTGGCCTTTGCATACAATGTTGTGAATCTGCTGGCTGAAGTTCAGCGGTATTTGTTACAATGTTTGAAACAGCAGGCTCAGAGGCCTGCAGCCACAGGCGGGGAACGTTGGTTTCCTCCATCACTGAGGCAAGCAAGCCTCATGTTAGTTTCAAGCTGCCTGGCTGGTGACGCCATCTTGGCTGAGAGTTAATTTGCATATCTCGCTTATTAGCCAATGAAAAGGGTAGTGGTCATACACCAATTACCATGTTTCTCTTTTATTAGTGTAGATTAGAACAGCAAGAATGACAACAAATGGTCTGGTGGAAGGAAAAAAAATATTTCAGTTCTAATAATTCCCTATTGAAATAGAATTTTTCTCCATAAAATCACGCTTATTTTTATTAGAGCCAAATTAAGACCAATTTATCTATTGCATTAAGTCTAATTTCAATTCGGCCTGATTGTTTGCATAAACACAAGAATGGTAACTGCTGGAATTTCATGATTGAGTCTCCATGTGCCCCTCAGGGCAGAGAAGCCAAGCCATCCAGCTGCCATCAGGCCTGCCTGCAATACCTGCTGGGTTAGGTGAATTTCTCACCAAGATCTGTACCTGCTGTGGCTCCACCTGGGCCATTGCCCTCGGCTTCAAGGCCCACCACAGCAGCCCTCCTACTTATTGCAGCGTAGCATGCATGGGGGGTTGGGCAGGGACACAGAGGCACCCTCGCTGCTCACCTCCCACTCCAACTGACTGCCAGTGATGGCAGGGTTTGTGTCTGATGCTCCAGCGCCATCCAAGAGCTACCAAGCAAGATACCAGGCATTCTCCATGGCACTCTTATTGGCTTCAAGTCTCCAGAGTCCAGACATGACTCTTTTAAACATGGCACTCCAGTCAAAGTTTTTGGTCAATAAAACCATCTTTGGAAACCAGTCTTATTGAATTTATGCAAAGAAATGCATTGCAACAATTCATTCATTAAGAATTGCTAAATTTCAGAGGGATCATATAGGGAAAAAAATACACTAACCTGCCTTAAGACCTTCTGATTTTTCTTGCTAGTCCTTTCCATGGACTCCTCAGAAAATGTAACATTTTTCCAAATGCATTATAACAAAACAGCAACTGTCTCCAAATGACAAGAAGAAATTTAAAATGACATGGTTATGGATTTCCGTATAATGCAAATAACATGGAATCTTGTCCTTTCTGCAAAACACAACATTCTACAATATTATAACCAATAACTATTGGCTTTTGAGAAAGGATCCTATGTACCTTTAGTATAAAATTTTCCTTCATGAAGAGAAAACAAATCCTCGAGGCATTCCAGGGCCTGTTGGAATGACCTGAAGTGAACTCTAGGTCAAAAAAACCTTTTCTTAAAATTCAAACCCTAGGAAGGCTGTCAAACCCATCCACCAAGAGACTTGATTCATTCAAAGTGGCAAGAGGGTATTAAACACAAACCTAAGCTAGTGAAACTTCAGGTCCCCCAATTAAGATCACTTTTTAAACAGTTATGTACCCAATTAAAATATCAAAATATGTAATTATTCTAATAGTTTATAGAACTTTTGCTTCCTAGGCAAATACAGGAAAAACCTTTTCCATTTTAACAGAAAACTTTTTCCCTAAAAAAGCTCCAAATTCTGTATTAGCCGACTTTAGATTCACCTACCTATAATTTCCCTTTAAGATTTCTCTTCACAATCCTGCTATAATTTTCACACATGTTTTATTCATTTAGCTTTTGAACAACTTAATTTCCTAATTATTTCAATAATGCATCTCCATACTCCATGCCTTCTATTACCAGAACCATATAATTTCTTTCCCATTAGCTAGAATTTTTAATTCTTAGAAACCTTAAATTTTGCATGGCAAGTTAACTACTTAGAATTTCTCAGATTAGCAATACATTCACATTTTTAAGGGTATATTTCAAATAAAATACAAGACATATCCAATTAATAGATTCAAATCTGTCCTCTATATGTTCCGTATGAGGCAAACTCAGATTAATTAATGTTTTAGTATCATGTTACTTCAGAATAGCTAGGTATTAAAATCTTTTTTTCCTGTTTAGACCAGCAATGCTCCAACGCTTTTCAGTTACCAATAGGAGTCTGAGGCTGGAGAAGAGGCAGAGGGGGAGGGAACAAGCCCAGAGCCTCCTCTGGGACTCAGTTCCCAGGCCTGAGCTGCTTGGATTGAATACGGCCACATTTTTCCTTAGAGGTAACATGCTAAGGTTGGGGTGATCATGAGTTCAGCTTCTGATAGTATCAGGACTGTTAAGGAAAGAAACTGTTCTTTGGGAGGGGGGTGAGAGTGCGGGCCTTGGGCTTTAACAGCTCTGTGAGGGGTCCCTTCCTGCTTTGAGTGTGGACCCATGTGCTCCCCCTCTTTTGGGATGTCCATACTGTTGTGGTCTCTGTTTCTGACCCTCGGGCCAGCCCTGCACCCGGCCACTTGTTGTGAGCATTAGGTTAGCTTTTTGTTTCTGTCTCTCTAATCTCTATGTCCACAGACCTTCTGAGCCTCTTTTAACAGCTCTTCTGCACTTCTGTCCTCCCAGTTCTCTAACTTTGCAGTTTTCTTGAGATGCCAGGTCAATATTGGTGACAAAGTGCAATTTTAATATTCCTGGTCCAATGGGGCCTCGGGGTCTGGCCCAGAGCATGTTCTCATTTGATCTTTTCGTCTTGGGAACATTCGGGGGGCCCTTCTTCTTTGCCTTGCTAAATATTAAAGGCTTTATTTAGGTCCCGCGACAGGGGGACTGCTTCCCTAATTCCTTTAATTATTAGTTCCCTGAGATCTCTCATGTGTCCCTTATGGGCCTTGTTGTTTAGGTCCCACTGGGGCTCCCAGATTTGGGAATTTTACATCTGCTGGAAGTAGTCCAGGGCCAGCCAGGTGCTCCTTTCCCAGGTAGCCGTAGCCGACCTTCAAATCATCCCCCCTTCTTCTCCTTAGCATGCCCAAGAGATACATTAATTTGGGTCTGTGTATACACTTGTGGCCCCAAAATAGGTCTAGCTGGTTAGCTAAGCCAGTGGGTTTTCCAGCAGAGGTTTTACCTTTTTTTTTTTTTTTTTCTGCTCCAACTCCTTTCACAACTTAGAAAAGCTGGTTTCTGCTGGTGTAGAGGCCTCAGGGCTGGTTGGAGCCTTATCCTCCCTGAGGGGGAGGCTGGGATTGTAAATCGCCATCTTGGCTGATCCCTCAGATTGTCCTCTGGCAACAGAGGTAGGGGAAGGCAAGGCAAGGGAACCCCTTCTCTGACCGCACTTGTTCTCTTTTAGGCTTCTCTACTTTTACAGGGAGAAGGACGACTGGCCCCTTCCTCCAACAGAGAGCACAGTCCGTCTCCTCTCGAGTGACTGGACTTTCATTATTAACATATTTATAATTATTACTGAAGAGCTTTATCATACCCCCTTCATTTCAGTTACACCTATTTATTATATCTTAACAACTTTGAGATTTTAAAGCCAATTATTACCCAAATCATTTTCTTGACAAATTTTGTAACAGGGATAACTCACCAGCCTTCAGTGGCTTTAATGTGAAAGTATTATTTTATTTATTTTCCTTTATAAAAACAGGAGTGCTCCCCCCCCCCTTCACTGCTAGAGGGTACTTCTACAGATCTGTTCCTCCCAGTGTTATGGGGGAAAATAGAACATTAGGGACTAGTTGTGGTTATTGGAAATATTAATTATGCGGTTAACCATGATTGCCCTTTCTGTTTAAAGAAAAGACATAGCAACCTGGCTGGGAATCATATGCTCCCAGGATCATATGGTAGTCAACCTTGGAATGTGATCCATTCTCATTCAAGAACTGCCCATTATCATGGAAACATTAACCTTACTGCCCAACCCAGCCTGTGTAGCTTACTTCCCCATGCCTGTAATCCCTACTTCTCCATGTAATCTTTGTCCCTATATTCATAAACCAAGGAAAAATAAACTAAAGCCTCTAAAAGATAGAAAGCAAAAATTACATTACAGACATACAGACAGAAATCTCACTAGCTAAATTTCTGGTGGTTGAAGTTCTGAGAGAGAGAGCAAGGAGAATCCCCAAGATTAAGGATTATTGGCAGCTGCTGGGACTTTCCTGCAGTCTCTGTCACGTGTTCAGCCTCAACATACATAACTGGGCTTCCCCAAAGCAGGACTCGCCCCATCTTTAAACAAATTAAACAAACAACAAAGAGAAATAAAACATCACCAAAAACACTCTTATACAGGCATGCACAACACACTAAAAGTTTACATGACAAAATGCCCTGCATTAAGAACCACTAAAACAGAGCAATGTCTCTGTCCCTGGTTTGGAAACTGCCCCTCCCCAGAATCTCAGCATTCCCCCAATGGACTATTTTGGGGGAATGTATTTCCTAGACCTAGAATTTCTGTTTCCCATCCTTGGCAGGTCCATTGTGACCATTCTTGCTCAAACTCCCATACTGGAGACATCTTGCACTCTCTGAGAGTGCTAAATCCCTCATTTTGGCTATTTCTTGCAAACCCTGAGATCTGCTTTGTCCCTCTCTGGCCATTTCCCTTGTGGGAGAATTGAACCACAAATCAGAACTCCACACTCACTTTTTGTCCCAGATATTTCCCAGTCACATGTACCAACCACTGAGGATACCCAACCACCAAAACAGTACTTAGTCCAATTTACCATTTTGGCCCATTCATGTGGCCTGCCTGGTTGCTGCATGTATATCCCCCTCGTGTCATTTTCACCATCTTCCAAAGAAAAACAGCCTTGGGCCTATTCTATGGCATCTGTGAAGAGATGGGGCTCAGGCCAAGAGGCCACCCAAAGTCAGATGGGATGCTCCTCCCCTTAAACCAGCCTTCCCTCTCTGTGGGTATAGAAGTCCTTGATGCTCCCCCAAATTGTGAAAAATGGCTCACCTGTCCAAATTTCAAACGATGGACTGGGAAACACAAGCATGATGAAAATGAGACTTTTAATAACACTCTCGAGAGCGGGTGCCCATTGTACAGGATCACATGTTTGGCAGGGCACACAGCCTATTTATTTAGACCCTCCTCCAGTTCCTTATTGGCTGGGCACCATTTGGCCACCGATTTCCTAATAGGTCTCCCAGGTCCTTCTGTCTCCCATTAGGTCGTTTAAAAAAGAAAATGGGCTGGGGCCTTTTCTAGTTGCCTCCATCTCCATTTGTCTAGGGCAGTGGTTCTCAACCTGTGGGTCGCGACCCCTTTGGCAGTTGAACAACCCTTTCACAGGGGTCGCCTAAGACCATCCTGCATATCAGATATTTACATTACAATTCATAACAGTAGCAACATGACAGTTATGAAGTAGCAACGAAAATAATTTTGTGGTTGGGTCACAACATGAGGAACGGTATTTGAAGGGCCAGAAGGTTGAGAACCACTGCTCTAGGGGAATCTTCCTAGGACATGTGCTCCCAGCCACGTGTACAGCTCTCATCCTCTCTCCCTGTTTGCTCTGGGGAAATCAGCAGCCCCCTGGCCACATGCTGTTCTTTCCTATGAAGATAAATCAGAGGCTTATTTCTTACATCAGAGGATCCTCCTCCGTGTGTGTCTGTCCCTGAAAGAAGGCACACGCCTTTCTGTTGCCACTGAACTTAGGTGTGATCACCGGCCCTTTTGTGAGTATCTTGGCGGTTCCAGGCTCTTTGCATCTTTTCCGAAACAGGAATCCTGCTGCTGCAAGGCCGGCACTTAGGAAACTGCTGCAGGCGGGGCCTCTCCTCCCACAGGACCCGTCACTCCATCCTCAGCTCCTTCCCACCTACCTGCACCCTCACTGCACCCATAGCTTCCTAGTCTCATTGTGGCGCTTCCTCAGAAGCAAACAGAGCTTCGAATATCAGAGTGTTCACGTTGGCTGGCATATAGTTCATTTATATTTTAAAAAATGACAGACATCTGGTTTTTAGAAATATGTGTCTATACTAATAAAAGGGTAATATGCTAATTAGACCTGATAGACTGGGCATGTTCTGGACGTCCTTCCTGACAAAGCTGGGGTGTGGCCGGCCTGCAAACCACCCGCGGCCCCTCGCCCAGGCCGCCCTGCCCCCCCATTCGGGACCCCCCAACCCCAATCTGGGGCCCCCTTAAGGACAGGCCTGCCAGCCCCCACCCATGCACCAGGCCTCTATTTTTATATAATAAAAGGGCAATATGCAAATTGACCCTAACAACAGAACGACCGCTGGACCAGTCACTATGAGGCGCACTGACCACCTCTTGGTCCCTTTCCCTGGGTGGCAGGCTCTGATCACCTGATGGCTACTTGCAGCGGGGGCAGGGCCAGCAAGCAGGCAGGAACAGCCGACCTCTCGGTCCCTTCCCCTGGACATCAGGCACCGATCACCTGATGGCAATCGTGGTGGGTGGCAGCGGGGGATGGGGCCAGCTGCAGGCAGCTGGGGAAGATGGCCCTGATCGCAGGCCAGGGGTGTGTGTGTGTGTGTATATATATATATATTTTTAAATCTTTTGAAACCCTTCCTGGCTTTATTAACAAAAGTGCTAGAAAGGGGTTTGTAGGCTGTCATCATTATTTGCATTTTTAAAGGAAGGAAAATTGCCTTCTTGAGCAAATTCGTTGCTTTCAGAAGTGAAAGCTGCACACGGACCCACTTGTTCCTGGAAGCTCTTTCCCTTTTGTTCCATCCAGTGAGTCCAAAGCAAACCTGCCTCCACTGTCTCGTTCTTAAACAGTTGATCTCGGTCACACCTCTGGGGTAAGTGAACAGCTAGTGGGTTTACTATTGCTTTTAAATTTCAAAAAAAGCTGACTGCTCTAATAACCTGCTGTGTCTGGCTTATTCTAGCGCCATTTTCATGTCTTTGTTCTGTAGTCACCCTAGCTACATTGTCATTTTCCATGCGTCTTTCTCTAAAATGAGGGATGTGTAGTAGAAGATGAAAAATATCAATTTCTAGCTTTCCCTTTGCTTGAAAGGAGCATGAGCACCATGGGGCTGTGTGTGTCTCCTTGCTGCCCTGCTCCCTTCTGTCCGTTTTCCTGGGAGAGAAGCAGGGGCCCGACCTCGGCTGGCTGGTGTTGGGGCCGGCGCCTCTGCACTGAGCCTGCGAGACACCCTCACGAGGCCTGCGTCCAGGCGGTGATGTCACGGGTGGATAAAGCATGCTGTGTTGCATGGCAACAGCGAATTACACTCGGAACTGCTGCAATTGCTGGATGTGTCTCTTTTGTTGATGTGATTGGATCTGTCTACCAAACACAAGGGCTGCAGAGGGTGAGAGAAAAGACATCAGGGAAACTGAAAAGCCACAGGGAGACCAGAGACTAGCTGTGTCCCCAGCTCCTGGTGTCAGAGTGAATTTCAAAGCCTAGATTTGAGTCCTTTCTTTGTGTCTTCCTCCCTCCCTCCCTCCCTCCCTCCCTCCCTCCCTGCCTTTTCTGTTTCATTCTTTTTCTCTCTGTGTCTTTTTCTCTCTCTGTGTCTTCTCTCTCTCTCTCTCTCTCTCTCATCTCTCTCTCTCTCTCTCTCTCAAATTCAATAAAAACATATCCTCTGGTGAGGATTTTTTTTTAAAAAAAAGGAAGGTGGAGAGAGGGAACTCTCTGCTGGCCTTGTTCTGCTGGCATCACCGTGGATCTGGTGCTGGAGTTCACGCCAGGGAACACTCACACAGGCTCCCTTTGCCAGCAGCTGCACAGGGAGCTGCCCCGCTGATGAGGGAGCGCTGCTGGGAGAGCAACCCTGGCCTAAGACAGGAATGAAGCGGGCGCGGGGCCCACCACAGCCAGGAATTTCACGTCTTAGCAGCCCCATCCGCAGAGAGAAGTAACAACTCCCGGGCCATTTCAGAACCAAAAAGTTAAAACGATGTCTCAGTGACGCCACGTTCTGCCAGGGAACGGTCCATCTTGATTTTACCACAATCATTTTTAATTACTGACAGTCTACCTCTTAGTCACGCTGAGCAAAAGGGCAGTTTGATATAAAACATTGGAGCTTGAGTGTATCCCAAGCCTTCACATTCCTATTGGGTCATTTTTCTGGTAAAATTCTTCTTAAGGCTCATTTGTAGCCAGGGAAATTCCAGGAAGAATGTGAAAGTTACATTTATATCATCTGTCATTTGGGAAATTAAGTAAACATAATGCTACACAGTGTTTTTTCTAGAATTATTTTTGTTTCCATTTCTGGTGTTCCTTTTTACTGTTAATCTGCATTAATTCATATTTAGCTTTACAAAAGAATTGGATGATGACAAAAAGAAACCAACTTAAAAAAAAAAAAGCAAAAATCTTGATCCATTTAGTGTCACTTAATTTTCCAGACATGGGTGGATGGTTTGAAGATGCTGGCCTACAAGATGCAACAGGTTTAAAAAATGAGATTATAAGAAGTTACTTTTCCAGGTAATAGTATTTTTCCTACAATTTCCCTAAACCTTCTATCCTCAAATATTGCAGGCCAACGCTCTATCCACTGAGCCAAACCGGTTAGGGCTGAAAATTTTTTGAAAAATTACTTTACAGTGTTGCTTCTTTTGACAATGATGTAGGCAGAACTCATTTGAAACCAGCAGTTACTGTCCTTACACTCTGTGCTACCTTTGGTAATTAAATTTTAAAATATAATTATTAGAGGACTGTTTCCAAAAGCTCTAAATTCCTGGAAGACAGGGCTTATACATACGTTGCATAGTAATGATATTGATGCTTTCACTCTATTCCTAGGTTGGCAGTACTACATGCGTGTTGTGGAACTCTCCCTGCATGGCCAGTAACTAAGCTTTGAGCTCAGCTATTGATACAAGTAGTTTCCTTTCAGAGTTATTGAAAGATTTTGTGCCAATTAGACAGACATTTTGAAACAATATAAATGATATATTTGCTTGACAAATTATTTTGCCACTTTTTCCAATGCATTAGCCTATATTTTTCAACTTAGTTACTAGTATTACTATCTAAAAGAGCACCATAGAAATTTCTCTGAAAAGAACACTTATTTTCCTCCTCAACACAAAGAAGGTTCTTATAGGAGATATTCAATTCATATTTTAGAAAATATTTATTTCCCAAACCAACCATTCTTTTACTAGGTCAGTATTTGATTCTTTTTTTCCCCCTGCAGCATGGGGACCTTTGGATGTCTAAAAGATACATTTTCTAAAATTAAAACTAAATTAGAAGCTAATGCTACAAACCATTTGGAATGTATAATTCTTTGTCCCATTTTTGCCAAAAAATTAAAAGATACAGAGATGCCTCCCAACTGAAAAACAGCTTTGAACTCCTTTCCATGGACTCATGGAGGTGGTGCCCCTTAGACGACTAAATGTAACATTTTGACAAATTGTTGTCCATTGTTAACACATATTGCATAATAAACTTGATAATAACAATTCGTTCTCAAGACTTTGGGACCCGGGCCTATTCCTCTGTGTGTTAAAAGGAGCTGCTATGTCACGTGTTTTAGCCATGCTTAACGGGCTCACAGCGTCTGTCCACAGCCACTCCACCCCATGCCTCTGTCAGAGATCAAAGGGGAACAGAGACTCAGTTAAAATCTTTTATTTTAGAAAGGAAGTAAACACTTAAAAATAAAATGAAGATCATTCTGAGGTGACTGGTTTGGATCCACCTACTTCCACCTGCTGCTGTTGTTTCTTTGGGTCTAAAAGCCAAGCCACACAGCTGCTTCGATTCTGAGACGGGCAGCCTTTGTGTTGCCAGTGGCTGTAAGCACATGTGTGCCCACGGCGGCTCATCTCGACATAGGACAGTGAAGTAGGTGAATGATTACAGCTCAGTCCCTGTGTGTCCTGCTGTTGGTTTCCTGTATTCTTGCTCTCACCTTTGAGATCGTGTCGTTAAGGGCCTGCTCTTTTCTCTGAATAACCCCAAATTCAGCCCCTTCTTGTTTGTTATTTGTAGAGCCTCCTAGATTTTTAAGGAAGGATTGATGTTCACAGGTTGAGGCGAAGGGGATAATACTTTTGAGAGCCAGGATCTATAGATATTGCTGCCGAAAATGGAAAGTGTCTCTTACAGCGTCCTGCAAAGGGATGAGGTGCATGTTTTCCCCAACACCCAGGGAGGGATCATTTCACTTCTGTCATGTGTCCTTGAAGTGCGTATTGTTAAAACCATGTCTTCAATCACATTCACAAAGGAGGCATTCATGAAAGTTTCATGTCTTGGATGTTTCATTCTTACAACCAGAAATTTGGTTTTGAAGAAAGTATATTATGTTGAAATGAAACTATTATATGAGAAAGACTCAGAAACTGATTCCCACGTCCTCAATCAGTTTTGAGGGAAGAAATTATAAAATTTATTTTCTGGAATAAATTTTACTAAATAGGCCAACACTTGCTCAGTTTTGGTGTTTGAACCAATAATGGGGGTGAGGTGAGGATGGGGGACAAAAATACAGCGGAACCCGGTTGTCGGACTTAATTTGTTCCGGAAGGCTGTTTGAGAAGCGATTTGTTCAAAAACCAAATCATCTTTTCCCGTTAGAAATTAATGAATCATTCCGGACCCCCACATGATTCCCTGTTTTAACGTTTCTTACAGGTAGCACATGTCTAGTGGACTGTTTAATCTATACACAAGCACCTCTTAAACTTATGGACCTGCTCCTACTGGCCTTGATGAGTCACTGTCAGCGCTCGTTCAGGGCTGTCTTTCAGGGGGTCAGCATGCGTGGCATCTTCCCTTTTTCACATGTCACTGCCTCCGAAATGCTGGCCCCAGCTCACTGCTTTTCCCTTATCCAAATCGGTTTCCTACCTCTTCAGTCGCCAGTGGTCATTTCCTCTTTCACCCCCTTAGCAACGTCAGCACACTCGATGGCCTCCTTCTGCTTTAAAATGATGCCACTCATTCGTTTTGCCAGCAACAAAAGCAAAAACACGTCCTGAGATGCTAACAGGTGAGGGTTGGGCAACCTGACTCACACCTGTGCATGCTCCCCTTTGTTTGTGGCCTGAGACTTTTTGTCATGCTGTGTATCAGCATGAAAGGGTTATCAGCTTGAGAACTGAAGCTTTTGTTCAACAGCAGAGACATTATTTTTGTGGACAACTTGGTCAAGAACTGAACTGCTCAGGTGGGAGGTTTGACTATACAAACTTTTCCCGAAGGTGAATCTTCCAATTGAACAGCCTGCAAGTCTCCTCTAGAATAGTCTTTAGAAAACACTCCCCAGCCCATTGGCGTGCTTGCCAGCTTGTTTGAGCTGTTTTCCGGAAGCACATGGAAAAGGGAAATCTCACCCTCCTCTTTCAAGGAATCACAGGTATTTAAAAGCATGGACTTGCATTTGGACTCTCAAGTGTTTTTCTCTCCTCCCCTTTCCCTACAACTTAAAGAATTTCCTTTATTCTGCTCATGTTCTATACCGATGTCGCTTTGCCCTGGTTGTGTGTTAAGGACTGAATAAGTGAGTCTTCTATAGTATCCGGCGGTGAAGGAGGGGGCTCCCTGCAGCCCACTGCGTCTGGAGAGCATGAGAACAGAGGGGGCCTGTGGGAAGAGTGTAGAAGATGCTGCTGAACGTTTGCTCTTTACGAGCTGGATGAAGTCTTTCCATTTCTGGCACAAAATATCAGGATGGCCGAATCTTTGGTTGAACTAGTGGTGTTAATGTTTTCTTTTCAGACATGTCAAACCTGCGAACAAGAGGAGATATTGACGCCTGTTGCCAAACCCGTAGATCCGAACTTGTGGTGACAGTCACACAAGTTTGCATCTATAGGTATGTGTCTGTCAGGCCATGTTGCAGACCGCGGGCTTTTCCTGCATGGGCTCAACACCCCTCACCTTCCTCTATTCTCCCTCTCTTCCCCCTGGTTCCCTGTAAGAAGGATGGAAATGGGCCCAGCCAGCATGGCTCAGTGGTTGAGCGTCAACCTATGAACCAGGAGGTCACAGTTGAATTCCTGGTCAGGGCACAAACCTAGCTTGCAGGCTCGATCCCCAGTGTGGGTCATGCAGGAAGCAGCCAATCAATGATTCTCTCTCATCATTGATGTTTCTCTCTCTTCTTCTCTGAAATTGATAAAAAATATATATATATATATATATATATATATATATATATATATATATATATTTAAAATCTAAAAAAAGAAGGGTGAAAATGGAAAGAGGGGGTGACATGGAGAAAGGAGACTTTTTGTTCTGAAACTAATGAGGTTCTTCAATGATTAATGTATAAACTTGCTCTTTTCCCTTATCTCTTATAACTAATTTCAAATGGAGAGACTGGGCTTCCAGACAGGGCAGCAAGAATGTGTGTGTGCCTCAGACAACTCCTTGTTGAGTGATAAGGAAATAGATACATAAACAAGGGTTTGTTTTGTTTTCTGTAAATTGGACTAATTGTTTTTGAAGTTACAGTCTTTTCTGGAAACTGACAGAGACTTGCTTATAGGGACCCGTTGGGCTCTGACTTGAACTGTGCCTGGTAGCAGTTCTTCCTCACCCATTGTTCTGCAAGGGCCGTCAAATCAGCCCTTATTTTTAAAAATAAAAGTAATGAGAGGAATGGATATGCTTAATTATTTATATTTCTGTAAATATCCAGTCCTGTAAAACTCAAGAACTTTTTATGAAAAAGAAGTAGCCTGTTTAGGTCCTACCTCAGCGTTTTTCAGAGTCTTCACTCTGTTTAAAAGGCCCTTTGCCTCTTAAATGTCACCTTTGTGCCAAGACAGGAAAGCCAGACTGACTACAGACCAAAGCAGAACTGGCTATATTTGTCTCCTTCCAGCCATGGGAGCTGCAGAGTCTATAAACAGGACCTGGGCTGAAAAGTTGATCCAAGTTGAATGACTCAAACCTTTGTATTCCCCTTTGGTCCAACACAGTGCCAAGAATTCACTTAAGGTTTTTGTTCATTTTTGTGCAGGTTTTGTTTATATATATATATATATATATATATATATATATATATATATATATATACTAGTAGCCTGGTGCACGAAATTAATACACATTAAAAGGGAATTAATTGCCCTAACTGGTTTGGCTCAGTGGATAGAGCATCTGCCTGTGGACTCAAGGGTCCCAGGTTCAATTCCGGTCAAGGGCATGTACCTTGGTTGTGGGCACATCCTCAGTGGGGAATGTGCAGGAGGCAGCTGATCAATGTTTCTCTCTCATTGATGTTTCTAACTCTCTATCCCTCTCCCTTCCTCTCTGTAAAAAATCAATAAAATATATTTTTTTAAAAAGGGAATTAATTAGCAGAGATATTTTAACATTGCTATTTGCCCTTTATAATAGAAATGTGAGAGATGAAAGGAAATTAGTAAAATGTATATGAAAATAATATATAAATTTATTAATAAATAAACACTAATAAAAGGATATAACAACAGAGGCATGATATAAAAACGGCAAAAACATGATATAAAAACAACAGTGATGCAAACAATGACTGATAAAGTGATTAAACTTATTCTAATAGCTCCCTGTACACCACATTAAGAGTGAAAACACTTTCAGAGTGCTTGACTAATTTCCCTTGTGATGAAGTACTTAGAACTTTAACTGTAATATCGCATGCTCTTCAAACTCGAGAGAAAGCAACATAAAACTGACCATGTGCAAAAATGGGTTCAGGTAGGAACATGCCTACTCTGTCTAGAGTTTGTCCTTGTGGTTTATTAATAGTCATCACAAATGCTGGCATCACGGGAAACCGTCGTCGAATCAGTTTAAATGGAAGGCCAGTGTCAGATGGGGACAAATTAATTCTTTGAATCAGAACAGCCTCTCCCTCTGCAGATCCTGTAAATACTTCAGCTTTGATAATGTTAGGTCGTAATCTTTTGATAATAAATCTGGTACCATTACAAAGACCCCATTTACTATTAAGATTTCTCAATAGCATGATGATTGCACCCACTTCCAATTTTAATTTATGACACGGCATTCCCAAAGGAGTGATACTATTCAGAAATTCGATGAGGAAATTTTCCTTTGTTTCTTTGTTATGAGTTGGGCCACAACATTAGTAACAAAGAAACAGAATTAAAACTTTATTGTGGGAAGCTGCTACAGTGTTTTGGACAGGTTCAAGCCTTGGACTGATGAGAGGGCACAGTCCTCTCATTGCCACGTGCAAGTCCCAGCTTGGAGGGCAGGACCCTCCCAGCACAATTACAGCCAACAGCTTTAGTTGTAAGCTTGAACTTATGGTCTGAACACATGGCCCCATGTGCCTGAGTGATGTGGGCTTGGTAGAGTTCCGGTGCATGTAGTTGAGTAGGATTGAAACCCAGGAGAATGTTGTAAACATCTTGGTCACGCCCTTACTTTCCCTTGTAGCATCTGCTATAAAATAAAGGCATGGCTGTGGGCGTGGTCACTGTCTCAGAGAAGCAACGTCCCACCGAGACCCGGCTTTCATTCTCTTGTCTGTCTTTTCTAAGCCTTTCAGCCACCCCACTCAGATTCACCCCGTGCTGGCGTGGCACACTTTAGTAAGATCTGCCTCCATGCCCCCAGGGCGGGTTCCTGCCTCAAACTCTGTCCTTATGGGAAACAGCTTGGGAGAAGGCACAGCCATTGCCAAGACAACCCTGTAGGACTGACTTCCTTCCACTCGGTCGTGGCTGTTTGTCTGTATGTGATGAACACCAGCCATGATACACACACACACACACACACACACACACACACACACACACACACACATATATTAGAGGCCCAATGCATGAAATTAATGCAAGAGTAGGCCTTTCTTCCACTAGCTGCTGGCACCAGCTTCCCTCTGGCACCCGGGACCCAGGCTTCCTTTGCAGCCCTGGCTTCGTCCAGAAGGACAGAAGGATGTCTGGTCTAATTAGCACATTATGCTTTTATTATTATAGATAACAAAAAGAGTCAATATGAAGTAGTTATTGAGTAAATATCAGCTAAAAGTTTGAAATAGAAGTAGATACATTTTATTTCATTAAACACTGTCTCTTCTTCAGAGCTAGAACCCTCTATGAAGTATATAGAAATTAAACTGTGTATATCAGAATTAGGAAGGCCCCAACACAGATCCTATCTGTCTGCAGGCTCTGCAGTGTTACAGCAGAGGGCCTTGTGAGGGTGCCTGTCCTTTGTAGTGGCTCCGTGCAGCATGAAGAGGGAGTGTCTGTGGACTTCACCTTCCAGCTACCAAGAAATATCTGCTTTATTATAGATGATGGAACGTTACATCCAGAACCAAAGCCTGTCCAATTGGTGTGCCTCATGCATCACTGTTTGCCCAAAGACTTTATCCACCCATTAAACAAACAATCTGCCCTGGCCGGTTTGGCTCAGTGGATAGAGAGTTGGCCTGGGGACTGAAGGGTCCCGTGTTCAATTCCTGTCAAGGGCATGTACCTCTGTTGTAGGCTCCTCCCCAGCCCGAGCCCTGGTCAGGGCGTGTGCAGGAGGCAACCATTCCATGTGTTTCTCTCATATCGATGTTTCTCTCTGTCTTTCCCTCTCTCTTCCACTCTCCCTAAAAATCAATGGAAAAATATCCTCGGGTGAGGATTAAAAAAACAAAAAAACAATCTACTTGGTTGGTTGTACATGAGTCTTTGATGTGGTTGACCGAGAAGATAAATTGCTAGCAGATCAAACATGTACCTTCTCTGGATAAACACTTACGTTTGATACAGGCAAGACCACATCTCTACTCATCATTTATTTAACCTGCTGTAAGTGTGCTACAGGGGGCCCAGGAGTTCATGGGTCCCCAAGACCCTGAGTGGCCTCACTCCCCACCCAGAACAGCGCCAGAACCCCAGGGGGCCAGGGGTGACTGCCAGGTGGTTCCTTTAAGTGAGTGGTTTAAAACCCCAAGGAAAAAGATTATGCAGAGCAATCAGTCTTTTCAATGTTCCTAAAAGACCTACGGCCTTATTAGTTGACTCACCTGTCTGGGAAGTAGCCTAGGGGACAGCCCAGAGCCCTGGCCACCAGGAGCAGGATATTAAATATTCCACATGATGATTAAATCAGTGTGTTCCCCTCTCCCATGTGAATGAATGGTGCTATAAATACTACTTAGTCCTTTGGGGGTCTCTCAGAGTGGACCAAATATTCTACAGGAAGCTGCAGAATGTCAGGCTTTTCCTTGAAAGACTCAGAGAGAGTGGGAACAAAACAAACTAGTTCTATTACAATTCTCAAATCATTACTATCAAAACACATTTATTAAGCTGTAGCAGGAAAATATAGTTTAGACTTTTTTTAAAAACAGAATTCCAAGAATTGCATTTAATAAAGCAATTCACCCTGGTCATCAGCTTTTAGGGGAGATGTGAGAGCTGAGGTTTAGTTCTGAAAGGATTTCTTGTTTGTATTCCCAACTTAATCAACTGAATTTTCTATATGTAAAAAATGGTATGTGTAGGGTAGAATCAATTTTGAATTTTAAGTTAATATGATTTTTGAAGCTTTAATGTGCTTACCAATCACTCCTCTGTGTTTGTGAGGCCCTATTGGTCCTTATCTGCTGACTGGTATTTAACCTCATCAGACATCACCAAACTTCTCTGATGAAGACTTTTTTTTCAAATTTACATTGAAGTTTTTTTGACATTATTTTTTTAAAAAATCCTTTATTGTTTAAAGTATTACATATAGTATTACATATAGCATTACATATGTCTCCTTTTTCCCTGTTGGCCTCTCCCCAGCCACCCCCACACCCCAGCACATGCCTTCACCCCCTAGTGTTTGTGTCCATTGGTTATGCTTATATGCATGCATACAAGTCCTTTAGTCGATCTCTTTGAAGTTTATAATTTTATCATTTATTTTTATTTTTTTATTTTAATCTTTATTGATAAAAACATAGGTCTTCCTTTTTCCCCCATTAACCTCTTCCAGCCCCTCCCCCTACCCTCCCAGGCCCTCACCACCCCATTGTCTGTGTTATGCATATATGCATACAAGTTCATTGGTTGATCTCTTCCCACTCATCCTCCCCTGCCTTCCCTCTGAGTTTCAACAGTCTGTTCATGCTTATATGACTCTGGGTCTATTTTTGATCATCAGTTTATTTGGTTCATTAGATTCCACATATGAGTGAGATCATGTGATATTTATCTTTCTCCAACTGGCTTATTTCACTCAGCATAATGCTCTCCAGGTCTATCCATGCTGTTACAAATGGTAGGAGTTCTTTCTTTTTTATTGCCATATAGTATTCCATTGTGTAGATGTACCATATCCCCTCATCTGCTGATGGCCACTGAGGCTTTCCAAGTTTCAGCCATTGTAAATTGCGCTGCTATGAACATGGGGCTGCATATATTCTTTCTGATGAGTGTTTTGGGTTTCTTAGAGTTTCTTATGCCTGTGATATTGCTGGAGCCTTACAAAGACATAAATATGAATGAATTTTCAACAATTTTGAAGATTTATTAACAGCTAACACAATGCTCAATAAAGTGTGGTGCAGCCATAGAGCTAGAAAAATGTGAAGATCCATTCACTGTCTTATTAATTCAACAAACCTTGGAATGCTTACTATTTATTTAGCGTGTTGCTGAACATTGAAGGTATAACTCTCCTTCAAAAAACTAATTATCTGGTCAGGACCCCCTGTGCAGAACTGCATGTCAGCCAATCTGACACAAGTTTTAATGAATCACATGTTTTAATCATAACATTTGTCCAACTTCCAAATAGCTAGTCAAATACAGGATGTATTTACTAATGGGGACCCCCTGCTTTGCACAGTTCTAGATACTTGTGGTGTCGTTTGAGGTTCATTTTTCTCTTCACTTAAAATCTCATTGCTTACTCCACCGAGAGTCTTGTTACAGAAAACCTTTGAAATATATATTTTTAAAGTTAAAGAGTACAATAGATTTTCTATACTTAAAAATCCTATATAATATAAGCTTAATATGCAAATTCCCCCCTCAGGCGGGAGTTCAACCACTCGCTACTATGTGTGCTGACCACCAGGGGGCGGTGCAGAACATGGCAGGTATAGGCGATGCAGCACTGGCAGTGGTGGCAGTGGAGGCACTGTGGGCCCCAATGTGCCGAAATGAGAGCGGGACACCAACGGGATGGTGGAGCAGGTGAGCTGGCGGTGCCAGACCAAGGTGGGTATGAGCCGGGACCCCGATTGACCATGCCACCACCGCCTGGCTCCCAGGCGCTGAGAGACCCGGGTGGGGGGCCGGCCCCAATTGATCATCCTGCAGACGACAACCAGTGCCAGTGGCAGGGGGCAAAGCCAGTGAGCGGGCAGCGCCAGGCCAAGGTGGAGTGCCAGGTGGGGCTGTGGGGCTGCGAGGCTGGGGTCGTGAGCTGAGGCTGTGAGGCTGGGGGCATGAGCTAGGGCCTGATCTCCACAGGCCACCCCAAGGGACCCCATCTATGCACAAGTATTGTGCACCTGGCCACTAGTATTATAATTTTTTTAATTTATTTTTCCAATCACCTTTAATCCCCTAAATGCCCAGTTTGGGTTCAGTCCCAGGTCCAGGTGTGAAACGGAGGCAACCCATATTCATTCTCTCTTTCTCTCTCTCTCTCTCTCTCTCTCTCTCTCTCTCTCTCTCTCTCCCCCTCTTTCTCTCCTCCTCTCCCCCTTCCTTTCTCTCTAAAATCAATAAAAGCATATTTAAAAAATAAATAAAAATATCTTAGTTCATTTTACTAATATAGAGCCTTAAGATGCAGCATTATGAAACAGTGACATTGTGACATTGAGTATAGTCTTAAGGATTTTTATATCGTAACTAGAGGCCCAGTGCACAACATTCATGCATGGGGGTGGGGGTCCCTCAGCCCGGCCTGCACCCTCTCACAGTCCAGGACCCTTCAGGGGATGTCTGACTGCTGGGGAGCAAGTCTAAGCTGGCAGTCGGACATTCCCTTAAGGGTCCTTAGTGCCCCCACTGCCGCTGCACTTGCCAGCCATGAGCCCGGCTCAAGGCTTCTGGCTGAGCAGCACTCTCCCTGTGGGCGAGCACTGACCACCAGGGGGCAGCTCCTGCATTGATTGTCTGCCCCCTGATGGTCAGTGCACATTATAGCAACTGGTCGTTCCACCTTCAGTCAATTTTCATATTAGCCTTTTATTATGTAGGATAATTAGTCATTCAACAGCAGCATCTTAGAATAGCTCATGTGGAGATTCAGCTGGGAGCATGAGTACAGATACCTAACCTGGTTCTGCAATACCCAAATCCTTTAAGATTTCTAAACATCAGTATCCAGTTATGTAAACCCATGGACTGGAATGGAGAATGTCTGAGGTGTCTTTAATACAGGATATTCTGCAATTCTGGGAATGTCATTCAGGAATCGCAGATGACAGTGACCAAAATGTGACATCTTAGCATCCATATCCTTCTGCCTTATAACACAGAAGGGGATATTCCCAATTCCAGCTCTGTATTGTTCAAGGTACATGAGCAGAATGGTAAGGGACAGTTTGGAACAATGATTTCCATAATAAGCTATAAACACTGAGAGCCACATTAAGGCAATGGAAAAAGTGCCTAAGCAAACAGTAAATACTAACCCCCTTTTTCCTTCCATGGTGAGCAGATCATGAGGGTAATAAATAAAAGTAAATTAATTTATTCCAGGTTAGTGTCTATGGCAGGATACGTTAATACACTAAATGTCATTTTATGGCAGAGACCATCTTGGTGATGAACAGAAGAGGAATGTGTAGGACATGTGAAGTCCACCACCTTCTTCCCTGGTCCCTGTTTGTGTTCCCCCTAATCAAAAGTCACGTGCTTTGTGCCCCAGCACCCACTGCAGCATAAGTGCAAAGTGTGTCATGGCCTTCCCAAGCCTGTTCTGTGAGTCACAGAACTCCCACTGTTCTGTGCTCATGCAGAATGCAATAACGTTTAGCAATAGGACATCTCTGAGTCAAGGGGTTAACAGAAAACACATCTCCCATTGTGTTTCTGCAGCTCAGATACTGTTAATGGCAAAAACACCATGGAGACAAATAGATCTCTCTTTATTCATGGAGCTTTGAGGGAAGAGAAAATATATATGACATATTTTCGGTATGCGAGTCCTCCCTACATGGCACATTGAGGGAGGATGGAGGTGGGAAAGAGTCATGAAACATGGACCCAGTCTTGTCTAGAGGGACGCCTCTGGGTCTTCCATTTCTTTCTGTCACTTGGATAAAGAGTTCCAGTTCTGGGAGGGAAGTGAGATTTAGCCTTTCAAGGTACAAACTCTGGGAAAGAGCCTCTGGCTAAGCATAAAGGAAGCTTTTGGGGAATTTTCTAAAAGAGACCAGAAGAAATAAATGATGACACAGCTGCCTCTGTCTTTCCGAATTTACGTTTGTACACCGGGCCTTTCTCCGTGTGTGCTCCAGGCGTAAGGACTATGAGTATGTCTGTGGAAGGGAACCACTGCAGCCCAGTCAGCGTGGCTCCGTGGTTGAGCATCAACCTATGAAACCTATAAACCAGGAGGTCACAGTTTGATTCCCAGTCAGGGCACAGGCTCAGGTTGCAGGCTCGATTCCCAGTGTGGGGCGTGCAGGAGGCTGCTGATCAATGATTCTCTCTCATCATGGATGTTTCTATTTCTCCCTCTCTTACTCTCTGAAATCAATAAAAATATTTTTTGAAAAGAAAGGGAAGCATGGAAAAAGAACTATACATTATAATTTTGCTGAGATGTTTACTTAAAAATTACCTGAAAATAGACTGTGTGTTCTGTATGGCCATATAAAGATCATATGCAAACATTTTTGTGGTGTTATTCATGTGAGAGTGTCCTGTAGGAAAATCTTAGTCAGGGTCACTTTTTGTACCTATAGATCTTTAAAATTGTTTTATAGTTTATGAATTGTGAATCAGAAGCTAAAATTAGGATGCTCCATTTCTTCAAGACCTAAAGCCTTTACTCTGTGGGGGGGAAAAAAAAATCTGGATCAAGAATCTGTTTGGCAGAAGTTATCTGCACAGTTTAGATACGACAAATAATTATCAATTTTCCTATGTTATAATAGTCTTTGAAACATTTGGAGGATGGACACTAGTGGTTCCCACTGGCCTGGCTGTGGGAACAGGGGGGGAGCACACCTTTCTAGGCCAGGCCAAGACTCTCATTGTTGGTTCAGTGGATCAATTGTAGCCAAATTTCATGTATGAAAGTTCACCGACTCCAGGAAAGAGGGAAAGGAACTCCAGAATAAGTCACTGTTTAATGAATAAGGCCCCAAGTGTTGTGTGGTTGCCACTTTAAATTTGAGTAACATATATAGCATTCAAGCCATAACTTAAGTTGAGATGAGAGCAGTTATCCTCCATGGTGAGACTGCAGTGTTAGAGCAACATGCAGCTTCACAACCTGAATGGGCACCAACCATGTGTTCTGAGTCCTCTGAGAGTTGAGAGTCCCAGTGCATGAAAATTCATGCATTCAGGGGGTGGGGTCCCTCAGCTCAGCCTGCACCCTCTCATGCTCCCCGGGGGATCAGGCCTAAGCTGGCAGTCAGACATCCCTCTGGCAGCCCAGGAGTCCTTGGGCCTAAGCCATTTGTCGGACATCCTTAGTGCTGCTGCAGAGGCGGGAGAGGCTCCTGCCACTGTTGCTGTGCTGGCCAGCCATGAGCTGGCTTCTGGCTGAACTGCATTCCCCTGTGGAAGCGCACTGACCACCAGGGGGCAGCTCCTGTGTTGAGCGTCTGTCCCCTGGTGGTTACTGCACATCATAGCGACTGGTTGACCAGTCTTTTGGTCATAATGCTCACTTAAGCTTTTATATATATACTAGTAGCCCTGCGCACAAATCTGCGTGCCAGTAGCTTGCCAGTAGCTCACTGCCACCCTCCAGTAGGTTCTCACCTTCTTCCCTGCCCTCCTGTAGCTCCCCCTGCTCTCCCTCCCCCTCCCCCACTTCCCCATGCCCCCTCATAGCTTGCTGCCCTGCATTCTCCCATAGCTCTCCACTGCCCACTTGTAGCCAGTAGCTCACTGCCGCCCTCCTGTAGCTCTCCACCTGCTGCCCTGCCCTTCTGTAACTTCCTCTGCCCCCTGTCCCACCCTCATAGCTTGCTTTCCTGCCCCCTCCTGAAGCTCTCCACTGCCTGCTTGTAGCTCAATGCCCCAGCCTCCTGCTGATCCGTGATCTGGTTACACAGTTGGTCATTACGCTTCACAGTGTAACGACCATTTACATATTACATCTTTATTATATAGGATACTAGAGGCCTGGTGCACAAAATTTGTGCACTGGAGGGGGGTTGGTCCATCACCCCAGCCTGCACCCTCTCACAATCCAGGACCCCTTGTGGGATATAGCTGTGTGCCAAGTGGCAGATGGCCAGGGAGGAACCCGAATCAGGGCTGGGCACTGCTTACGCTCATCCCAGCCCACTGCACCTGCTGCTGTGGAGTTGAGAGAGGCTCCCGCTGTGGCAGCTATGCTCTCCAGGCATGGGCCCAGCTTCTGGCAGAGAGGCAGTTTCCCTGTGGGGATGCACTGACCACCAGCGGGCAACTCCTGTGTTGAGCGTCTGAACCCTGGTAGTCAATGCATGTCATAGTGACCGGTTGTTCCAGTCGTTCTGCTGTGAAGGTTGCTTAGGCTTTTATTATATAGGCTAGAGTCACAGTGCACAAATTTGTGCACTAGTGGGGTCCCTCAGCCTGGCCTGCAGGATCAGGCCGAAACCAGCTCTCTGACATCCTCCAAGGGGTCCCAGATTGCGAGAGGGCACAGGCCAGGCCAAGGGACCCCACTGGTGCACGATCAAGGACAGGGAGAGAGATGGGAGGGACCCAGGGTGTGTCCGGCCTGTCTCCCTCAGTCCCAATTGGCCAGGCCTCAGCAGCAAGCTAACCTACTGGTCAGAGCATCTGCCCCCTGGTGGTCAGTGCACATCATAGTGAGCAGTTGAGTGGTCTTAGCATACATTGGCATATTATACTTTGATTGGTTGAACAGCCAATCTGGTCAACTGGACACTTAGCATATTAGGCTTTTATTATATAGAATATCTTTCTCTCTCTCTCTCTCTCTCTCTCTCTCTCTCTCTATATATATATATATATATATATATATATATATATATATATATATATTATTGATTTGAGAGAGGAAGGGAGAGGGAGAGAGAGATAGAAACATCAATGATGAGAATCATTGTTCGGCTGCCTCCTCCACACCCCCTACTGGGGATTAAGCCCACAACCTGGGCATGTGCCCTTGCCCAAAATCAAACCCGGGACCTTCAGTCTGCAGGCAGATGCTCTATCCACTGAGAAAATCTGGCTAGGGTGAGTTGAGAGTCTAAATTTACTTGTAGCTTTTTATCATCTATACTAATAAAAGTCTAATATGATAATTAGATCGGATAGACCGGACGTCTTCCGGAGTTCATTCCAGATGTCCTTCCTGACAAAGCCAGGGGCGTGGCTGGCCTGCAAACTGCCTGCAGCCCCTTGCCCAGGCTGGCCCCACCCCCAGTGGGGACCCCCTACCCCAATCGGGGGTGGGGCCGGCCTGCAAACTCCGTGGCCCCTCGCTTCAACTGGCCCCTCTCCCCAATCTGGGGCCCCCTTCAGGGCAGGTCTGCCAACCCCCATCTATCCTATATAATAAAAGGGTAATATGCAAATTGATTCTAACAGCAGAATAATTAGAATGACCACTGGACCAGTCACTATGAGGTGCACTGACCACCTCTTGGTACCTTTCCCCGGCTGGCAGGCTCCGATCGCTTGATGGCCACCTGCAGCAGGGGCAGGGCCAGCAAGCAGGAGGGAACAGCCGACCTCTTGGTCCCTTACCCCGGCCATCAGGTGCCAATCACCCAGTCTCGAATGGGAAACTGGGGTGGATGGCAGTGGGGGATGGAGCCAGCTGTGCGCAGCTGGGGAAGATGGTCTTGGTTGCAGGCCAGACCAAAGGACCATACCTGTGCACAAATTTCAAGCGCCAGGCTCTAATTGAGTAATAAAGTGCTGCTGATACACTGGAATCAATACCCAAAACACATTAAATCAACACAGTTAAAGAAGAATAGAGCCACAAAGACTGAGAACAAAGGTACAAAATGAATTTTTGCGAAGTAAACCAAGAAGCAGAATTTTCTGGTTAATCAATACAGATTAAAAAACACACAAAATTATCATATATAAGATACATGTTAAACTAGTTTAAAAAATAAAGATTATATTCTGCTTAAAGCTAAAACTGTTCTAAACACAATGTAATGTTTCAATAAGACTTAAAAATTACTCAGAATCCTGTATGCTTCGAGATTAACATTCTAAAGCTAAATTTACATTGTATATTTAATGGACACATAGAAGTGCCAATTATAGGCCTAATCTTACTTGTTTAGTTAGATGTTTGTCACTTATGTTCTATGACTTAAGCTGAAAACTCAGGTTAATATTGACTGCCTGATCTCATCTAATGGAAAAGGGCCACGATATTCTGTTGTAGATTAAGCACTGCCCTCAGCCAATCTACCAAGATATTTAGGTCTGCACAGCCCGTATCCCCCTGGGGACTGTGGTTTTAAATAGCTGGCCCTGCTCTCTGCCTGCCAGGTCATCCTGTGCGTCCTATCCTGTGCTCAGGAATTGGCCTCCATGGCTGCCTCCATGTCTTTTCTGCCCTCCTCTGACTCCTGAGTGTGTTCAGCCAAAGAAGCAGCAGCAGGGCCCACGGAGCTCCGCCACCCTTTCTCCCTGGGAGCCACAGATGACCTCCCCTGTTTCCGGGGGTCTCGGTGTGGTAACAGCCCTCTCCTATTGTTAGCACCAGGACTTTCACCATCCCTTGTTAGTCTATTAATCCCACCCAATCTTTGTAAATACAGCTGATCCTTGAACAACACGGATTTGAAATGTGCAGGCCCACTTAGAAGTGGATATTTTTCAGTAAATGTACAGTTGGTCTTCATATTCCCAGGATTCCCATTGGGATTCAGCCTGCATAGTTGCCACAGGCCGACTAAATGCATTGTTCTAATCCACTTCATACAAGGGATGTGAGCCTCCGGGGACTTTGGCATCTGTGAGGTCCAGGAACCATCCCGCTCAGAGAGCAGGGAGGACTGCAAGAGGGTTGTAATTCGTTCTTAAAACTTCCCCCAGTTTCCCCTCTGAGTGTGCTATTTTCTTGTCTGAACTCTAAATTTGTAACTAAATTTCTAGCTAAGCTACATAACAGAAATTAGTGATTCTATTTTCATCATGTGTGGGAGATGAGGGGTACAGGAGTAGACATTTATGTTTCCATAATGCAGTATGCTCTGGAAGGGAAGGGATCCTGCCCAATACCTCCTTTATAATTTTTTTTTTTACATATATATGTATACTAGTGGCTCGGTGCACAAAATTTGTGCACATTAAAAGGGACTTAATTAGAGGAAATATTTTAATATTGCTATTTGCCCTTTATAATACAAGTGTCAGAGAGGAAAGAAAATTAGTAAAATGTATATGAAAATCTCCCTCCTGTCAGAGTCTGGGGCATGCCACAGGACCCAGAGTCAAGTCCCAGCCCACCTGTGTGCTACTTGAAATCGCACAAGACACAGACCTGGCTGGCCCCACCCCCGTCAAGCCCTGCTTGGCAGGGGGCACGGCCTCAGGTCTCCTGGCCCCAGCACGAGGGTGCAAGGGCATGAAGGCATGGGGGTATGATGACCATTTGCATATTTGCTCTTTATTATATAGGATTGATTTCAGAGAGGAAGGGAGAGAGAGTGAGGGATAGAAACATTAGTGATGAGAGAGAATCATTGATCGGCTGCCCCCTGCACACCCTACTCTGGGGAATGAGTCAACAACCCAGGCAGGTGCCCTGACTGGGAATTGAACCATGACCTCCTGGTTCACAAGTTGACGCTCAACCACGGAGCCACGCTGGCTGCATGCGCAGTGACAGGGAGAGTCTACCGAGTTCTTCTGAAGTCCTCACATGCGTTATAGGCCTAAATGGGATGTAAGCTCCTGACTTAGGGTGTAGACGTCAAGAAGTCAGGATCACACTATTTTTTTCAACAGCATTTTTAATAATATTACATGACACAAATATCAGAACCAGTCTGGAAATTGTACCTTGATAAAAATACAAGATTAATGGCATGGGTTAGGTTAATCTTGGTATGGTAGATGAGAAATAATTCTATTTAACATATTTAGATCTAATTTTTCTTTTATATCACAAACTCATCCCCTACTATTTGTTAGTTTCTCCCATTTCTACTTGTTAACACATTTACTTATATCAATAGTAATATAATATAAGTTATACAATAGATAATGTATTACATGTAACTAGAAGCCTGATGCACAAAATTCATGCAAGGGCCTTGGCCCTGGCCCCCGCCCACTGCTGCTGTGGCCGGGGGACCTCTGCTGCCTCTGCAACTTCTGCCTTTTCCCGCTGCAGCTTTGTCTAGAAGGAAGGATGTCTAGTCTAATTAGCATACTACGCTTTTATTGTATAGACTAGAGGCTCGGTGCACAAAAATTTGTGCACTCTGGGGGTCCCTCAGCCTGGCCTATGCCCTCTTGCAGTCTGGGATCCCTCGGAGGATGTCCACATGCTGGCTTAGGCCTGCTCCCTGGGGGATCGGGCCCAAGCTGGCAATCAGACATCCCTGTGGCAGCCTAGGAGCCCTCGGGGGATGTCCACTTGCCAGTGGGGAGCAGGCCTAAGCTGCAGTCTGACATCCTTAGCACTGCTGAGGCGGGAGAGGCTCCCACCACCACCGTTGTACTGGCACCCGTCAGCCTGGCTTGTGGCTGAGCAGAGCTCCCTCTGTGGGAGCACACTGACCACCAGGGGGCAGCTCCTACATTGAGCTCCTGCCCCCTGGTGGTCAGTGTATGTCATAGTGACCAGTCATTCCCAGTCGTTCTGCTGTTAGGGTCAGTTTGCATATTACCCTTTTATTATATAGGATAGAGGCCTGGTGATGGGTGGGGGCCAGTTGGTTTGCCCTGAAGGGTGTTCCAGATCAGGGTGGGTGTCCCCCTGGGGTGCCTGGTCAGCCTGGGTGAGGAGCTGATGGCTGTTTGCAGGCTGGTCATACCCCCTTCAGGGTGGGGGTTCCCACTGGGGTGCCTGGCCAGACTGGGTGAAAGGCTGATGGCTGTTTTCAGGTTGGTCAAGCCCCCCCCCCCAGTGGAGACCCTCACCCCATGGAGGTTTAACCAGCCTGGGTGAGAGGCTGGTGGCTGTTTTCAGGCTGGCCACACCCCCTTTAGGGTGGGGGGTCCCCACTGGGGTGCCTGGCCAGTCTGGGTGAGGGGCTGAGGGCTGTTTTCAGGCTGACCAAGCCCCCCTGGTGATGGAAGCTCCCAGCCTCTCCTTTCTTTCTTTTTTCTTTTTTTATTCAGGGATTGATTTACCTTCTATAATTGAAACTTTGTAGCCTTTAGAGGAGCTCAGAGCTGGCCAGGGTGGGGGGAGGGAAGCTTGGCTTCCTCCATCGCCAGGGGCAACCCACTCCTGCTCACTCCAGCTCCATGGCCATGGCTGGCTGAAAGCAGGTATCTGGGGCTTATTTAACTTCTATAATTGAATCTTTGTTGCTTTGAGTGGAGCTCAGAGCTTGCCGTAGCAGCTGGGAAGCTTGGCTTCCTCCATCATTGGGGCAACCAAGCCTCCTGCTTGCTCCAGCTCCATGGCTGCTGGCCGCCATCTTGGTTTGGTTAATTTGCATATAGTCACTCTGATTGGCTGGTGGGCATGGCTTAAGGCATAGTGAAGGTATGGGCAATTTGTATGTTTGTCTTTTATTAGTGTAGATAATTAACATAATTGTATATTAAAATATATAATATATATATTCACCTCTTCAGTAGTATTGATAATTTTCTGATATAACATGGGTAAAGGTGTATGGTTGAAATAGAATTTAAGAACTACAGCATAAAATGGAATAATTACCAGAAAAGGTGTCCTCACTATCTCTATGTGGTTCCTAATGCTAATTTGCTCTTTGACTTTTACTATCATGCCAAATTTCATGAAATACAGCAAATGGAAATGGGGAAACATTGATTCATAAAGTTTGTAAGTTAATATCATATTTAATTGTATTTTTCTCTGCTTTGTGCAAAACAATCTTTTACTACATAATTGCTCTGAAACTAGTGAAAAGAGATTAGGAAAAACAGGAAGTACTTGTCCTTTGATATTCTTTACTGAAAAGAAGCTGCCTGGCTAGTTCAAAGAGCAGATTCCTCATTCTTCATATTTTGCAAGCAAGATAATTTCTTAAACAAATGGAGATGGTTGAAATGGGCAACTCAGATAAGCTTACTTTGTGTCTCCCTTATAAGTGAAACTGTTTAATGATAATTTTACTAGCTCACTTGGGAAATGACCAGAGCACTACTAGATAAGTTAAAACAAAAAAGGAAAAGCATGGAACATAGTTTTGCCAACTTCTTGGCCTTTTGGCAAAAATGAACTGTTAAGTTCTCCAGGGCTATCTCTCTGGGTCAGACGGGATGATCTAATAGGTCTTTAAAATCTCTAAATCCTGGGACTTTTATCTTCAAGTGAACTGCATAGTTTATTTACATAGAAACACACTCACCAGCAGTATGACTAATGCTAAGGAAAGTAAGCCAGGGTGACTTCTTTTCCAAATCGGATAAGTAAATTAAAACATGGAAATTCTCTCCATTTCCCTCCAGCATCTCAATAGGTATGTTTTAGATGCCACAATTCCCGGTAGGGAATTCATTTCCTGCCACCAAGTTGTAAGCATGCTCTCTTGTTAAATCAGCAAACCTTTCCTGTACTTATCAAGAAAGCTCTTTAATGGAAATGGTTGAATGGTTATTTTGTATCCTATCCTAGGCACTTGGAAAGTTAAACATGTTGGAATGATGGAAAAATAAAAATTGCTAGAAAAATTCAAGCATGAAAATAAAGCATAATCATTGTGCATTTGAACCTTATTAATATTCTGTTTTGGGTTACATTTATCTAGACAAATGAAGCATTGGAGGGATTTCAATATTTGCATTAAAAAATAGTTTCCTCGGGACTCTGTTGGCACAGACAACATTAAGAATGCGTTATTTTCCTCTATGTTGTACAAACATTTTATGCTTTCCCCCTAAGGTAATACTTAGAATCAATCATCTATCTGGGACTAAAAATCAAAACTGTTTGCATAGTTGTTATTTTTAAATAAAATCTCCTCCATATCTGATATCATTCCCTCTTAAAAATAAATATAGGGACGATCAAGAGCTCTTCTTTCCAGAGGGCGTCGAGCTTCTCAGCTCAATTCGCTCCGGCAGACACAGACCAGAAGAACATAAGACACACCAGTATAGAACATGGCATGTATTCCCATCTTATGATCTTACTGGTTAAGTAAGAATATCACCCTTCTGAGCATAGCTCATTTGACTAACTTATCTCACTTTAGTGTCTACCTATGATTTACCTTTAATCTCAATTACTTTCATAGCTCATGTTTTGAAACTGCCCTAAAACCTATTCCTGGTGATAACTGGGTTTATGGCTGAGGGTTCATTTGTTTTGACTGTTTATGTCTTCCTGAGTCCAGTAAAAGGTCACTTTCTTTTTCTTTCCCTCTCACCTCCCTCAGGCAGATCATTCTTTTCTGACCACAGAATACTTTGTTCAAACAGCTGCCCTATGACGTCATATGAGTGTTATATATGTCAATTTTACTGATAGTTTTTATTGATTTTTTGATGGGGTGAACACCACTCAATACAGGTTTATTACTTGAAACAAATTTTCTTTCAGTAAACTATTTTTGATGAGCTTGCGACTTAGGAAATGATAAACTCAAGTAGCATTTGGACCCTGTGTTGAAGTTCTGTATCGTATTCTATAGACATTTCTCCTTTCATTTTGCTGTTGTTTTAGTGGGCAAGGTTGAATCTGAAATTGGCTTAATACACAAATCAAAATAAAGTACAACTGAGACTTGGTTCTTGAAAAGTTTCCTTACGATGTTGGGAGTTCCCAGAAATTAAAGGTTTGTTAAACTAGAGGTGCATAGAATAAGTCCCCAAAGAGAAATATTTTAATACTTATCCGAACAGAACTGACTAAATTCCATTACTTATTTTATTTCAGAGTAAACCCAAGCAGTTTCCCTGCAGTGGGACATACCTTACTGGGGAGAAATTGTCCTTGATGTACCCTTTTCTGTATTGTCCATTGGATGTTAATAAAACCATCATGGTCATGAGGATGATGAATAGTTTCGTTTTGATGTTACTAAACTTTCACAGTTGTTTTAGCTTCCTACTGAACTAACTTTCTAGTATAGTTTTTCATGTATTTTTTTTTTTTATCTTCAGGATGTATTTATTGATTTTAGTGAGAGAGAAGGGAGAGAGAAGAGTGACCAAGGGAGAAGCATGGATTTGGTGCCTCCAGTACACACCCCATCCATCTAGTGAATGAACCCTCAGCCCAGGTATGTGCCCTGACTGGGAATCGAGCCCACAATCTATTTTTTTTTTTCTGTATACAGGATGATGCTCCAACCAACTGAGCAAACTGACCAGTGCTGGTTTTTCATGTTTTTTAAACTAAGGAATATATTTTTGATGATGGTAGTAGTGATAGCGATGATGGTGATTTGTTTCATTAATATTCCCTGTACAAATGGAATATATAGTACATACTGAGTTACTTTTTCCTCTTAATCAAAATTATAAAGTCTTTCAAATTAAGTGATGCACCATCACATTATTAATTATGTCTAATAATGTCTATTCCATTTAAGTATTTGTAGCATACATTTTTTTCTTATATTTTATTTTTTAATCCCAGGAATGAAATAAATATATCTGTCTATCTGGAAGGATTTCAGTACAACCTTACCTAAAAAGTTAATGTCACATAATTAACCACTCATGTTTTTCCCAGTCAATTGCATTTCACTATATCAAGTAACTAGAGGCCTAATGCACAAATTCGTGCATGGGTGGGGTCCGGCTGGCCTGCTCCGATAGAAGCCAATCAGGCTGGGCTGGCCAGGAGGAGGGGATGCTGGAGGTTGGCTGTCAGCCCCGCCCCCAATTGGGGACCTATTGGGGCAGGACCAGCCAGGGGGAGGGTCTGTCAGTGGTTGGCAGGAAGGGGCTGATCATGGCTGGGCCAGCCAGGGGGATGGGCCGTGGACAGCTGGCTGCTGGCCCCGCTCCTGATGGGGGTGGGGTTGGAAGATCAGGGGTGGGGCTGGAAGGGAGGGCTCCCCCTCATTGGCCAGTTGGCCGGCCACAGTGCACATCATAGCAATCAGTCTTGCTGATCGTTCTGGTCGTTCTGGCATTCAGTCGCTTGGCTTTTATGTATATAGATTGTGAACTTACTACCCTTTTGTCTTTCTTCCCCATGTCTATTTCACATTTTAATTTATTAATAATATGAGCCACTAACAATGTGTTCAATCTTCTGTTATACATAGTTTATATCATATATATATATACTAGGGGCCCGGTGCACGAAATTCGTGCACTGGGTGTGTGTGTGGGGGGGAGTGTCCCTCAGCCCAGCCTGCCCCCTCTCACATACTGGGAGCCCTCAGGCGTTGACCCCCATCACCCTCCAATCGCAGGATCGGCCCCTTGCCCAGGCCTGACGCCTCTGCCAGAGGTGTCAGGCTTGGACAGGGGCCCCCATCTCCCCCCGATCACTGGCTCTGGCCCCCGCCCAGGCCTGAGGCCTCTGGCCCAGGAATCATGCCTGGGCAGGGGACCCCCATCTCCCTCTGATCGCTTGCTCCACCCCCCGCCCAAGCCTGACGCCTCTGACCCAGGCTTCAGGCCTGGGCAAGGGGACCATCATATCCCCCCAATCCCCGGCTCCGCCCCCCACCCAGGCCTGATGCCTCGGCCAGAGGTGTTGTCCCTTATCACCCTCCGATCACCAATCACCGGATCGGCCCCTTGACCAGGCCTGAGGCCTCCGGCAGAGGTGTCAGGCCTGGGCAGGGGACCCCCAGCTCCCCGTGGTTGCAGGCTCCGCCCCTGCCCAGGCCTAACGCCTCTGGCTGAGGCATCTGGCCCCGGCAGCGGGGACCCACAGCTGCAAGGGACCCACAGCTGCAGCGGCCCCGCGATCGTGGGCTCCGCTTTAGGCCCAGGCAAGGGACCCCTAGCTCCCGGGACTGCCAGCTTCGACCATGCCCAGCTCCCATCGCTGGCTCCACCCCTACTTCCTGCTATCACTGGCCAGGGCGGCAAAGGCACCTGATTCTCTGATCATGGCTGGGGGTCAGGGCAAAGGCGGCCCCAGGGCCGCCTTTGCCCTGCCCCCCAGCTCTTAGCTCCCCCCTGGGTTTCCGATCACTGTCAGTGGCAGGGGGATTCTTCCTGCTTTCCCTTTAGCCTCCCTGCATTGTGCCTACATATGCAAATTAACCGCCATCTTATTGGCAGTTAACTGCCAATCTTAGTTGGCAGTTAATTTGCATATAGCCCTGATTAGCCAATGAAAAGGGTATCGTCGTACGCCAATTACCATTTTTCTCTTTTATTAGATAGGATACCCCCATATTAGTCATATATGGCAGTCCCTCTTATTTATAATTTTGCTTTCCACTGTTTCAATTAACTGTGTTAACCAGTCAGAAAATATTAAATGGAAAATTCCAAAGCTAAACCATTTATAAGTTTGACATTGCACTGTGTTCAGAGTAGTGTGGTGAACTCTCACACTCTCCTGCTCTGTCCTGCCCACATGGACATCACCCCTCTCTCCAGGTCCATGCTGCACTGGTGGCACAATGAGGTATATTCAGGAAGAAAAAGACCACAGTCACATACCTTTTATTGTAGTATGTCATTGTAATTGTTCTATTTTATTATTAGTTATTGTTGTTAATCTTACTGTGCCAAACTTATAAATTAAACTATCATATAAAATATTGTATATATAGGGCTCAGTACTATTTGTAGTCTCTGGAATCGAATGGGGGGCCTTGGAATGTATCCCTCACAGATAAGGAATACTAGATATATATTATATTTATTCATTCAGTTATTAAATAGTACTTTAATGAACATTTGTGCTAGGCACTCTGGTGAATGCTAGATGGAGATATATTTCCTCCTACAAAGGTCTTAAAATGTATCAAGAAGAATAAAATAATTACAAAATAACTATTTTAACAATACAAATTCATTATATATAATTCCAAAGTACAATGGTGAGTGAGATGACAAGGAAATTTCCAATTGTAGAATCAAAAGAGGCTTCATGGAAGATACATATTTTGAGCTTGAGGAATGGGTAAGGTTTTGAGCAACAGAGATTGGAAGCAAAATATTCCTGATAAAGAGAAAAGAGTAAATGAGGGGCTTGACTGGAGAGACGTGGGCATGTCTAGGAACCCAGATAGCCCATTTGGGCTTCGATAGACAAATTATTTTAATAGAAGACAAAGCTGAACAGGTATCAGCCAAAGGTTGTCACCACCAGTTCAACGGCGAAGGAATCCCAAGTTTGGATGTGGTGAGGGAGAGAGATTTTATTCAGTAAAAACAACTCAATTGTGAAATCGCTCATCTATGGACTGACGGGGCTAGGCTACAAGGCAGCTTGGGCAAGGTAGCTCTGGTGTTACATCTCCAGTGCAACAGCTTGGCTGGGGAAATGCAGGGTTTGGTGAAAACTGAGTGTACTCCCTTCAGGCAGAGGCAAAGCTGGCTTTACCTAGAGAAGAGTGTCCACCCTATTCCGTTATTGGCCTGTTTCTTTGCAAATGAGGACTCCAAATCCTCACAGCTGATTGGTTCAAGTAGCACCGTCCTGATGGGCTGGAATGGAGCCACTCTGATAGGTCAGTGAAGGTGAAAATGAGCTCCACAACTCTGATTGGACAGGGAAAGTCTCAGTCCTATCGGTCAAATTTCAATCCTAGGAGCTCTCTTATAAGGGTCAACTGAGACAGAAGGAGCCCAGTGCAGAAGGCTTGGCCCCCCGGTCTGTGGCTTACCCTGAAATGCAGAGTGCATGAGAGGCGATGTTTGGCGATGACTACTGGAGTCTTATACATTTGAGCCCAATTAGCCACCAGGAGTTTTTAACAGGCGCATTTATTCTTGAGGTCAGCACAGGTCACCTGAAATCATTTCAGAGGGACATGATTAAAGGTGTTTGGAATTTCGCTGGGAGGGGAGGAGCTATGGGGAAAAACTTGGTTGATTATCTATCTACTTTAAAATGATTACTTAGCTTATAAAGTGGACAGGACAGGATGCGGGAAAGCTAGTTAAGGACTTACTACCATAGGCAGGTGATTTGGGTATCAGTTTAAAGTAGAGTGTTGGCAATGTGTGTAAAAAGGAGGGCATATTTGGACGATCCTGTCAGTGGAATTGGGATTCAACGTAGATGAATCAGAATAAGAAGAGTAAAAACTTGGTTGAAAGTTGATTAAGTAAATTAATGTGGATTTAAATAGTGTGATCTTGTGAAATACTTGAAAGAACAGGAACAGAAGGAAAGGAAACAAATGGTGATTACTCAGGACCATAGTTCAGAAAATGAAACATGTGAAAGGTCAAATATAGGAAACCCTGTGGTGCTGGGGAAACATCATAGAAACGCTTCACAGGTGCTGCAGACGAGACAGAGGTCAATTTCAACACAGTAGCGAGTGCTGGGCTGGGGGCATAGAGGAATTCCGGAGTTTTTATGTCAAATAGAAATTGAATAGATTGAAAAGAAGTGAGGAGTGGATGTGATAACTAAGGGGGATTCCCCAAGCTGAGGCAGCGCCAGGTCCTGATAAAGTTCAGGTTGTGGCCATGTGCACTGATGACAGGATGGAAAGGAGATAAACATTATTTTATGAGATTAGGGTTCTTGAAAGGCTCTCGATGTAGACAAGGTGGGGAAAAGGACAATAAACTGAGACAGACTAAGTTATAGAACTAAAGCATCCCAAACTGCATAAAAGTCCAAGACAAATTTCTAGGAACTGTCTCCATCTCTAAGAAAATTGTGATACTCACATGGGCAAGTGTTAGTGGAAAAAAAAAATCCCACTATTTCTGCTGGGTCTAATAACTTAAGAATTCTCAATAAGTTCCTGATTTTTCAAAAATTCAATTTATCATTTCAAATGCAAACAGTTTACTTATTCTCTTATTCACTAAAAGCAAAGGCATATAAATTTATAATCATTGTACGTGTTTGAAGGTAGAATCAATTCTCATTATTTATGAATTCCATATTTTCAAATTTGCCAACTCACAGAAATGTACTTATTTGTAAACCCAAATCAATCCTGGCAATGCTTTTGTGGTCATTTTCAGATGCGCATGGAGCAAGGAAACACTTCTGTCCCCTGAAGCACACTCCAGCTGACGTCCAGCAAGGCAATGCTCCGCCCTGCATTACAGCTCAGACGGCGTCCTTTTTGTCATCTATTTGGTGCCATGGTTTTTGCCTTTTTGCACTTTCTGTTGATGATCTCACTGTTTAAAATGGCCCCCAGGTTTAATGCTGGAATGCTGCCTAGTGTGTGATGTGCTTATGAAGAAAATGCCATTCTATGTGGATTCTAGATCCTTCACAATTCCTCATGTATTTGTTTATCGATTGATATGGCAACCAGAATTGAAAATATTCTCAATCTGCCCAGTCAGTGGAGAACACCATGTAACTGGTCTCTCCCTTATTCTAGCAGCATAATTATATTAATGGAGCCTAAGAGTGCTTGGCTCTTTTGGGAGAAAAGTTGTTGGCTTGCTTTGTGTTTCCCTTATAAATAATCAATTTCCCCTTCCTCCAATTCCTTGTGTCCCCACCCTCATCCAGAATATTTTCCTCTGAAAATACTTTAAAATAATTATAAATTATTACAAGAGGTCTTCCCTACCCAGTTCAATTGGAGTTTTGAACCTAACATTAAAAACATTTATTTCTGTCATAATTTGTGCTCCTTTTTTTGACCTCTTGTTGGGGTCCTTTTTTAACTTTGATCTTATCTGGCATAGCTTTTATTTTCCCCCACTTTTAATATCTGCATATTTGATAAGAATATAATCTATTTTATTCCAAGGCTCTAATCAAATAAATAAGACAGGGTGAATAATAGCGCTCTTGGGAAAATCACATATTCCTGGTTACTGCTGGACGTAGAAAGTGCCCACCTGTCCTCTCATTCCGCTCTGTGTCTCTCACCAGACCGACCCCGTGAGGGAAGAGCAGGGCATGCTCACTGACCCAGCGAGAGCCCACGGTGGCATGTTGGTTATCAGTTTCAAATCAGATTATGCTTCAGAGAATATGGGTCACATTATATCATGTCCTAAAACCAATAATCTCCACTGTTTCCAGTGACAGTATTTCTGTCACACTTTCTTATTGTGGAGTTGTCTTGTCTCATGGTCATGTAGCTATGAGATGGTGTGTGATAAGTTGTCGGTAAAGATTTGGGGCTAGTGAATGACAAAATAAAAGCAGAATTTAAAGCACAGTATTCTGTTCCTGGAACTTCAGATGAACTGGAGTGGGAAACACGCAGGAAAGGGATGCTAGTAGGGAAGCTGCTGGAATTACCCAGGAGGTGAAGTACGTAGACAATAGTGAGAGGTGGAGAGGAAACAACAGATGAAAGACATAGATATTCCACAGAAGGGCAACGGAACTTTGTAACTAAGAATGGATTTGGGGAGGGCGGAGTTCAGGAAAATCAAATAGAACTCCCACATATTAAATCTGGAAGAATAGGGGCTCAGTAGGCAGAAACAAAGGAATTGGTAAAGGAATTCCTGCTTAGAGTGAGATTGGTTTTATTGTTTTTATGTTTGACTTAATGGTGATAAAGACAAAAGTTGCCCTAGTTGGTTTGGTTTAGTAGATAGAGCATCAGCCTGTGGACTGAAGGCTCCTGGGTTGGATTTCAGTCAAGGGCACATGCCTGGGTTGCAGGCTTGATCCCCAGTGTGGCATGCAGGAAGCAGGCAATCAATGATTCTCATCATTGATGTTTCTATATCTCTCTCTCCCTGTCCCTTCCTCTCTGATATATATATATTTAACGACAGAAGTCACTTTCCATGAGAGTCTAAGACTGAAGAGTCATCACCATTGGCTTAGAGAGAAGGGTTTCTGAGGGATGCCATATCAAGTAGACATGCCAGTGGCCTCCTCGGTGGCATGGCAGAGCTGTAGGCTTTCAGTAGCTGTCAGTGCCTCTGGGTTTCCTGGCACATGAGCTGGATTATTGTAAAAGTAATAACTATTCCTATTGAACCAAGGATCTCTTAGCTTTGCAGATCTATTTAAAATGTTACAAATGGTAAATGTGGTTATGAAAATCTTGAAAATCAAAGTTGGCTAAGATAGATTATATCCAAATCATAAAATGGGTCATAGGAGTAAAGTCTTGGGTATCCCATTATTTAATCATCAGAAATATTCTGACAAAGTGATCTACCTATTTCTAAAAAGTAGAACATTCAACTTTATTCCTTCAATGGATGCTTAATATATAGTCACTCTACCTGCTCCCACACAAATAAGTACAAGGAGAGAATGAAAAGATATTAACTTGAAGCCCGTCCGTTAATTGGCCTTTAGAGAAGCCCCTGCTGTTAGCTCTTGATCATCATCAGCATCACCAGATACTCATCAAACTCCTGACTGGCTGTGCTCTGCTGAGCATGCAAGTGCTGGGCAGAAGTCACAGGGGCTTGTCCTCTCCGAACCGGCGGACCTACATGCAAGAGCAAGGGAGAAATAGTGTGAAAAGGCCACACGAAAGTGCCAAGTGAGCCCCCTTCAATCATAGCAGCAATGCCTGAGCTATTCCATCCTATCAAGGAGTCATCTTCCATCTAAATAAATGTTCATCAGAATCAACACTTACCTATCCAGCATCACAACAACTTCTACATTCTCAGCTTCTTTCAACTGTTTTCTGTACCTGCCCACGTGATGGCTAAGGGTCATCACATGGAAATGCCATTGTTTAATTTCATGCTCTCAGAAATCTTCCTGTGCCTTTTGCCTACCTGTCATTTCAGGAGTCCGCTCTCGGCCGTCAATTTCCCTGTTGTTCTTTGGCCTCCCCCCTTAGCTGCTCTCGCACTTCACATGTATCTCCAGGCTTTGTTAACCAAGTTAAGCAGATTGTCATAAACTGAAGTGAAGTGAGTCAACATACTGTTCTGAGTGGGGTGCTAGAAGAAAGGCACATAGCCCTGCTGCAGAGACAACAGCTCACTGCTCTGAGTGCTCAGAAGCACGTGATCTGTCCACTGCCTCTAGAACAGTGGTTCTCAACCTGTGGGTCGCGACCCCTTTGGGGGTCGAACGACTCTTTCACAGGGGGCGCCTAAGACCATCGGAAAACACATATATAATTACATATTGTTTTTGTGATTGATCACTATGCTTTAATTATGTTTAATTTGTAACAATGAAAATACATCCTGCATATCACATATTTACATTACGATTCATAACAGTAGCAAAATTACAGTTATGAAATAGCAACAAAAATAATTTTATGGTTGGGGGTCACTACAACATGAGGAACTGTACTAAAGGGTCGCAGCATTAGGAAGGTGGAGAACCAATGCTCTAGAAAGTTAAGATTGAAGAAATACAACACTTTTTAGATTCCACTGGCGGTCATTTTTTTAAACCAGAGGAAAGTATTTTTCTCCCACTAATGGGACTGCTGCCGTGGTCAGAGCTTCTGGAGAGTGTGGACCCGGGATTCCAGGCGGCGAGCCCTGTGAGCCGAGCACCGAGAGGAGGCTGGCACAGGCCTGGGGAGCGAGGGAAAGGCAGTCACTTTGAAAACCCACAATTCCTTAACTAAAAGATTAAGAAGCAAAATGGTTTGCTCAGAGTGTCAGGGTTTGTATTAAACCTCCTGAAGGTTATTGGTGTGTCCCTGTCAGCAGCTAGGGGGCTTTCCATGGGTCGGGTGACATGTAGCATCCTTTTCTTTCTTTGAGATTTTTAGGTTCTTCTAAGAATGTACACATGGTCATGCTCTTCATTCTCCAGGCCACATACTATTTAAAAGGAAAATACTTTGAGATTTAAAATTTATGATAATTTATACACTGGCTCTTTCAAACTGACACAGACATAGTTTGATTAAAACCACCACTGAGATGGCCTTTGGTAACATCATCAATAAGAGAATCTGTTCTGCTTGCAAACTAGAATCGTGTTGGTATTCCCAGGGGCCTTTTTATTTGTTTGTAGTAGACCCCTGCAGAGTGCCTGGCACTGCATTCCCATTTCAGACCTGGTTACACCAGGGCCCTGGGAGGACGGAGCCAGGTCAGGCCAGGATGGCAGAGCCACAACCATGGCTGTCTGAACTCAGGCCAAGTTCAATTGAGCAGAGAGGTTTGGTGGCAGCAGACTAAGGTTCAAGCACAGAGGCATCTAGGAGAGAGAATGGCACCTAAGCAATAGATATGGTCACAGATTCTAAAGACCAGGTGATCCGTGGGGATCTGTTAACAAGCAAAGCTGGAAATCAGTCTTAGGCAGGGCAGACCTCCTGCCAGCGTAGTTTATGCTGTTTGCTGACAGGTGGCTGTGGGGCCTGGGATGCAATCCTAGTCAGACAGGAGTCCAGAGATGCACTCTGCCTCAATGGGCCAGGAACGGAAACGCACAGACATCTTGAAGTTGGTTCGATGGAAGCAGCACTTAAAAATGAGTTTCTATCCCATTGCACGACTCCTCCCATTAAATTATGGAATGAATTGCAGTATTTGAAGAGCCTTTTCTTTATCTTAATGAAATGGTTTCAGGAAAGATTTAAGCATTTGATTCTATAAAGAATCCTAATAGCACCACAAGAAGAAACAATTTCTAGAAAGTTTTTTTTTTCCAAAGAAAAATTATTTTTAAATTAATTTTGCAAATGCTTGCATGTTCAGTGTAAGGAACATTGAGTAGTTAGGGAAACATAGCAGGTATTTGAAAACACATGAAATGTGCTGAAACATGGCATACTTCTCTAGGATTGAGACCAAAAATTCATATATCTAGGCAAAAATTCAAATTAAAGCCAAATCTAGAAGTTAATCTCTTCCCCCAAATAAACACCTTAAAGAGGCTTTCTAGTAAGGAGTAGCAGTCGATACCCCTTTGGGGTTGAGAGGATAACGTTTCAATGAATGCAATCGCCACAGACGCTGGCGGGGAGGGAGTGATGCATTTATTCTGTGGCTACTTCGCTCACATTCCACATTTACTCCTTCCAAAAACACCACAATTAAGGACTTATTCTTCCCATTTTACAGATGAGGATGCCCTGGGTTTGAGAGGTTAGGCAAACTGTTCAACACCACATTAGCCCAGATCTAAGGCTAACCACTCTGTTCTTGCACTACCCCATATTAACTTCCTCTCTGACCTGCGTGAATCGCCTTATATTTGAAGAAAATCTGGCATTGAGCACAGTTTGACAATTAACCACTCATTTAAATGACATTCATATTCTGCCTTGTGTGTAGAAAGAACAGTTTATTCAATGCATCTTATGCTGAAGAAAGGGAATTTTGGCAAGACAATTTTGATTAGCTGATTAAAGACTTATTCTCACTTCTTCACAAGCTTCACATTAATCAGTCCCTCTACAGATTTCGGCTCTAATATGATTGTAGAATGTGAGGTGGTTTGCGGAGCCAAGAGCTAAATATATTTGACTCCTTCTTTGTTCATTTTTGTTGTTTATTCATATTATTAGACACTAGGTGCCCAGTGCACGAATTCATGCACCTTGAAAGGAACTGTGGACTGCGAGGCTGTGGTGGGTACAGCGATGGGTCTTGGCCCAGCCTCCATGCTCCCACCTGGCCCCTCCTGTCATGGCCCCTGGTCCCCTATCTGCCAGCAGCCCCGCTCCCACCCACCACTCCCATGTGCTGATGGCACCAGCCCAACTCACACCCACAGCCAGCGCCAGAGATGCTGCTCGCACCCACTGCCAGTGCCCGGCGGTGGTCCCAATTGCTCGGTGCTGACAGTGGGTATGAGCAGTGGCTGCTGCCCTGATCGCCCCTAAGGAGCAGGGGGAAGAGGAGAAGCCCTTGAGGGGCGATCAGGGCTGGCAGCCACCACTTGCATCCACTGATAGCACCTAGCAATGGGGCCGGTGCTGGGTGTTGGCAGCACGTGCGAGCACCAGTCAAGACCACAGCATGTGGGAGCAAAGAATTTTCAGTAACCACCAGAGGCTTCCCCTGATGACAGTGACTGACACTCTGCTTTGGTCTGGCGCCCCTGCTCACCTGCTCCACCATCCCACCCCAGCCGATGCCTGCCATGTTCTGTGCTCTGCCACCTGATGCTGATGCCCCCCATGTTTCACACACGCCCCCTGATGGTCAGTGCACGTCATAGCAACCAGTTGTTCGGTTGTTCTGCTGTTTGGTCTATTTGTATATTAAGGTTTTATATATCTACTAGAGGCCTGGTGCACAAAAATTTGTGCACTCAGGGGGGATGGGGGGGGTCCCTCAACCCGGCCTGTGCCCTCTCACAGTCTGGGACCCCTCGGAAGATAACGACCTGCTGGCTTAGGCCTGCTCCCGGGTGGCAGAGGGCAGGCCCAATCCCTAGGTGCAGCCCCTGGTCGGGCTCAGAGCAGGGCTGATTGGGGAGTTGGGGCACCACCCCCTGTCATGCACAGAGCAGGGCGGATTGGGAGGTTGTGATGCCACCCTCAGTCACACTCAGGGTAGGACCGATTGGGGGGTGGGGGCACCGCCCCCTATCACACTCAGGGCAGGGTCTATGGGGAGGTTGCGGTGCCACCCCCTGTCACGCACAGAGCAGGGCCTATCAGGGGGTTGGAGCGCTGCCCCCTGTCACTCACAGAGCAGGGCCCATCAGGGGGGTTGGGGCTCCATACCCTGTCATGCACAGAGCAGGGTTGATCAGGGGGTTGGGGAGCTCCCCCCTTCATGCACAGAGCAGGGCCAATCAGGGGGTTGGGGAGCTCCCCCCTGTCACTCACAGAGTAGGGCCGATAGGGGAGTTGGGGCACTGCCCGCTGTCACACACAGAGCAGGGTGGATCAGGGGGTTGGGGCGCCACACCCTGTCACACTCAGGGCAGGACCCATAGGGGGTGGAGGGGGTTGGGGCACTGCACCCTGTCACACACAGAGCAGGGCCGATCAGGGGGTTGGGGCACTGCACCCTGTCACGCTGATCCCGGTGCCGGAAGGCCTCGTGGCTCTGCTGATCCTGGTGCTGGGAGGCATATTACCCTTTTACTATATAGGATAGAGGCCTGGTGCACAGGTGGGGGCCGGCTGGTTTGCCCTGAAGGGTGTCGTGGATCAGAGTGGGGGTCCCCACTGGGGTGCCTGGCCAGCCTGGATGAGGGGATGTTGCTGTTTGCAGCTGGTCACACACCCTTCGGGAGCGGGGGGTCCACACTGGGGTGCCTGGCCAGTCTGAGTGAGGGGCTGAGGGCTGTTTTCAGGCTGGCGGGTGACTGAAGCTCCCAACCACTCCTTTTTTTTTTTCTTTTTTTATTCTGGGCCAGCTTTAACTCTGAGGCTTGGCTCCAGCTCCTAGTCCTCTGCTGCTGAAAGCAGGTATCTGGTTTGTTTGGGTTCTATAATCAAAACACTGTTTCAACTCCAGCTCTGAGATCCCGGCTGGCTGAAAGCAGGTTTCTGGGGTTTTGTTTAGATTCCATATTTGTAACAATGTTTCAAACTGCAAGCTCAGAGGCCAGCAGCAGCAGGCGGGGAACGTTGGAGTCCTCCGTCACTGAAGCAAGCAAGCCTCCTGTTCGCTTCAAGCTGCCTGGCTGCCGGCTGCCATCTTGGCTGGCAGTTAATTTGTATATCGCCCTGATTAGCCAATGGGAAGGGTAGTGGATGTACAGCTAATTACCATGTTTCTCTTTTATTACATAGGACTAGAGGCCCGGTACATAAAAATTTGTGCACTTGGGGGGGTCCCTCAGCCTGGCCTGTGCCCTCTCGCAGTCTGGGACCCCTCGGAGGATGTCCACCTGCTGGCTTAGGCCTGCTCCCAGGGGGATTGGGCCTAAGTGGCAGTCAGACATCCCTCTGGCAGCCGAGGAGCCTTCAGGGGATGTCCACTTTCCAGCAGGGATCAGGCCTAAGCTGCAGTTGGACAGCCTTAGCGCTGTTGAGGAGGCAGGAGAGGCTCCTACCACCAGCACTGTACTGGCAGCTGGCAGCCTGGCTTGTGGCTGAGCAGAGCTCCCCCTGTGGGAGCTCACTGACCACCAAGGGGCAGCTCCTGCATTGAGTATATGGCCCTTGGTGGTCAGTGTGTGTCATAGTGACCAGTCATTCCCAGTCATCTGCTGTTAGGGTCAATTTCCATATTACCCTTTTATTATATAGGATAGAGGCCTGGTGCACGGGTGAGGGCTGGCTGGTTTGCCCTGAAGGGTGTCCTGGATCAGGGTGGGGGTCCCTCTTGGGTGCCTGGCCACCCTGGTGAGTGGCTGATGGCTGTTTGCAGGCTGGTCACACCCCCTTCAGGGTGGGGGTCCCTCTTGGGTGCCTGGCCACCCTGGTGAGTGGCTGATGGCTGTTTGCAGGCTGGTCAAGCAGCCCCCACCAGTGGAGACCCTCACCCCATGGAGGTTTGGCCAGCCTGGGTGAGGGGCTGATGGCTGTTTTCAGGCTGGCCACACCCCCATTAGGGTGTGGGGTCCCCATTGGGGTGCCTGGTCAGCTGGGTGAGGGACTGGGGGCCGTTTTCAGGCTAGCCAAGGAGCCCCAGCCCCCCGCCAGCGATGGAAGCTCCCAGCCTCTCCTTTTTTTCTTTTTCTTTTTTTATTCTGGGATTTATTTACCTTCTATAATTGAAACTTTGTAGTCTTCAGTGGAGCTCAGTGCCAGCGCAGCAGGCGGGAAGCTTGGCTTCCTCCATCATTGGGGCAACCAAGCCTCCTGCTTGCTCCAGCTCCGTGGCTGCCAGCCGCCATCTTGGTTGGGTTAATTTGCATATAGTTGCTCTGATTGGCTGGTGGGCGTGGATTAAGTTGTAGCAAAGGTATGGCCAATTTGCATGTTTGTCTTTTATTAGTGTAGATAGATGGATAATTTTCTTTTAAGTCCAATGTGCCATTCTTATTCTTGTGAGCACACCTCCCCTATTCCTGGTAGAACATCAATGAAGATCTTCTGATGTCTGGATCTAACTTTGTGTTATCTAGACCAAGGGTATGTCAATCTTCATAAAGGGCCAAGGACCAGAGAGGAAATATTTTAGGCTTCACAGGCATCTGATCTCTGTTGCAGCTACTCAACTCTGCTATTGTAATTTTAAAAAGCAGCATTATAACTGAAAGTAGGAAGTTGGTTTATTAACAAATAATCTTTAAAAAAACAACCCACATCTTCCTATGAGGAGTCCTTCCATAGTCTACTGTGGAACACGGAAAAATGACAAAGCTCCAATCACAGAATTCCTCCAATCACAGCACTGTGCTTTTCTGCGATTAACATTTTAGTCAAACATTCATATCAACCAGTCTTTTATTTTATTTTTTACTAGAGGCCCAGTGCACAAAATCCATGCACTCAGGCGGGGGGTCCCCAGCCTGGCCTGTGCCCTGTCACAGTTCAGGTGCCCCAAGATCGATTGCCCCAAAGAGGTAAACTCTGCCCACCCATCCAGGGCTCCTTGATGGATTGCCCCAAAGAGGTAGGGCAGCACCAGGGGTCCCTCCTCTGCACCAGAACTGGGAGGCGGAACTGCCAGTACCCCCAGGAAGGCCTCACTTTGCAGAGCTGGGGGACCTCCAGGCAGGCCTCACTGGACCCCCAGGCAGGCCTCACTCATGGAGGTGGGACTCCCAGGCAGGCTCCATTCGGCACATGCAGCACCAAGCCCAGCCCCACCCACCTGTGCACATGCCCTCTGTGTGTGCAGCCATCTTGTGACAGTGTGAGGGCATCATGGCATGACAACTACTTAGGCTTTTATTAGTAAGGATTTTTTGTTAATCCTCACCCGAGGATATTTTTCCGTTGATTTTTTAAAAAAATCTTTATTGTTGAGAGTATTACAGATATCCCCCTTCTTCCTCCCATTGCCCGCCTCCACCCAGTTCCTACCCCAGACCTTCACTACACTAATGTCTGTGTCCATAGGTAAGATCTTTGGTTAATCTCTTCCCACCCTGGCTTCCCTCTGAGATTTGTCAGTTTGTTTCATGCTTCCATGCCTAAAATTCTATCTTTTTTTTAAAAAATATATTTTATTGATTTTTTACAGAGAGGAAGGGAGAGAGATAAAGAGTTAGAAACATCGATGAGAGAGAAACATCGATCAGCTGCCTCCTGCACATCTCCTACTGGGGATATGCCTGCAACCCAGGTACATGCCCTTGACCGGAATCGAACCTGGGACCTTTCAGTCCGCAGGCCGACGCTCTATCCACTGAGCCAAACTGGTTTCGGCGCCTCTAATTCTATCTTATTCACCAGTGGTTTTTTTGTTCATTAGATTTCTTGTTTATTTATTTTGATTTTTAGATTCAATTGTTGATAGATATGTTATTTGTTGCCATTTTATTGTTCATATTTCTCCTCCTCCTCCTCTTCCTCCTCCTCCTCCTTCTCCTTCTCCTTCTCCTTCTCCTTCTCCTTCTCCTTCTTCTTTTTCCTTTTCTTAAAGAATACCCTTATACCCTTCAGCATTTCATGTAATACTGGTTTGGTGGTGATGAACTCCTTTAACTTTTTCTTGTCTGTGGAGCTCTTTATCTAACCCTCAATTTTAAATGAGAGTTTTGCTTGGTAGAGTAATCTTGGTTGTAGGTCCTTACTCTTCATCACTTTGAATATTTCTTGCCACTTTCTTCTGGCCTGCAAAGTTTCTGTAGAGAAATCAGCTGACAGTCATATGGGCACTTTCTTGTAGGTAACTAACTGCTTTTCTATTGATGCTTTTAAGATTCTCTCTTTGTCTTTAACCCTTGGCATTTTAATTATAATGTGTCTTGGAGTGGGCCTCTTTGGGTTTCTCTTGTTTGGGTCTCTCTGTGCTTCCTAGACTTATAAGTCTATTTTCTTTCACCAGGTAGGAGAAGTTTTCTGTCATTATTTCTTTAAATAGGTTTTCAATATCTTGCTCTCTCTCTTCTCCTTCTGGTAACCCCATAATGCAAGTGTTGGTGTGCTTGAAGTTGTCCCAGATGCTCCTTAGTCTATCTTCATATTTTTGGATTCTTTTTTCTATTTGCTCTTCTGATAAGGAGTTTGTTGCTGTCTCATATTCCAAATCATTAATTTGTTTCTCAAAATCCTCTACTGTTGGGCACTCTCGGTGCACCCCTGTGTGGGCTGTGTGCACAGTCTTGTTATAGTTGAGCCTTGATTGTTATTGGTGTCACTGGGAGGAATTGACCTCCAGGCCAATTGGCTGTAAGGACAGCTGCAACTTTAGTGGAAGACTGGCTGTGCAGGAGAAATCCTTATGGAGTAGGACTTGCTTCAGTGGGGCTTTGGTCCTCACTGAGTCTGCCCCTTGAGTGTGTCACTTGTGGTGTGTAGAGTTGTAATCTGGTGTGGTCTGAAGCTGTCCATGAGGTGCACTGGCACTGGGGCCTCCCAGGAGGTGCAAACTCAGACACTGTCTGGGTCTACCCAGCAGGAGCTACAGAGGGAAATGCAGACGGTTGCTATTTGCTATTTGTATTGGGCTTAGAGGTGCCCAGGTGAGGCCCAGTTGTGAAGCAAGGAAGGCTGGTGGGAATGTTGGGTCTTAGGCCTTTTGTTGATAGGTTTGGGACATGCTGACCCAGCTGCAGCTTGTTTGAGAGGTTTTAGTAAAGTCTGAAGCCTGAGCTGGGACAGGCCATTCATATGGAAAAGCTGCTTCAAACAGCTTGGGTGGGGCTGCAAATTGGATGGGGCAGGGTTTTCCTAGGGTGGAGCAAATAGTGTGCTCCAGGCTGATGGAGACTCAGATATGGCTGCCAGTCAGCCCTATAATAAGGGAGGTCCAAGCACAGGAACAATGACCCTTGTGAACAACCCTGTCTGAGAGAAAGCTGCTCCTGAGTTCCTGCCCTGATGCCAGAAAATCCATTTCCTTCCTGTATGTGTCTGGGTCCCAGGTGCTGGAGCTGGGAAGAAGTTTGACCCTGTGAGTTTGTGTATAGGCCCTTTAAGAGGAGCATCTGGGATTCCAACAGCCTCCTTGTCACTTAGTCATAATCCCCACTGGTTTTTATATCCTGAAGTTACAGGGACTTCTCTTCCCACCTCTGGAACCCTGGGCTGGGGGTCTGGTGTGGGGCTGGTACCCCTTGCTACTCACAGGCAGACTTTGCAGAGACAATCTCCCTCCAAAATAAAAAACGGCACACATGGATGCTGGTCCAGCCCATCTAGCTGCCCTCCTCCCTTTCTACCAGTCTCAGTATGCCTTCTTCTTTACTTCTGTAGTTGTAGGACTTCCATTGAGCCAGCTTTCAGGCAGTTCTGAATGATGGTTGTTCTTTATTTTAGTTGTAATGTTGATGTGGTTGTGGGAGGCTGCATGTACAGGCATTTACCTATGCCACCTTCTTCTCTATTGATTTTTAGAGAGAGAGGAAGGAAGAGACAGAAACATCAATGATGTGAGAGAGGCACATAGGTTGATTGCCTCTCTCACATCCCCAACCAGGGCTGGGGGTCAAGCCTGCAACCTAAGTACCAGACCCTTCAGTCTGCAGGCTGACACTATCAACTGAGCCAAACCGGCTAGGGCTCAAACTGGAAGGGTTGACTGTATTATCCATTTTTGTTTCTGGGACAAAGGGTACCTGTGGTCCCTTTATTAAGTGTCTGGGTACATCTATCTAGCCATTTACCTAAACACGTGTTTCCTGTGTCTACAAGGGAGCTCATCTCATCTCACTTTGACTTTCTTTAGTCCAACGTTCTCGCTGCACCCATTTTTTCCTCTTCCCCCGTCCCCGAAATCTTCACGTGGAAGCATTTCCCACCACATGTTTATCTTTTGTTTGTTTATACCACAGCTTACTTTCCATTGACTGCTTCTAGATCATCTAGAAACAATGGGTAATCCTCAAGTCCCTCCTGCTATGTAATGCTTGATGTGATTTTAGGGGGGAAATTTTACTGATTGTATCCTGCCCAACCTAATATGAAAATTAACTCTAATTTCTCGGCACTTCACTGAGCAAAGTTATATACAGGGTTGGGGCAACAGTAGGGTTACTGTTATGAGTATGTGAAACAGTTTATCTCTATATTATTATTTATTTTACTATTTTCCATATGAACAACTATAAACCTACTTTTGCCCTCTCCTGTATAAGTGTGTCTGTGATTAGGAAAATCATTTGCATTTGATATGAAAAAATAATCTTATAACAAGAGTTCTGTATGCATACATAATGAAATAACAGTTGTATGAAGCCCTACTATTTGTCATGGGTGTATATCATTGTACTTAAATGCTATTAGGCATTTCATAGGTATTATTGTAAACCTTACAACAAGTGCATTTTGAGGCTATTACTATCTTTATTTTGAAGATTAGGTTTTGAGAGGCAAAATTACTTCCCCCAGGACTCAAAAGGATAAAGAAGGGTTGTAATTTGTACTCGATCTTCTAATAATAGACCTAACACTCTTTAAGCAGCTGTCCATGGTATATAGTGAATAGACCCTGTGCAACTCAGAAACATCATTGTCCTCCTTGGTTCTGGGCGCTGAAAGATCTGTTGATATAATAATGCAAGACAGAGTTGCTGCCTAGAGGGAATTTTTAAATTATTTTCAGAGGCCAGGCCTTCAAACTTCTGTGCCTTTGCTCATGTGCTTCTCTGCAGGCCCGGTTTCACCCCTTGTCTACCTGCTACCCTTCTACACATTGTGCTTAGCAAACATATTGAGATGTAATTTACATGCAGTATTTGCATGCATCTTCATTCATTGATGAGTTCTGTCAGAATTACATCCATAAATAGCCATGACAATTAAGATATAGAACATCTTCACCATTCCAAAAATTTCACTGGACACTTTGCTGGCCCTGGGACTAGGCAAGCACTTTTTGTCTCTATAGAGTAACTTGAATTTTTCTTATTTTATGTAAATGGAATCATACAATATGTGCTCTTTTGTATCTGATGTATTTCATACCATATAAAGGTTTTGAGACTCATACACATGTTGCGTATGTAAGTAGTTCGTTCCTTTCAATTGCTGAGTAGCATTTTACTGTAGTTTAGATATATCACAATTTCTTCATTCATTTGTCAATAGATGGACATCTGGGTTGTTTCCCCTTTGGGGCTACGGTGGAAAAGCTGCTATAAATATTTGTGTACAAATCTTGGTTCATGCATGTTTTCATTTGGTACACATTAGTAGAATTTCTGGGTCACATGGTCAATGTATATATAACTTTGTAAGAAACTGCAAGCTGTCCACAAAAGTTTATTGCCGGTGTCCAACCCCAGCGGGTCCAGGGGTTCCCAAAGGTGTAGACGGAGTTGGCGAAGAAGGAAGGACACGGAGACAGTGTTCAGTTGATCAGCAGCCTAGCCAGGATCTCCAGCCAAGTTCTGGTCTGGATCTCCAGAGAGGTTCTGCTGTTTATTGTCTTGTTACATCCGTATTTATACCAGTTGATTTTAATCCTGTCAATTTCTATTACAAAGGTTAGGGCGTTTCTTATCTCCATTCCAGGGAGTAAAGATTATGTAGCTTAAGCATGATTGTTTGTAGTGATTAACTACCCGCCTGGCACTTAGTTAAGGAGTTTCATCCCCTCCCTGACTTCAGGGAAAAATTCCTACCTGGGGATTCAACCTTTCTCGGAGAGGTGACCTTGGTTAAAACACAGCGCCAAGAAGGTAAGCAAACATATTAAGAACCGTATGCCATATATGCCAGGTCCCTTGAAACAGCAAGGATGGACCGGCTCCCGGCAGTTTATCATTTTACATTCCCAGTAAGAACATATGTTAGTTCCAGTTTCTCCATAGTCTATGAAAACTGCTATTGCCAATCTTCTAAATTTAGCCACTCTAATAGGTGGGTAGTCTTATTTCATTATGATTTTAATTTACATTTTCTTGATGACTGATAATTTTGAGCATCTTTTCTTGTGCTTATTGGCCATTTGTATATCTTGTTTTGTGATGTGTTTGTTTAAATGTGTGTGTGTTTTTTTAGGTTGTCATTATTGGGTTATAAGAGAACTTTATATATGCTAGGTACTAGTCTCTCATGTTATATGCATTACAAATATTTCTCTCAATTTGAAGTGTGTATAGTCATTTCTTAATGGTGTTCTTCAAAGAGCAAATATTTTACATTTTGATCAAATCCAGTTTATTGAAATTTTTTCTTTGTTTGTTTGCCTTATCTTTGCCTAACCTCCCAATTTTGTGCTTTTTCTTCTAGAAGATTCATAGTTTTAGCCTATAAATTCAACTTTATTATTTACTTTAATTTTTAGATGTAGTGAAAAGTTAGGTCAATGTTCATTCTTTTCTATACAGCTATCTTCTTATAGCACCACTTAGCTTGACACTTTTGTAAAAAAACTGGCCACATAGTGTGGATCTATTTTTGGACTCAATTTTGTTTCATTCATCTGTATGTTTGTCCTATTCTCTAATACCACATTGGCTCTATATACCCTATAGTAAATCTTGAAATAAAGCAGTATAAAACCTCCATTCTTAGTAAAAATTATGGAACTTTTGTATAATTTTATATAATAAATTTCTATATACATTTTAGAATTAAGTTGTCAATTTCTGCCCCAAAAAAGCTTGCTGAAATTTTGATTGTGAAATTGCTTTGAGTCTATAGCTCAATTTGAGTAGAACTGACATCTTAATGATATTAGCATCTTCTAACTATTAACCTGGTATATCTCTGCATTTCTTTAGGTCTTGAACTTTCTCTCAGCAGTAATTTGTCATTTTAACTGTAAAGGTCTTACACATTGTATTTGTTTCCTAGGGCTGCTATAACAAACCCTTACAAACTGGGAGGTTTAAAACAACAGAAATTAGTCCGGTTGGTGTGGCTCAGTGGTTGAGCATCAACCTATGAACCAGGAGGTCATGGTTTGATTCCTGGTCAGGGCACATGCGGGGTTGTGGGCTCAATCCCCAGTGGGGTCATGCAGGAGACAGCCAATCAGTGATTCTCATCATTGATATTTCTATCTCTCTCTCCCTCTTTCTGAAAATCAATAAAAACATTTTTTAAAAATAAAACAAGAGAAATTTATTCTCACTGTTCAAGAAGCCAAAAGTCTAAAATCAAGGTATTGGTAGGTTGGTTCTTTCTGAACTTTCTGACAAAAAATGTGTGCCATGCCTTGCTCTGGTGTCGGCAAGCAATCCTTGGCATTGCCTGGCAATCTCTCTGTCTCTGTCTGAATGGTCTTCTCCTTATATGTCTCAGTGTCTTCTTTTCTCTCATACAAGGACACCACCATTGGATTTAGGAATCAACCTAGTCCAGGAGTATCTCATCTTGAGATCTTTACCTTAATTATTTACAAAGACCCTTTTAAAAAAAGTCACATTCTTAGGTTCTAGGTAGACAGATTTTTAAAAGTTTATTTCTAAGTATTTTATGATACTACTAGAGGCCCAGTGCATGAATTCATGCACCAGTGGGGTCCCTCAGCCTGGCCTGCACCCTCTCACAATCCGGGACCCCTTGGGGGATGTCGGAGAGCTGGTTTTGGCTCGATCCCCACAGGCCAGGCTGAGGGACCCCACCGGTGCAGGAATCCGCGCACTGGGCCTCTAGTATGCATATAAGATCTTTGGTTAATCTCTTCCTGTGCTTCCCCCTCTCCCCTTCCTTCTTAGATTCATCAGTCTGTCCCATGTTTCCATGCCTGTGGTTTCCACTCCTGCATTGAGCATCTGCTCGCTGGTGGTCAGTGAGCATCATAGCTACTGGATGGTTGGCTGGTCGGCTGGTCAGCCAGTTGGCCGATTGGCCGGTTGCTTGCTTAGGCTTTTATATATATAGATTATAAATGAAATTTTAAAATTTCTTTCCCAATGATTTCTTGCTAGTATATAAAAATAGATTTGACTTAGATGTATTAATCTTGTATCTTATTACAAGCAATTGTTAGTTATTAGTTCTGATTATTGTTATATGGATTTTCTACATACACAAACATGCTGCTTCCAAATAGAGGCAATTTATTTTTCTTTCTATCTATACTTTTTTCCCTGCTTTATTGCATTTGCTAAGATGTCCAATAAAATATTGACTAGAAGTGATAAGAGCAGGCGTCCTTGCCTTCTTCCCCATCTTAGGAGAAAATAATTTTATAGTTAACCATTAAGGATGTTGTTAACATTTTTTTTTCGTTTTTTTACAGAATGTCCTTTAACATATTAGGATAATTCCTTCTATTCCTAATGTGCCTGAGAGATTTTTCTTTTAAATTGTGAGTGGGTGTTGAAATTATGTTTCTACATCTATTGACATAATGATGCTTTTCCCCCATTTATTTTATTAATATGGTAAACCACATCAATTTTTTAAATTTTAGTTTTCAATTACAGTTGACATTCAATATTTTTTTAAATCCTCACATGAGGATATTTTTCCATTCATTTTTAGAGAGAGTGGAAGAGAGAGGGAAAGAGAGAAATATCGATGTGAGAGAAATACATCAATTGGTTGCCTCCTGCACAAGCCCCAACCAGGGCCGAGCCAGAGAGGAGCCTGCAACCGAGGTACCTGCCCTTGACCAGAATCTAATCTGAGACCCTCTATCCACTGAGTTGAACAGGCTATGACTCAATATTTTTTAATATTAGTTTTAGGTGCACAGAATAGTGGTTAGAGACAGTTGAATTACAATGATTTTTTTAAAAAATTAAATTCTTTATTGTTTAAAGTGTTACATATGTCTCCTTTTTTCTACCATTGACCTCTCCCTGGCTGTTCCCACCCCAAGTTCCTCCCTCACCCCCTTACTATCTGTGATCATGGGTTATGCTTATATGCATGCATACAAGTCCTTTGATTGATCTCTTACCCCCTCCCCTTCCCTGCCTTCCCTCTGATGTTGGACGGTCTATACTCTTCGATGCTTCTCTGTCTCTGGATCTACTTTTGTTCATCAGTTTATATTGTTCATTACAGTCCACAAGTAGTGAGATCATGTGATATTTATCTTTCTCTGACTGGCTTATTTCACTTAGCATAATGCTCTCCAGACCATCCATGCTGTTGCAAATGGTAAGAATTCCTACTTTTTTACAGCAGTGTAGTATTCAGTGATGTACCAGAGTTTATATCCACTCATCTGCTTATGGACACGTAGGCTGTTTTCAAATCTTAGATATTATAAATTGTGCTGCTATGAACATAGGGATGCATATATCCTTTCTGATTGGATTTTCTGATTTCTTGGGTTATATTCCTAGAAGTGGGATTACTGAAACAAATGGGAATTCCATTTTTAATTTTTTTTTTGAGGATACGCCATACTGTTTTCCACAGTGGCTGCACCAGTCTACATTCCCACCAGCAGTGCAGGAGGGTTCCTTTTTCTCCACATCCTCGCCAACACTTGTCTTTTGTTGATTTGTTGATGATAGCCATCCTGGCAGGTGTGAGATGGTACAGCATTGTTGTTTCTATTTTCATCTCTTGGATGATTAGTGACTTTGAGCATGTTTTCTTATGTCTCTTGGCCTTCTGTATGTCCTCTTTCAAAAAGTGTCTATTTAGGTCCTTTGCCCATTTTTTAATTGAATTGTTTACTTTCCTTTGGTTAAGTTGTATGAGTTCCTTGTAAATGTTGGAGATTAAATCCTTATCAGATATAAAATTGGCAAATATGTTCTCCCATGCAGTGGGCTCTCTTGTTGTTTTGTTAATTGTGTTTTTGTTTTTGCTGTGCAGAAGTTTTTTTATTTTTTATTTTGATGTAGTCTCATTTGATTATTTTCTCTTTAATTTCCATTGTCCTAGGAGCTGTATTGGTAAAGTTATTGCTAGGACATATGTCTGTTATTTTGCTGCCTATGTATTACAAAGAGAGTGTCTTGACTCCATTGTATGCTCTTGCCTCTTTTGTCAAATATTAATTGAGTATAATGGCTTGGGTCGATTTCTGGGTTCTCTGTTCTGTTCCATTGGTCTATATGTCTGTTCTGGTGCCAGTACCAGACAGTTTTGAGAACAGTGGCTTTGTAATATAGCTTGATATCTGGTATTGTGATCATTCCAACTTTGTCTTCTTTCTCAGGATTGCTGAAGCTATTTGGGGTCTATTTTTATTCCAGATGAATTTTTGGAGGGTTTGTTCTAGGTCTGTGAAATATGCCATTGGTATTTGAACGGGAATGCATTGAATCTATGGATTGCTTTGGGTAATATAGACATTTTAATGATGCTGAGAATTTTTATCAAGAAAAGATGTTGAATTTTTTCAAATGCTTTTTCTGTATCAATTGATGTGATTATGTGATTTTTTGTCTCTCTATTTGTTTATGTGATGTATCACACTTATTGATTTGTGGATATTGTACCATCCTTGCATCTCCGGAATAAATTCCACTTGGTCATGGTGTATGATCTTTCTAATCTAATACTAGATCTGATTTGCTAGAATTTTGTTGAGGATTTTAGCATCTATGTTCATCAGGGCTACTGGCCTGTAATTCTCTCTCTTTGTAGTGTCTTTATCTGGTTTTGAAATTAGGGTAATCCTGGCATCATAGAAAGAGCTTGGAAGTATGACTTCCTCTTGAATTTTTTGGAATAGTCTGAGGAGGATAGGTTTTAGTTTTTCTTTGAATGTTTGGTAAAACTCCCCTGTGAAGCTGTCCAGACCAGGGCTCTTGTTTGCTGGAAGTATTTTGATTGCTGCTTCAATTTTCATTGGTAGTTATCAGCCTATTCAGGTTTTTCTTTTCTTCCAAATTGAGTTTTGGAAGATTTTATTTTTCTGGGAATATGTCTATTTCGTCTAGGTTGTCCAATTTGTTGGAGTGGAGTTGTTCTTAGTATTTTTTAACAACTCTTTGTATGTCTGTGGAGTTGGTTGTTACTTCATTTCTTTCAGTTCTAATTTTGTTTATTTGGCTCCTCTCTCTTTGTTTCTTAGTGAGCCTGGTGAGAGGTTCATCAATCTTGTTTATCCTTTCAAAGAACCAGATCTTGGTTTTATTGATCTTTTGTATTGTTGGGGTTTTTTTGTCTCTACATCATTTATTTCCACTCTGATCTTTATTATTTCCTTCCTTCTACTTATTCTGGGCTTTTATTGTTCCTCTCTTTCTAATTCTTTAAGTTGTAGGGTTAGATAATTTATTACTATTTTTTCTTGGTTTTGTTTTGTTTGTTCGTTTTGTTTGTTTGTTTGTTTGTTTTTGTTTGTTTGGGGTTTTTTTGAGGTAAGCCTGTAAGCTATAAACTTCCCTCTCAGGATTGCTTTCACTGTGTCCCATAGATTTTGGATTGTTGTGTTTTCATTGTCATTGGTTTCCAGGATGCTTTTTATTTCCTCTTTAATCTCTTTGGTAATCCAATCATTGCTTAATAGCATGCAATTTAGCCTCCAAGTGCTTGCTTTTTTTTTTTTCATTGTTTTTACTGTAGTTTGTTTCTAATTTTATGCCCTTGTGATCTGAGAAGATACTTAATATGATTTATATCTTCTTTGCTTGTGTCCAAATATGTGCTCTACCTTAGAAAATGTCCCATGTGCACTTGAGAGGAATGTCTATACTGTAGCTTTGGGGTAACATGTTCTGAAGATGTCAATTAATTCCATCTTTGGCATTGCTGTTTCTTTGCTGAATTTTTTTAAAATATATTTTATTGATTTTTTACAGAGAGGAATGGAGAGAGATAGAAAGTCAGAAACATCGATGAGAGAGAAACATCGATCAGCCGCCTCCTGCACACCCCCTACTGGGGATGTGCCCGCAACCCAGGTACATGCCCCTGACCAGTATCGAACCTGGGACCCCTCAGTCTGCAGGCCGACGCTCCATCAACTGAGCCAAACCGGCTTCGGCGTGAATTTTTTTTTGTTTAGAGGATTTATTCAGTGATGTCAATGAGGTATTAAAGTCCCCTACTATGATTGTATTGCTATCAATCTCTCCCTTAATATCTTCCAGGAGTCTTTTTATGTATTTGGGTGCTCCTGTATTGGGTGCATATATGTTTACCAGAGTTATATCCTCTTGTGAATTGCTCCCTTTAGTATTATGAAGTGGCCCTCCTTATCTCTTGTTATGGTCTTCACTTTGAGGTCTATTTTGCCAGATATAAGTATTGCTACCCTAGCTTTTTATAAATTTCTATTTGCCTGAAAAAAAATTTTTTTTCCCATCTCTTCATTATTAGTCTGTGTGAGTCCTTGTTTTGAGGTGGGTCTCTTGTAGACAGCAAATATATGTGTCATGTTTTCATATCCATTCTCCTACCCTATGTCTTTTGAATAGAGCATTTAATCCATTTAGATTTAAGGTTATAGTTGATAGGTACTTGTTTGTTGCCATGTTTATTCTTTATGCCTGTGTTCCTTCTTCCATTTCTACTACTTCTTTTTACAACAGTCCCTTTAGCATTTCATGCAGTGCTGGCTTGGTGGTAATAAACTCTCTTAGCCCATTTTTATATCTGAAGCTCCTGATTTCACCTTCAATTTTGAATGATAGCCTTGCTGGATATGGTATTCTTGGGTTCAGTCCTTTGCTTTGCATTACGTTGATAGTCTAATGGGAGAGCTCTTATAGGTAACTTTCTGTCTCTCAGTGTCAGCTTTTAAGATTCTTACTTTGTAGTTGCTGTTTTCCAATTTAATTATGATATGTCTTGGTGTCATTCTTTTTGGGTTCATTTAGTTTGGGACTCTGTGTACTTCTTGGACTTGTGTGACTTTTTTCTTCCCCAAATCAGGGAAGTTTTCTGTCATTATTTCCTCAAATAGGTTTTATATTCCTTGCTCTGCTTCCTCTCCTTCTGGCACCCCTGTTATGCAGATGTTGTTTCATTTTGTGTTGTCCCAAAGCTCCCTTAGACACTAATCCTGCTTTTTAAGTTGTTTTTTACCCATAGCTGCCCTGCTTGGGTGTTTTTTTCTACCTTGTCTTCTAACTAGCGATGCGGTCCTCAGATTTTTCTAGTCTACTGTTGTAACTTTCCATTCTGTTCTTTATTGCAGCTATGTCATTCTATATTTCCTCTTGATTCTTCTTCATTTCCTCTTATTTTTACACATGTTGTTGAAGATGTCTTCCATTCTTTTCAGCACCGTTATAACCATTGCTCTGATTTCCTTCTGTGAAAAATTGTTTGACTCCATTTCATTTATTTCCTTTTCTGGTGTTTCCTCCTCTTCTTTCATATGGATGATGTTCCTTTGTCTCCCAATTTTTTCTGTTCCTTGTGGTTGTTTCTATGTATTAGATCAAACTTATATGTCACCCAGATTTTTTATTAGTTCATCTTATATAGTAAGGGACCCAGTGATGCAATCTCTCAGGTCTTTTGGGCTGGGTATTCTAGGGATGCCCCCTACTTGGGATATTTGGGTTCTCTTGGTGTAGTTGGGTCTTGAGTGTAATTGTCCCATTTGTGTATGGAGTCTTCTCTCAGGGTGTCTGGTTATGTGGCTCTCTCTCTACCATGTTGACTGAACAGCACAAAATACAACTTGACAAGACACAACACAAAGGGAACAAAACACATGTACTTGTGACACCAATAACCCCAATAAAAGTGACCACCAGAGAAAAGAGAATTAGGAGAGAGAAAAAAGAGCAAAAATGGTATCAATAAAAGGGAAAAAAAAGATAAGAGTAAAAAGAAAAAGAAGAAAAAAGAATAAGAATAATAAATATATATGGGGAGAAAACACCACAAAATAAACAAACAAAAATAAACAAAAAAAATGCGAACACCCAGAAAAAGGCAGAGGACATAATCTGTAGAGCCAGAGCTTATATACAGAAATGAAGGTTAAGGAATTGAATGAATAGGGGAAAAACCATGGTTCAGTAAGAGGAGGTAGAAATACAATGAGTGAATAAGAAGAAAAGAAAATGAATAAATAAATAAATAAATAAGTTTAAAAACATTTATCAATCTATTTATTTTTGGAAAAGGAGACTAGAGGAGAGAGCAGATAGGCTTGAGTTTAGTGAGTGACACTATCTAAACAATTAGGAAAAGAAGAGAGCAAGAGAAGAGAGGAAAAATAAAGGCATAAAAAAATGACTAGCAAAGAAAGAGAAAAGAGAAGGGTGTGTGGACTTGGAGCAGGGGAGAGGAAATTAGATATATGAGTAAGCCAACAGAGACTGCAATAATAGTAACATGTAAATAAAGCAGATAAAGAAGATCAATTTTTTAAAAGGGGCCAAAAGAAAGGAAAGAGAAAAACTAAAGCAGGAACAGGAGAAGAGAACACAGAATGAAAAAGGGAAAAGTGAGGAAGAAAAGGGTGGAAACAATAAAAAATAAGATAAAATAATTTAAAAAGTAGAATAAAGAAAAAATAATACAAAAAATAAAAGATAAAAAAAGAGAAGAAAAAATTTTTCTTAAAAGATTTAAAAAAAAATGAAGTGTCGTTCACTTCAGCTGAGTTTTACTTCCCCATGGGGGCTGGTTTAAGACCCCACTCTTCTGTCTTCCACTTCTCAGTTTCCTCTTTGGTAGTCAGCACCATGTTGAAGTTCAAAGCAATTCACCGTTCCTCTGTGTCTGTCTCCACAGCCTTTCCACAGCCTTGGCTGCAAGCAGGTGGGGCCAATCTGCCTGTTTTGCTTGTCTTCCTGCCGTCTGTCTTAATCATTCAAGCGACTGTTTCTGACATGGGCTTTAGGTGGGGGTGTTGCTTTATTGGTTTCCAGGACCAAACGGCCCCTCAACCCAGTCCCCCAGGGACCCCTGAGGCTATTCAGATTCTTCGTTTCCTCTGCAAAGCTCAAGGCTGGGTGAGGCTGCAGTAGTTGCCCTGCTGGTGCTGCTGGGAGAGGCTGGCTCTTCAGGAGAAAAATGGCTGCTTAGGGTTGGAGGGTCTGGTATGTCCCAGTGCCAGATTCCTGGTCAACTCTCCTTGTCCTGCTCCCCTCCACAGCCTCTCCCCAGCCTCCACAAAACTGCACCTCCACCTGCTCCACAGCCTCAGGGAGTGTTAGTAATTGAAATGTCTTAAAAACTGAGTTTAGCAAATAAAACAGAGAAAAACTTGTGACTGCAAGTTTCTCTCCCCCTGGCACCACAGGGCTCAGGCTGTTCCTCAGGCTGCCCCTCTGGGCTCAGCTTCTCGTGGCTGTGAACTTAGATCTAGATTCCCCAGCCACCAGCAGCCCTGTGGGCTTCCTTTCCACAGTCGAATGTTACGCTGTCCCCAAGCGACTTGGACTTGATGCAGTCCAGCTTCCTTCTGACCCTCTCTGCCCAGTGATCACACGTCTCTCTCCAGCCCAGAGTCCCGATCTTACCATTCTCCAGGTGTCCTCTGCCCTTTCCAGCTATAAATTGTCTTGCCAGCTGTGTCTAACTTGCCAATTCTGGGTGGATGTTATTTGATTTAGTTGCTCCTCTATCTGCTCCAGGATAAGGCACAGGACACATCTGCCTATTCAGCCATTTTCCCCTCCCTGTTACATTAATTTTTAAATATAAAATCAAGCTGAGTTTCCTAGAATAAATCCTAATTGGTAGTGATATATGTTTTATCTATTGTATAATGTGATTTATTAATTTTTTGAAATATTTTTGCATTTATCTTTATGAAGAATATTGGTTTGTAATTGCCAATGTTATTACATTGGTCTGTATTTAATTGTCCAATTTTGGTTAAAAATAAATTTGGAAGTATTCTCTCTTCCTTTATTTTCTGGAAGAATTATGTAAGATTAGTGCTATTTCTTACTTCAGTGTTTGATAGGAATCAGCAGTGATGCCATTTGGATATGGAACTTTCTCTGTGGGAAGGTTAGATAATGAATTTAATTGCTCTGATTAAAGGCTATGTAGATTTTTTGTTTCATGTGTCAGTTTTATTTTTCAATAGTTATTTTTAGTTTTATTTAAAATCTGACCACCTTATTTTATAGGTCTAGCCTAAATATCTTCTTTTCTGTGAAGCCTTACCTGATGCCTTCAATGGGAGGGAATTGTGCCATACTTTATCTGTATAATTTGTACTTTCCACCTTCCTTCCAGGTTATCTGTCCCCGTGTCTTTCCCTATACTAACTAAAGGGCTGTCGAGTTCAATGATTACATTCAATGATTACATCCTATATATCTTTGAGTCTTTGACTCTTTGTGTGGTGCTTGTCACATAATAGATACCCCCAGGCTTAAATTATCACTTTATTCCATTTTTGTGGTCTAATTTATACACATACATACATGTTTCTAACTTCCTTAGTAGATTATGAGCGCCTTTTGCAAAAAATGGCAACAATGCTCATATGCCTTCTATATCATATATTTAGAATAATTTTTAGAACTGTTAAATTGAATATACTTGCTTGCTGAACTGTACAAAAAAAATCAATATTCTATGAACTAAGAGAAGAACAGTTGATTGATATTGAGAAAGCATGCATCACCAAAGGAAGAGAGTAAGGGAACTAATTTTAGTGAGTGCTTACTGTATGTCACACGCTGTGATAAACAGTTTATATTTTTCACCTTAAAAGAATTACACACAGAGGATATTATCCCCATTTTGCAGGTCAAGAAACTGAGGTTCAGAAAAGTTAAGCACTTTGCCTAAGTCCACAAATTTATTAACTGGCAGATCTAGGTTTCACATCCGAGTCTGAATGATCTCATTATTCATGTTCTTGGTTTCAATTGTACTTTTGCCCATTTGGTTTTCTATAAGAAGCTTGATGGATTTCCCCATTACCTTTCAACTTTGACAGAATAAATTATTCTGTGGTTCCCCTAATTGAGATTTGGAATCATTGTAAGCTTTGAAAAAACTCCAAAGTATTCCCTGGATACTTGTTCTTCCTACAGCATAAATTTACAGAAGTAGCATAGAAATTCCAAAGAAGACTTATCTCAAAATATGCTGCACAACTCCATGGTATTTATTTGATATCAGATGCCAGCATTCTGGATGTGGCTAATTGGGGACATCATTGGCTCCTGAATTCATACCTAAATAGCATAAAGGAAATGAAGAGTTCAAAGCCAAGATAACTCAAGCAATCTCCATGGCTTTGTGTGAAAGGAGAGGATCTCTCAGTGATGTTATCTTTACAATAGAGGCCCAGCGTACAAAATTCGTGCACTGCTACAGTCCCTAGGCCTGTCCTGAGATTAGGGCCATCTTCCCCAGCTGCTGGCAGCTGGCCCCAGCCCCTGCTGCCACCTATCCCTGGTTCTCCGTTTGCCATCAAGCGATCAGAGCCTGCTGGCCAAGGGGGAGGGGCCAAGAGGTTGGCTGTTTCCACCTGCTCACCAGCCCCAACCCACCACCGGTTGACCTCTGTGTGTGGGGTGATTGGTGGGGCAGGGACCTTGGCCTGGTGCCGCCCACATCCACCATCCACCTGGTTCCCCATTCCCCATCGGGCAATCAGGGCCTGCAAGCTCAGGGTAGCTCCTGCATTGAGCGTCTTCCCCCCTGGTGGTTAGTGTGCATCATAGCAACTGGTCGTTCGGCCATTTGGTCGATTTGCATATTACCCTTTTATTATCTTTTTTTTTTAAATATATTTTATTGATTTTTTACAGAGAGGAAGGGAGAGAGATCGAGAGTTAGAAACATCGATGAGAGAGGAACATCGATCAGCTGCCTCCTGCACATCTCCTACTGGGGATGTGCCCGCAACCCAGGTACATGCCCTTGACCGGAATCGAACCCGGAACCCTTCAGTCTGCAGGCCGACGCTCTATCCACTGAGCCAAACCGGTTTCGGCTACCCTTTTATTATCTTTACATATGGTCCACATTGGTTCAGTTTAGAAAATTCTGTAGCTAATTTGTGCAAGGCACAGTCCATCTCATGCCTTGACACAAGATACATGAAACACCAGGTTCAATCACATCACCTCTCCGCTTCTATTAGCTAAGAAGTTTCTACCTTCAGTCTCTTTTCTCCTTTCCTCTCTCAACACTGCAGTACTCTGCAAGTCACCTAAATCTGGGTTGCATATAATAACCAGACTTTTCTCAATTATAAATGTGAATAATGTACCATTTTACCAATTCATTTTAGCTAAGAAACTGGAAGGGAAGATACATTTTTCTGTGTTTCCAGCCTATCAATTGAAGCAAGATGCTTCGGAGGTCTTCCCAATGTAAAAAAAAAAATAGTATTTGTTTATTTATTTGTGAACTTGCTACTTCTACAGGAAAATTGTTTGCAACACATCATTAAGGAGATGTCAAACAATTCACACTGATCATTCCATGGTCTGCCATGACTAGGGTGGTACTTTTATGTATCATAAGAACAAGACAAAGAATCTGAATCAAGCCTTTCTTGAAATATTAGTGTCTGTTAGAGTAACTCCCTTAGGAATTCATAGCTCTGGGTTCTTTCTGTCTAAAAAATAAAGCAAGTACTCTTAGGCTGGTCACATTAGAGAAAAAAATCAAAAGAGCATTTCTGCCTTTTAAATGTCTGCTGGGGCTGACCAGCAGACCCTGAGTGATGGATGAATGATTACTTTGACACATGGTTCTGTGAAAGAGAGGGCTAAGGGACTGCTTGGCTAGAGAAACCAAACAGCCCCATTCACCTGCCTCCTTAGGCTTTTATTGTAATAACAGCTTGAACTAAAATTAACTGTTAGATGCTATCAGCAGGGTAAGCATCCTTGAGAAGACACGTGCATCTGCAGTGTCCTTTAAGCAAGGAAGTCTGAAGACTAAGCATAAAGATTCAAGTAAATACCCGGTGCTAGCACATACACAGACTTGCTTCCCTACAAATGTCAGAGATAAACATGGATATCTTCTCACTTTTGGCAGTAGATATAGCTTCTTTGTGGTCTGAGTATCAAAGTAAACTTTGGAAAGAAGGAACTTGGTTGAGACTTCACATTAATGAATAATGTTTATCATGCAAACCTGGATAGATGGTATTTTACATCAAGGGAAGAGGGAAGAAGATTGAATAAATACATGCCCCCTCCAAAGCTGTTTTTTGGCTGAGAACTTTTTAAAATATATTTTTTATTAACTTCAGAGAGGGAGAGAGAGATAGAAACATCAATGGTGAGAGAGAATCATTATTGGCTGCCTCTCGCACATCCCCACTGGGGATCAAGCCCACAATCCAAGCATGTGCCCTGGCCGGGAAGCAAGCCCTGAGTGGGAATCAAACCTGGGCCCTTCAGTCCACAGGCCGATGCTCTGTTCACTGAGCCGAATGGGCTAGGGGCTTGGTTGAGAATTTTTTAAGTAACCCCTTAAAATCAAGGAAAATGAAGGAATAGTAAAAGTTGGAAATAATAAGCATCGGAGCAGGGTATAAATATGCTTATCTTTTACTTAACACTGTGACTAGGCAATGCACAGTTCCTATAAGAGCTGCCTTATAAACACTTGTTGAATGAATGAATGAGTGATGTTAGACTCTGACCTTTCTTACATGGTAGTTTCCAACTGTGGTGGATTTGTGCTGCTGCATCGGGGTGATGCCGGAGGCCAGGAGGGCCTTCCTGGGGGATACTACGGCTGAGAGTGAGCTCCAAACTGCCTGGATGGGACCAGCTCTGCTTATCCAGAGACTGGGCGGACCCTCTCACCTGCAACTGGACCACCGTTGCCAGTTTCAACAAAGGAACTCTGTTGTCTCAAGAAACCATATTTCCTCTTACGAGGTGCAATCTTGGCTTCTCTGACACGAGGGGGCTACACGAGGGAAATGTACTCCAGAGACTTTCGTATTTAACCAAAATACCCAATCCACTGCTATATTGAGGGCCTATCAAGGAAAGAGTTAGGATAGATACAGCATGACGTTAGGACAAATTTTCCCTATTCTTCCTGCTATACAACACAGAAGTAAAATAAATTTCAACAAGATGACTCCATTCTTAGGATGCTTTTCTAACCACTTTTACCCATAATGCCTCCAAATCACTGTCTTTGATTCAAATTGTGCAGAGAAATAAGGAAACGAAAAAAGTGAAGCTGGTTTGTAAAAAGTAAAATGACATTTAATTAAAACTAAGTTTGCAAATTCATGGGGGAAAATATATTTTTCTAGAAACAAACAAACAAAAACCCTGTGATTAAACTTCCGGGCAGCATCACTGTCCTTTTGCGGGTTTGAGTGTCTTTAATTTGTACATTGGCAATAGATATTTGTCATGTCGTTAACAATTGCTCTGCTAAATTCTACGCTCAGCATTGCACATCCTGTTAGCCTTGTTTAGTCATGGGTTTCATTTTCTTTCTGAACTTTTGTTAAGCTTGTTTCTGAGTGGTGGTTTGTTCACACAAGCTTTCAATTTTAAGTAACACATCCATTTACTAGGCATCCCTATTTGCTTAAAGTGAAGAACCAGATTGTGATTGTGTTGTAAGCCAATCTTTTCTTTTCCTTTATAGGAAAAGCTGTGGATTCTAATAAAGAGAACAGAAAGAAATAGAAATTCTAATACTCAGTTATTAGAATAAATAGGGCTGTATGTATGGGCAGGGGAGAGAGGGAGAAAAGAAAATGGAAAAAGTATATTTAGAGTTTTTAACGTTAAGCCACCCCAGTATCCATCTTCTCTGCTTCTTTTCTCTACGTTAATCTCACCTCTGACCCCCCAAAGTCAAAGTCAAATTCAAGGGCAGCTTGGAAGCAGAGAGGAGGCTTAGGTGATGCTTCACAGTAACCTTAGCAGGCTGAGGCAGGAAGACTGCCTGGAGAATCTCCTTTTTGGCCCTGGCCAGTTTGGCTCAGTGGATAGAGCATTGGCCTGCAGACTCAAGGTTCCCAGGTTCAATTCCTGTCAAGGCACATGCCACATTGCAGACTTGATCCCCAGTAGGGGGCATGCAGGAAGCAGCCAATCAATGGTTCTCTCTCATCATTGATGTTTCTATCTCTCTCTCCCTCTCCTCTCCTCTTTGAAATAAATAAAAAATATATAATATATATAAGTTTCTAAATATACTGATATCTTTGTAAAAAGACTTTTCTGCATTTAAAGAACTTAACTTTGTCTTTTAAGGCAGGAAAATATAGTGAACAAATAAACATTTCCTATCTGTCTATGTATTGAGTATGGACTCTCCTGGAAATATTAGAGCAGCTGTTAGCCAAAAGTCTTGGCAGTTTTCAAAGAGGACTGGCCAAGTCATGGAGGATGAGGAGGACAGGTTTACATAGTGCTGTGTCCAGCATTTTATGTAAATCTCAGATTTTAATATACTAGTAAAGAAATCTGTTGCATAAAAACCTTTGGAAACATATCATCTCTCTTTCCTTAACTACATAGATACCCCAACACAAGTACCCTATTCTTCCAAAAAATTATTTTGGAAAATAAGAAAATCAACATGGTCCTAAAAAAGCAAATTTCTCAATTTATTTTTATCTTTTGCCCCTACTGGTGTGGCTTAGATAGTTGAGCATCATGCTGTGCACCAAAAAAGTCGTTGGTTCAATTCCTGGTTAGGGCACATGCCTGGGTTGAAGTTTCAATCCCCAGAAGGGGGCATGCAGGAGGCAGCCACTTGATGTTCTCCTCTCATATCAATGTTTCTCTTTCTCTCTCCCTCTCCCTTTGTCTCTCTCTAAAAAAAAAAAAATGAAAAAAATCAGCCCTGCCCAGTGGTGCTCAGTAGTTAGCATGTCAGCTTGCACACTGAAGGATTTCAAGTTCGATTCCTGGTCAAGGGCACTGACCTGGGTTGTGGGCTCACTTCCCACCTTCAGACAGGGGGCATGCGGGAGGCAAAAGGATTTTCTAAGACTCACACAGGAGGAAGAGATGTTGTAGAAAGCTTTATTCCTCTGGAATCCAACCTTGAGTTCCCATTTCCCTTTGTTCCTCCAAGGAAGAAGTGTAGCTGGGCTTCAGCAGAGCTAGAATCAGAGTCAGCGTCCAGAGTTTCCATTCCATGTTGGAGCAAAGTCCAACCCAGCACCAGGCTGGACTTTGCTTATTTTGTGTCCCCCCACTTCTGTCCATCAGTCCATTGCATGTGGGGTCCACAGGACTACGTGGCTATGGAGGAAACACGGGCAAATACAAGGAAGACAAGAGCAAGCCACAAGCCAAGAGTCACAAGAGAGCGAACTCCTTTGTTTAGGGAATTATGTATCACCAAATTTTCACAGGCTTGCATTGGCTCCACCCATTCTGGCCAATTCATTTCCTCAGACTTGACTGACAGTCAAGGACCTTCCCTCCATCACCCCAACTTCACCAGGCATGTGTCCATCTCCCCTTTGTCGGTCACCTTCCTCCAAGTGATTCTGCAGGGAATAGGCTGGTGGTTCCCTGGGAAGTGTGGAATGGTGGCTTCCTGGGGAAGCTGTCCAAATGGCCATGCCTATAAGGTCTGGCCTCTGCCCCTTTCCTATTATTAATAACCAGCTAATTACAATGCTATCACTGTGAGTCATTTGTGTGTGCTTTCTCTCACCATCAACAATACAGAAGTTTTCAGCAATATGATTTCAGCAGAGCTTATGAAAGTCAAGTTAACCAGGGGACTGCCCAATTCCACTGGGTTATGGTACCATATTCTCGTGGTCATTAGGAACGGTGGTTTCTTTATCAGACGACATAATTGAATGAGAGGCAGGATCCCTGGGGTTTGGCCTGAGTTGTATATCCTCCCTTTCATTCCCTGTTGTCTTGAGTGAGATGAATAATTCTTGCCCCTTCCAACAACATGCTTTCTTTTTGCCCAGGAATCTTGTCAGACTTTCTTTGTTCCGTTCAAGGGTCAGTCAGGCAATTTTGAAGACAGATGAATGGGGATACCCTTTCATGACCTAATTTCTATGATTAAATTAGGTCCACCATTCTTAGACACATAATATTTTCCTTCTCTTGTTTTGTATATTTAGACTCTAGTTTTTAGCATCACTTAATATAGTCTACTAGTATTTATTTTCTTAATTCAAATTCCATCTATATCATAACTGTTAAGAAAATATTCTTATAAGAATATTTCCTAGACAGAGGGATTCTGCAATTCTAGAATTTTCCTAAGGGAACTTAAGAGTTCATCCACTCTAATACTCTTATTTTATAGTTGAAGAAGGAGCTAATGATTTGAGAGGCAAAAAGTTTCATCCAAGACAGAACTAAGCAGAGAATCCATGCTTAACTTTCACTTCTATATTTTTTACATTGGTTCATATGTCTTGGGATCACTAAAACCAGAAATGGAACTTGAAGATCAAGTAAGCAGACCAGATAAGCATATATAAGCTTATGTTTCCCCAGGGTCAGAGTCCGACTCTGTCCATAACTTAGCCAGAAAGTGGTCAGCATTGTCATGGAGGATGAAGAAGTCATGGTGTGAATCTTCTTCTTTGCTCCTTCCTGTCCCACAAGACCCAGCCCAGAATCTGGATCTAATTGAACTTCTATCTTTTCATATTTATTTTGGATGTGGTTGACACATATTTTATCTTATCACTCTTAAATTTTATCTTCAACTTGACTTACTTATTTAGATTAACATGTACTGAGCATTTCCTGTGTTCCAGTCATTGTTCAGTGGCCTGGAGATAAAGAGCTGTATCTCGGTCTCTTCAGTGTGCCACATCCCGTCTAAGATCTGTTTACAAACTGGGGGCCTTGAGGAAAGGGAGACTGAGTCATAGGAAGAAGGCAGATCGACTGAGAATTCCTTTGCCTTTTCTCTCTTGCCTTTACTCTCCTTCCTTATAAGGGCAGAAAAATTAATTTTATACAATGGTATTTAAAGAGTAACCTCTCCCTTGTTTTAAACAGAAGAGAAGTAGTTATACAGTAAGTCCTCACTTAATGTCTTTGATCGGTTCGGCAATTTAAGCAAAATGGTATATAACGGCCAGGCCGGTGTGGCTCAGTGGTTGAGCATTGACCCATGTACCAGGAGGTCACCAGATTGAATCCCAGTGTCAGCATCTCATCAATGTTAAAACAAAATGACCTTGAAGAAGACGTTGAGAACCTGCTGTACAAGAGTCTTCCCTGTCTCCATGACCTAGATACTCACCAGTTCTCCATGAGTGCCATGAACAAAGCCAGCTTCCTTATACTTCAAACTATTCCTACTGTACTGTGGAAAGCAAGTCATTAGGGCCCCAAAACATATACAGATGTAGATTAGTTGGGCCAAAGATATTATTCACCAATCATTTCCTCCCGCACTTTGGTTTTTGAATCCGTTTTCTCTGTTTTTTAACAAGACATTGACATGCAGACACCTAGATGTTTAGTAGAAACACTCAAAGCACTGTTAACATTTTAAACTAGTCTTATGTTTTCTATTGTTTTATTTTCAAAGTTATTTTTCTCCTTTCTTACTTTAGAAATTTTCTCACTTTCTCATAAATTTAAAAATGTGGGTTTTTAGTCATTAAACTCATGGCAGGAGAGAAAAATCACCAATTGAAGACTGCTGGTCTGTATGTAATTAGTTGATTGGTCTGTGCTGCATAACAGTATGACCCTAGGTTACATTAAATTCCCGGAAGAGCACAGAGGAACAGTGCTTTGTAAAGCACTTATGTGGCTGGCACAATGTGAAGCATCGTAGAATCAGCTCAGCTCTTCTTCATTCAGTGCATGGAAATATCATGCAGAGCTAAGTGTTTAGACACAGGGTCCCATACACCAAGCAGTCCCCACTGGGGGTAGGTAGTCAAAATATCCTAATGAATATTTAAAGACTTAAAAATGCAAAAAATTACTTCACCTAATTTGGGAGTATAGGTTGGTCACAAATGATCATTGGTTTTCTCTGTGCTGACCTGGGTTGGAGCTTGCAGTCCTACATCCCTAACAGGCAAGCATCAGAGCCTGAAGGATACACTGCCTCCTTCTGACAGTTCTCTGAGCTCTCATGTCATTGTGATTTGTGTCATGGAGAGACTCCTTGAGAAGTGTCAAGTGTGCCAAATTTTAAAACTCTGAAGTAGCAGTTTCCATCCTTAAAATACTCGGCTTCTGTCCGAGTGCTGCCTGTTCGTTGTACTCCATTTTATCAGCAGCAGCAACTCTGATACGGCCACTGCACCTCAGTTCCAAATGTGGGTCTCAAATATAGGTGCCTCTATTCTTTTAATTACATTAATTCTGCATGCTCGTGCTTTTGAAACTTGTGTATTTTACAAATGCTAATGTAAATTTAACCATGCATTTTTGAAGTTCTGCCTTGTGTGAAGGAAATCAAGATGCACAAGGTATTATTAACAAGTCCTTGGCTTTACACAAACTCACTCTGAATGAACACAAGACAGTTCACACATATTCACTCATTTTTCTTCACAACAGCTGGTTAGAGGGACCTAGATTCTATTCCTGGTGCTATAACAACCCTTTTAGTGTGAAAGTACTTAGGCACTAATTACCTCAGTTTCCAAATATGAAATGGGAATGGTGAAATGATATGAGAATATTTATTTTCCCTTCTCCTTTTTCTAAATCATTATAACTGAAATAGCGTTAAGAAAGCAGAAAGACTGAAAAATCTGAAAAGTCTGAAAGTGATTTTATGACCATTAGTGAAAGGTATTAGGAATTTGACTGGAAACAGTGAAATCTGAATTGTAATCCAATCACTTGTTATGATGAACCCTTGATATGGATGGATGGTGAGTACTGTAGACAGCCTTGATCTCCTCAAAAGCACTAATTTTGTTAGCAAAGATGTCTCTAGGAACCATGGCATCAATAAGACTGGATCTGAGACCAGAGCACTCCTATCTTCCAAAGCCCACGTATACCCTCACCTCTCTCTTTCCCTCACAACATGCAGGCTTCATAGCAGTTTCAAAAAACATACAAATGTCTCCAGATCAAGTTCTTGGACTGTGTCCTTGGTTTCATATCATCTCTACACTCTTGGCTTAACTATCTCGATCTTCAAAAGTCCCAGCAGTAGAAACATGCCTCTTTGCTTGTCAGCCTAACACTAATAACTCAATGTCAGGGAGCCTGGGCTGAAATAGGCATCAGCATTTAGCTGACACACTTCAGAGAAGAAGAACGATGTTCATAATGCCAGGCCCAGTTCTCTTAGTGCCCAGGTAATAGGGATCTCACATTTCAGAAGGGCCTTGACTCTCTCTCTCTCTCTCTCTCTCTCTCTCTCTCTCTCTCTCTCTCTCTCTCCCTCTCTCTCTCTCTCTCTCTCTCTCTTTTCCCCTTACTATGCAGCAGTGAAAGCTTTTCTCCTTTATTATCTAAGACTCCAAGGCTATTGAAATCTACTTTCTACAAATTGGTAAAGTCAGGCCCAAAGCAATGGACTATAGATTAGCTTCCAGAGAGCTTCACAGACCATGTGAGCCCATCAGATAAGTTAAAGCTAGAAGCCAAATCCCCTGAAACTCACCCAATGAGGGATAAAGATGTAATATATTTATTTTATAGGTTCATAGAAAAATGTTACATACACACACATACACACACATATACACATACACAAACATCTATATATAAAAGCCTAATGTGCATATATATACATATGCTGAAGAGTTATCTCCCACGATTTCCCCTAGTATCTTAAAAGACTAACGAGAGCAAAAAACAAACAAACAAACAAATACCAAAAAAAAAACCCTTTTTCCCCGCTATTGGGCCAAAATCCAAGTATTTAGCCTGACACTTGGAGCTAGTGTGACTTGGGGTTTAAACTATAGGACATGACTCCTTTTGGGAACCCTTGAGCTACTGATTGCCTGTCTGAAACACTGTTCCCTGGTTCCAAGACTCCTCCATTTAGGAAAAGAGTTTTTGCTAAGCAAACAGCTCATAAGTAAGCTCCCCATTCTCCTCTTCCTGTGAAGAGCAGTAAGGAATAGTTCTGTCAATCAATGAGGGACTCTGGCTGAGGGAATTTAGATTGTTCACATCTCAGGGATGTTTGAAGTTCAGGGACTGGAGGAGGTGGGCTATGGGAACCCATCCAGCCCTCCCTAGAGAGATGCTGCCAGCCCCAAAGATGCATATATAGAAACCGTTCTGGATGGATATGATGAACATGATCTGAGCCTAATGAAGGTAGTCACAGGTTTGTCTTCAAATCCAGTGGCATTGAAACTCCAGATGTGCAAAAACACTTGTCTGAGGATAGAGTGAACACCATCATGTTCCCCTTCCCCTTCCCTATTCAGAGACAGGAATTGCTCACGTGAAGACTAGGATAAAAGCTAGCTTGCCAACAATGCTACATACACATATTTAAATAGTCTTTCTTTAGGCAAGATAAGAAATGGTCTAATATTTTTCCAGATTACATATTATAAAACCCTGAAGTCTTTAAGTCATATAGTCATGAACCATTTCTAGCTTCTCAGCCTCTTTCTCTGAAGTGAGGTCATCTGAGCAAGGTTGCTTATATCTGCTCTGGACTCACCCACATGCTCTCAGAGATCTCCACCCCTGCTCGTGGCCCAGACAGCCCTTCACAGCCCTGTCACCCTGACACTCCATCACTGACAGCACCTCCTCATCCACAGAGCAGTGAGATTTCAGACAGCGTGTGCCAGCTCCACACAGGACACGGAGCATGAGTTAAACATAGCAATTTGCTATATTTCAGAAGCACAAATAAACATAACTCTAAGTAGGCCTCAGCCAGAGTACAGCTTAGGAAATAAAGTAAGGCTGTAATTTACCATTTATTAAATTCTACTTTTATGGGTATGTTATTAAGCATTATTCTAAGGGTTATTTTTACTTTATTTTTATTGTTTACACTATTACGAATGTCCATTCCCCCCTTTACCCACCTCCACCCCCCTCAGATCTCTCTAAAAGTTACAATCAAAACCACATTAGCATAAAAATGTATTTAAAACTTCTGCTCTGTGCCAGGTTGACCTATATACTCAGAATGCAAAAGGGACCATGCCACGCACTTTATTCATTCACCTTAGAGTCCGGCAGTGGAGACAGCATGGATGTAGACAGTGCCATACTGCAGCATTGCCTTCTGTCCTCTGGCTAAAGAGATTGCCTGCCTAGCACAGTGCCTGGCATACAGTCAAGCACTCAATCCCTATTTACTGGATGAAATGAGCTAAATGAATAAATGTTAAGATAGAATAAGTATAGGGCCCTCTGGAAAATACATAGAAGAAGAAACTAGACCAGTTGGAGGGAGTAACTGCAGAAAGTGTCAGTTACACTGAGATGGTGTCAAGAAGCCTCAGGATGCAGAGAAAAGGCCACGCTGACGGATGCAAGTTCGGGTTCAAGTTCCAGCAGGCCCTCCTGAGCGGGCGGCTCTCACAGTGCTGACCCTCGTGCTCTGCATTTGCAAAACACAGACGATGGCTTTAACTGGAATGTTCGTTACGGTGAAGTGTCTGTCACTAAGAAGAACCTCAATGAAAGCTGTCAGAGGAGTTGCAGAAAACAGCATTGCACATTAAGCAATAAATACTAAGTAGTAAGATTAAGAGTACAAGTATTCTGGGGGCTGGATACTGATAATGAGCTGCAAGTGCTTGTGGAAATACAGGATAGGTGCAATGGCAGCTCTTAGCCTATAAGCCTGCAATGAAATACTACAGGGTCATAAAAAAGAAGGAAATCTTTTTTTTTTTAGTATTTTTTTTTTATTGCTTAAAGTATTACAAGGGGTATTACATATGTATCCATTTTATCCCCCCACCCTAGACAGTCCCCTAGCCTCCCCTATCACCCAGTGTCTTATGTCCATTGGTTATGCTTATATGCATGCATACAAGTCCTTTAGTTCATCTCTTACCCCCCTACCTCCTGCCCCCCAACCCTCCCCGGCCTTCCCGCTGCAGTTTGACAATCTGTTTGAGGAAATCTTACCCTCTGTGATAGCATGGATGGACCTGGAGATTCCTATGCTAAGAGAAATAAGCCCATCAGAGAAAGACAAATACCAAATGGTCTCCCTTATATGTGAAATCTAATGAACCCAATAAAGTGCTGAACAAAATAGAAACAAAGGCATGGAAGCATGTAACAGAATGGTGGGTCTCAGAGGGGAGGGGGGACTGCATGAAAGAAGGGGAAGGGATTGGTCAAAGGACATGTATGTATAACCATGACACAGACAGCAGTGTGCTAAAGCCAGGGAGGGGCCAGGGCAGGGGGAGGTGGGCAAAGGGTGAAGGGAGGCAGGTGATTGGTGAGCATTTCTCTTCCTCTTCCAGCCCATCCTGAAAGTCTTCATATGCACTTTGAACTGCAGATCCATGTGGCCCTGCCACTGCTCACAGCATGGGAAACAGCTTTTCGGGTATCAGGTAAACTTAGTGTATTGTGTGCTAGAGGTTTGATATGGACTAAATGTGCGATGTGTGTATGTGTGTGTATGTACACATATCTTATCTAATAAAGAGGGAATATGCAAATTGACCATCACACCATAAAGGTCAAGATGGCTGCACCCACAGCGGAGGCAGGGGTTCCATAACACGAGATGGCTGCGCCCACAGTGGAGGCCGAGTTCCCCTAATGAGCCTTAATGAGCAATCAGCAGGGACCTGAGGCTGTGTGGTGCTGGGCCGAGGCAGGGGACCTCAGGCCAAGCCCCAACCCCAGCACCAGGCCAGGTGACCTGAGGCTGCAACCCCCACCCAGTGGGGCTTGACAAGGGTGGGGCTGGCCAGGTCTGGATCTAGCCCAACGGGGGTGGGGCCATCCAGGTCTGGGTCTCTCGTGATTTTGAGGTGCACATGGGTGGGCAGGGACTTGACTCTGGTTCCTGTGGTGCACCCCAGACTCTGACAGGAGGAAAATTTTCATATACATTTTACTAATTTTCTTTCATCTCTGACACTTCTATTATAGAGAAAGGGCAAATAGCAATATTAAAATATTTTTTCTAATTAATTTCCTTTTAATGTACACTAATTTTGTGCACCGGGTCACTAGTCCTTATATAATAAAAGGTTAATATGCAAGTCGACCAAGTGGCGGAACAACTGGTCACTATGATGCACACTGAACACCAGGGGGCAGACACTCAACACAGTGCACTCCCAGAACCTGGGCTCACAGTTGGAGCCTCTCCTGCCTCCGTGGCAGCACTAAGGATGTCCGACTGGTGACTGATGGCTTAGGTCCACTAGTTTAAGCCGTCACTCAGACATCCCCCAAGGGCTCCTGGATTGCGAGAGGGTGCAGGTTGGGCTGAGGGACCCCTCCTCCCCTCCAAGTGCATGAATTTTGTGTACCGGACCTCTGATATATACATAAAAATATAAATTTTTCTCTGTAAGTTCTTGCAATAATCAGCTTCTGTTGCTTATATCCTAAATATCTACAACTACAGCAGATTCCTTTCTCCTGTTCTTCCTTCTGCTCCTGGACATCAGACCCTTTTGTGCTGCATTCATATAATTAGGTCAGTACACCCACACACAGCTGTTCTCCACTGGCTTCAGCTCTTATCAGGTGAGCTTTTGGGAAATGCCCTGAGATGAATTATCAGATACGTTAACGTGGGCAGAGGAGGGCTGGACTTGGGGCTATGCGGGCAGCAGACTTTGGGGTTTGCAGTCCATACCATGAAATAGAACTATACATTTTGATATGGCAAAATGTCAACTAAGTGTGAGAGGAGATGTTGGTGGCCACAGATGAAAGAAATGGCCAAACCTGAAAACTTTTAGACATAAAAATTTGGAGAAAGGAGAGCATGTGTTTACAATGACGAGGGGAGAGAAGAATTAGTTGCCTTGGGCCTTTGAAACGAGACCAGGAGCCAGGCCCAGGCAGGGGCAGCGGGAGGCCCAGGGAGGAAGTTCACGGTGAAAGCTGGCTCAGAGCAGTGTGTGGAGCAGGATGCAGGGGGGTGAGTCCACACAGTCTGGGCTCATGGGGACCCAGGGTTGGAGAGTGACGTGACCTTTGTGGTTCTGAGAGGGGGTGACAAACACTGGGCTTTGGCTCAGAAGCCTGGGTTAAGGTGGATTTTGGAAAAATGTTCTCTTTGCTCCCAAACTCTTAAAACGTATCATCGCACCATGGCTTCCAATCATGGCGCAAACACGTGTCCTGCACACTCCCTTCAGCGGGTCTCACAGGGGCTCTTCCCCTTTCCTGGGCCATAGGTACTGTGAATTTGGCTGAATACAGTATCTTTGTGATTGCTCTTCACCCTTCCCGCGTGCTTCTCATCTCCCAGACTCCTAGGGTTCATCCCCAGGACAGCCTTGCTTTGAAAGAAAAAAATGGTCAAGATTTGGATCCCAAAGGCCGCTCTCTGTCCTGCCCCAGCCAAACCCAGGCAGCTGGCCTAGGAGCCGGGCGAGGACAGAGGAAGAAGAGTGAGCTTCTGCTGGGTTTTTTGTTTCCTAGGCCTGGTTGCTCTGGAGAATCACGTCCCTGAATCATAAGGTTGCCTTTTCTTTTTTTTCCCTTTCTTTCTCAGGAAAATACACTGATATCCCCTTAGTGTCCTGGATGGGATTCATAAAGGCAAGTGATTGGAAAGTGTTCTTCCTTGCTGCTCAGGTGGCATCCCTGACGTGACCTGGGTGTGCCTGTTTCCACATCGTAATACAGTGGGGCCTTGACTTACGAGTGTCCCGACTAACGAGTTTTTTGAGATACCGGCTGTCTCTCGGCTGATTTTTTGCATTGAGTTGACAGAGTAATTTGAGTTAATGAGCTCTCTAAGGAGCTCCTTAACAAGCTCAGTCTCCGATCGAATTGAACTCGTAAGTCAAGGCCCCACTGTACTTAAAGCTGTACCTGCATTTGCTAAAATCATTGGTACTGATCGTGCTTCTCCAGAATAAATGCTGCACAATGGACTGCTTGGGTTGGTTAGGGTCAGCTGGTCCCTCTGCCTGCAGGAATGTCTCCTTTGGGGATTTTTGTGCCAATTGTTACTCATCAGAGGGAAGGACGGAAGACTTGAGAAGAGGGCGTGGTGGGCTGATTCAGCGGCTTCCTGCTCGCCCCTGGCTCCAGCTTCTGCTTCTCGCTTTCTCCGTCTCCTCTCCTGGCTCCTGGGATCCGCCTTAAGCCACTGTCCACGAATTAACTTCCAACATTCTCTTCTGATCAACATGTAGACAAGACAATTGCATCTACTCCTTAAACTTCTCCCATCCTGGGATTATTAGCCTAGATATTAATAACAATAGTAATAATACTATATTTAGAAGCTCTTTACCACATTTTATCTCCCAGATTCTTAAAGATGTTAACTAATTAATCTTCACAACACTCCATACAAAAGAGGTAAATATTATGAACTATAATTAAATATACTAAGGACAGCAAAATAGTTCACTTATTTATCACGGTTCACTTCATATAGTATAACTGGTATTTTAAAACACCCATCATAGGTGCAATAATTAGAGATGTGCTTTTGCTAACAAAACCACTACCCACTTCTAGAGTCCCCTCGGGTACTAAATAATTACCCACTTTGTGTGGTTATCTAGCTCACTAATTACCCACAGAAATTGGGGTCAGGTGTTAACTGCTTGAAATAAGTATCCTCCAAAGACATCCCTCAGTTGTATAGAGAAAATGATGTGTTCATAGAAAAACTTTCATAACTCATAACGCATATATTTGTATATCTTTGTAAGTAGAGTGAATATAGATGAGGCAAATTAGTTTACTGTGTAAAAATCATGCTGAATTGTTATTGCAAATGCATAGAGGTTTAGAAGAGTCTCAGTCCATTCCATTCCCTATTTACCTTTTCTTTTAGAGATGAGTGCAATAATGTGATGCCCACAGTTTGGCCTCCATGTACAAGCACACTGAGACAACCTACTCTGCTTAGAAATGATTCATCTTGGCATTGCAGGGAGGCACCCAGTGAGTCAAAGATACTGTTCAACAGCTCCACCCTTTATGATCATTCCAGCCTGCGTCTTTTCCTCTAGAGTCTACTCCAAACACACTATTAGACAAATCAGAAAAAATGCTAACCTAGTCACCAACCCCTGCCACCATCTTCCTCCTTCCCAATAATGACAAAAGGGGGGGGGGAAGCATTGAATGAAACCAACACTATGATGGCAGGTCTTTCTCTTTTTTTGCCTCTATTTGTTCTGATTCCCTCTTCCCCTCCCTTCCTGCCCTCCTTCCTCCTTCTCCCTTCCTCCTCTCTCCTCTCTCTGAGGCTCCCAATAGCATGTGCTCTTTCTTCTCCTTTTCCTTGGCATACAGCCCTGCTAGTGTAGGTTTCACAGTCAGAGACAAAGCATAATCTCTGAGTTGAGCACAAAGAAGCTATCTTTTAAAAATATTGACTTGGAGGAAGCCTGCATTCTCAGATAGCTCCCTCCTCTCCTTGCTGCGCACAGAGCCCAGCATTACCCTTCACAGCATGGCGGCCTGCTGTCCGCATGACTGGAGCCAGGAAAACGGGGTTCCAACGCAGCCTGCCCACTGCTTGTGGAGCCAGGTAGAGACCCTAGTTTTGGGGTGATGCCTGTTTGACAGGATCATTGTGTAGCTGAGCTCTAAAAGTGCGCTAATAGAAATAGTGGGAAATGCTCTCCAGCTCAGTATGCCTTTCATTTCTTTCTTGTGCCACTTGTGGTCATCTGAATTATTGCTTATCATTATGCAGGGACTCCAGCCTGACCAGGGAGAGGTGTGTGTATCTGAGGAACATTTGAAGCGAATGCTTCAGGAATAAGAAAATGTCTGCAGTAGAAGCAAAGGGTTAGGATGAACTACAGTGACTGGTGCGTTCATTTCAAAATCCAAGGGGACCCGAGTGGTGAATGAGGACATAGAGCAAATATAGTCGAAGAGCCAAGCCGGCAACTCAAGAAAAGAATTTCAGCACCGGAGTCATCACAAGCCTGCGGTGCCTGCAGATTTAAAATCTAGATTAAACCGCCGCTCTCTATCCCTCTACAGTCCTCTTTCAATGAAGGACCTGGGAATCCTTGACTTTCTGTCCATGGAGAAACCCGCCAAGATTCATCACATGTACCCCCTGCATGTGTGTTTTCAAGTTCATGGGGGCTGGGCACACCTAGAGGGCTCATGGTGGCCCTCTCCCCACCTCCCCCTCCACATCCGCCCGAAGAACGTGCTAGGACCCTCTGCAGGCTGCTGCGTCTGTGTTGGTATAAACTGCGTCTGCCTCGCCCCTGACCGGCCTGCCCTGCGTTGGGTCTCATTAGCAGTCAGGGGGTGCCTGGGCGCACCCGGCGAGAGGAGACGGGCGAGGCGGCAGAGGGAGAGGCTGGGGAGGTGTTAGAGAGGAGGCTGGCCTGGACGATCTGGAAGGAAGTGAGCAGCGGGGGGAGGACCGCAAGCTTTGTATGCGGGACCCCGCCGGGCGGAGCAGCGGGGCAGCAAGTGGGTTCCCGCACTGGAGGAGGCCCTGGGAAGCTGCAGGCGAGTCCAGGGGCAGGATTCCTTCTGCGCAGAGCGCAGGTCGGAGCAGGCAGCGAGGAGCCGGCGCGCTGTGGGCCGGAGCCCCGCTGCTCCTGGAACCAGACACGCAGGCTTCCCGGGAAGGGAGAGGAGAAGAAAGGGGGCAGTGTGGGCTCGGAAAATGCAGCTTGTCGCTGATTTGTGCCTGATGCTCGCTGTCCGTCAGCAGCCTCCCTTACACTCTCCCCCCCCCCCTTTTTTTTTTTCCTTCTCCGTCTTCACTGAGCCTAGGGGAGCCAGCAAAGATTAAATGTGCTTTCTCAAAGGCAGCCACTTCACGCTGCCATGTCGAACGGGCCATTATTATTTTTATTTTTGATAGTAAAGGAAAAAGGAGAAGAGGTAGATAGAGAGGGAGAGAGAGGAGGGAGAGAGGAGCGAGGGCTGGTAGGACGGTGCCGGACTAGCTGCTCTGAGCGACAGGAGAGGGAGCAGACGGACAGAAGGACCGCAGGAGGCCTGCCCCGAAGAGCCCTCGGAGGTGAGCTCCTGGACACGGGGGTGGGCGCTGCGCAGACCCGGACGAGGGCAGGCGCCGTCCAGCTCCTGGCGGCGACCAGTTCGGAGGGGGAGCGGAGCCCTAGCAGGTCGAGTTGCACATGGAAACAAACCAAATGTTGAGCGTTTTTGCCAAGCGCTCGAGGCCCTCCAGTGTCTTCCTGGAGGGGCTGCTTTGTCACTCTCTGGACTAGACAGCATCTCCCTTCTCAGACTGAGGACGGACGGAGGGAGGGCGGGAGGGCGGGAGGGGGAGGAAGGAAGGAAGGAAGGAAGGAAGGAAGGAAGGAAGGAAGGAAGGAAGGAAGGAAGGAAGGAAGGAAGGAAGGAAGGGAGGAAGGAGAGGGGACAGTTTTGAGAGCTATCTTCCCACCCACCTCCCCTCCTTTCCCTTCCATCTGGGAGGCGTCGCAGGAGCCTCTTGCTCAGCTTCCAGGCCGATGGGGACGCGGCCAGCCCAGCGCCAGGAGCCGCCTGAGAAGATGGAGGGAACGCGTTTCCGATTCCTGGACTGTTGGCCGAAAGCGCCCAGGACCGGGCGGGGCCCGCTGGCAGCCGCACCTCCCCGCCCGCCTGACAGCACGGCGCTGGCCGCCCTGGGCCGGGGCTGCGGCCGGAGCGGGCGCCGGAGGCCGGCGCGCACGAGAAGGACCGGGGACGATTGCAGCAGCCTCGGGGCGGTTCCCAGCCCTTAATTTAGAAAAAGAATTAACGGAACGATTTCAAAGCCATCAGCCTCCGCCTTCCTCCACTCCCACCAAAATCGCCTCCCTTCTCTCTCTCCGGTCCACGCGCGACCGGAGCGGCAGCCTGGGCTGGGGCTGGGCCGGCCCCGCCCTCCCGCCAGCACGGCCTCCAGGGCAGCCCGGCCCGAGCGCGCGGGGCGCCGTCCGCTCCGGGGGAGCCGCGAGGCTGCTGCCGCTCCGCTTCCAGCCGGTGAGTCCGAGCGCCCCCCTCCCCGCACGCTCCCGCCCCGCCCGCACCCCGTCTCCTCCTAACCATCTGACTCCGAAGGGCTGCGCACGGGCACCCGGGAAGGGCCTCCTCGTTTTCTTTAGTTGTTTGCGCTGGTTGCGAATGAAAGCTTTGAACACTCGGCCCTGATCACAGCCCGTGGTGTCCAACACGTGGGCATGGCCGGGTCTATTCGCGTTACCTGCCATTGTCAAGGCCACCCGCGCCCGTGTGTCCAGGCACGTGCGTGTGTGCCCAGGGCATGCACGCGGGCATCGCGTCCTGCACCGCGTGGCACCCAGACCTGTGGACAGGATGCTGGGCAGTGAGAGGGACACCGCCACCTGTTTGTTGCCTTTTCACCCTGAAGCTGAAGCAGACGCCTGTCACCTTCTGCGGCTCTGCTTTGTCTGGAGAAAGAGCCTACTGCGCCCCTCTCAATCCCTGAGACCCTAACTTGTGATGTTTACCGTTTAAATCCACGGGTTAGGCTCTTGGGAGCTGTGAGCCGCGCCTCGGCATCCCGGAGATTTGGTGGAACTTTTTCCTTTAAAGCAAAAACGAAAGAAAAGAAAGTTTGTCTGAAGTGACCGAGGGCACCGCTGAGGTTTCCATTGTCGGTGCGATCAGGTGACGGGCGCCTGGGCATGCGAGCAGGTATCTGCTGGCCAAGCGGCCTGGCGAGGCTGTGGGCGCAGGTCTGTTCCCTGAGGGCAACGTGCAGTGCCTTCCAGGGTAACAGGAGCAGCTCGGTACCTGTGCTTGGCCTCAGAGCACACCAGCTGAAGTCCCGGCATGCCCCAGGCTCCCAACTTTTAAACTCAACAGTTCGTCTCAAAATTATGCCCAATAAACATGGGCATGTGCACGTATGAGATATTCAAGTCCCACACATGTGTACCGTACATGGCTTGTGAGCACAGACAGGTAGTGGTGAACCAATAATCTGGGCCAATATAGCCAAAGGCTAACATTTTTACTCTCCTTATTCTAGATGAAGGGTGGCGTTTTGGTGTTAAAAAGACTAAGTTCGTACTTCTTTACAAGATCTTAAATAAAATAAAAGGCGACATATAGCCTCCTTGCTTGTCTACTATTTTAATATGATGATTTTAAAAGTAATAGGGACTGGAAATGTAAGATATATACTGAAAAAAAAAATAACAGGATGCACACACAAAAAATAGCGTATCCTTTAGGATTAACTATGCATATTATTCTTTGTGTAAAAACTGGGGGAAATTATCAGGAATTTAATTCAATCCAATGTAGTTACTTATAACACAAAACCATACATTTAAAATTATCTTTTGAGGTAATTGTTAGCATTACCTAGTTTGCAGTTTTCTGAAAATGTGACATTTTGTAACAGAATAATTTCAGTGATTTAGATATATATCATAGTTAGAAAAGAGAAACAGTGACTTATCTTTCTTTGTTGTGAAAAATTCCAATATATAATTTTATTTAAACAATTTTAGCGTTCTTGGGCCAATATTTGTCTTCTATTTTTTGAAAATACCTAAATCAATCCCAAATTCAAATGCATTCTTCATTTAAAGACTTTATATTGGTTGTAACTTGTTTGTGCATGTTAAAGGTTAAGGAAACTCTTCTTCCCCTGTCTTTTGTTTTGTTTTGTTTTTAAATATTCATTGCTATTTTAGTCATTGACTCTAAATCATAGTCAAGGAACCATTTTGTATCAGCAACCTGAATTGAGAGTATGAACTGTGGAACAATTGTGCCATGTCTTTTGTTGAAACCTCTTGTGTACTTATAATATTTCAATATTACTCTACAGCCTTTGATAGTCTGAATGTGTTTCAAAGAAAAGTTATTTGATTTTTCAGGTCATTTTTTGGTTTGTATAGATGGGATTGATGATTTCCCCCATCGTAGCTAATGTGTATGCATAGGTATTTGGAAATTATGGAAAGGCATCTCTTTAATTTATGCATCTATATTACCCCATGATTCATGTCAAATGTTTAAAACATGTGATGCCTTTGAAAGTCAAAATATATCTGCAGTTAATTTTATGAAAACATATGCATGGGTCAACAAAAACCTGCTAGATATCAGTCTTCTGTGATTTTAAATTATAACCGGATAGTAATTTAATCCAAGTGATACAGCTTGTATTCTGAGGAACTCTCTTGGTGTTTTGCATGTTTTCGAGTGGACTGCTCATGTTCTGAGGCTGCTATTATACAACTGGTCACAAGGCATTTAGGAGTGCATAACAACACACAAGATTTTATATTTCAGCAGGGAACTGCTTCAGTATAAGGATAGGTTTCTCAACACCCCTTCTTCCTCACTGAGCCCATCAGTGAAGTTCAGTGAAATGAATAACATAATTGGTGGTGGTTCAATCACTACCAGTCTAGACTAGCCCAGACGCATCAATTAGAGGGGCTGTCTTTTAAAGAGAGAGTGCAACCGAAACAAGCAGGGCATTATGGATACTGATCTTTAAAAGTGCAAATCCAGCTTTGCAAATAAAAAAAAAAAATAAGGCGGGGAATTGCGGGGGGTGGGGTGCATTGCAGGAAGAAAAGAGAAAGAAGTGAACTGGAGCTTTGGGACAAGAAAGACAGGAAGTGAGAGAGGGAGGAATAGTGAGTGAAATGCCATGCCGCACCTCCGTGGACACAGTTACAGTTCAGTCCAGAGCACATGGTTCACCATATTTAACTAGCGCCCCCCCCCCACCATTTTTTCCTTTTTTGCATGTTTCCTAAGAAGTTCCAGCTCAAAACCAATGCCATTGAAAATATAGGAAGCTTCTAGCGAGATTGAAGCCAAGTGGAGCCAACCAGCCAAAACTCCTTTTGCAACATTTTTCCCCAAAAGAAAAACACAGAAAATGTTTATGTTTGAGTCTCTAATCACACCTTTTTTTAAAAAAAATCAACTGTACTAATGAACAGAGCTCATTTTAAATCCAGCAACTGGGAAGTAATTTTATGGGCAAGACACCTCTAGGCAAGCAGCTTGTAGTTTTCTGTTGAATACAGTAAAAGTATGAAGACTGTAACAAAGGCTTGGTGATTTGGAGAGGTTGAGGGAGGTGGCTGGATAAAAGACAGAGGATTTAGAAAGCATTAGGAATATATCAAGCCCCAGGGAAAGAAAGGGTTTAATTGGTATTAATTAAAACACTGCTAATATATTCTAACAAAATCAAATTTGACGTTCTAAACTAATCTCCTTGGTATGTCAAAGGAAAAGAAAAGTATTATCTTATTTGCATCTCTGCAATCCCAAAGCATTGCTCATTCAGCAGAATTAATGTTTACCACCAGTCTGTTTAATCTCCTCACACATTTAGTCAAACTTATTCTTTCAAACTAAAAGGATCCAGAAAGGGAATCCATGCAGGTATTGGGAAGACTTGTGGCTGTCGTTGTCACTGGTTTCGTGTTTTACTATGTTTCTTTCTCCTTAATGACTGCAATGAGGTGGGGAAATGGTGAGACTGCAGTGAGAATGATGAATAGTTCATGTTTCCTCTTTTTTTCTTCTGCCTTCCAGGGTATTTAGGAATTGCAGTTGCCAAATTATAAGAGTGTCATTTATTTACATGGCTGATGTTGGTCTGCTAATTCATATCTAATTTATTTCTAATTTCAGAATCTACTTTATTACAAATTACTAATGAAAAAAGGCTCTCAAGTCAGAAACAAATGACACTTTCTCAGTTATTTTTACCTAATGAAATGGGGAGGTGAATGTAAAATTTTATCCACCAAGAACTGAATTCTTTGTTTCCTTTTTAAGTTAAAATTTCTGCAGGGAAATTCACACTTTTATTAAATGGTGAGTTTTATTCTCTTTAGTGTTGAACTCTCACAATGGATAAAATTGCCCCCAAGTGACATCATAGCAAAAATATTTCTCCACCCCTTAGTCTCCCATGACTATGATATCATATGTAAATATTCGGCTAACACCAAAAGTAAATAAGCTAACTATATTGAGGACCACGTATGTGTATTTGAAGGTGAGGGATTCTGCACACGATCCAGGATGTGAACTTCTGACTCACCTGCCGATGCTGCTGCCTTTCTGCCCTGCTGCCTTTCCCAGCTCCTCACCGCAAAGGAGCAGTGGCAGTTCAGTTTCTCGTGTATTGTTCCACAATCCAGGCAATGCATGCTAATTAGCATGCTCAAGGATCTGACTATTCAGAGTAATTGTCATAATTTACTTCTTCCTTGCTAAAGACATTCCTTGCTGATTAAAAAAAAAATTAAATTGTTGTTCTATCATTGCACTGCAGTGGGAAGCACACCAGAGAGGTGTGTGAGGTGGGGTCGGATCATTTGGGTTTCATTCAAAGTCACCGGCATGTGCCTCTTAGATTATTCCAGATGGAATTGTAATTTATTTTCTAAAAAGGAATTCATGGAAATACACAAAGTTTTGCATGTGCACCAGGGATGTATGATTTTATTTTACAAACCCCAAGGCTCCTCCCTCCGGGCCCATCCCCTTCCTAAAATCACTTACTGAGCAGAACAAAGGAAACTGCTAACTACAGGGGCATCTCAGTGAACAGCGGCAGCATGATAAAGTCTGTGATATGACAACACATTGCATTTCACGAAAGTGCAGTGAATGAAATCATTTAAATAGTAACCCTAATTAGCAGACAGATCTTTCAGGAGGAATCAAGAAAATGGATCCGGCCAACTTGAGTAATACGCCCTGCTTCCCAAGATCACAAATGTATTTGGTTATCTGATTGGTCGAGTCACACAGAAAGAGGAGGATGCAGCCTGGTTCTCAAAATGGATCTTTGCTCTGGCATCCTCTTCAGGGCAAATTGATCAGACATTTTATAAGAACAGAATTTAATGCAGGGCTCTTTCTTTTCAAAGATATGATCTGCCATTCACTTGCACATTTCTTTTATCAGTTGATCTAAAATATCATCTGAAAAATTGTGAACCCCTTCGATTTTCATATAATTGCTGCAGAATATACGTGAAGCCTTCTCCACATTCTATAATGAGGCTTGTAGTTCAGATTTTTTTCTTATTGCTTGAAGCATATAAGGATACTATGCACAGAAGGAACAGAATAAATAACCATGTTGAATATTCTATTTGGTGGAGCTTTATCTATCAAGGTTATATTCCCAGGGTCTGTTGTTCATTGGCCTTTACGGAGAACTTCCGCTTTTACTTGAGGGCTGTAAGCATATAAGAGGGATAATTCCCTTTGAATACTATACAGAAGGAGCCACCTGCAAAATGTTGATGCTCTTATTGAAATCTCAAGTGGAATCAGCTTTCAAAAAATTAGATATTAGATACATCCAATATAATTTGCAACGTGTAATTATACTAAAGTGCATATAGTTGTGTGTTGCTTTACATGTTGCCTACTTGAGATTTTTTTTCCCTTTGGCAATTCTCATCATTTGACATGGATCCTGAGTAGAATGTTTTTCAAGTCAACTTAAAATTTTTTCTTGTTAATTAACATAAGAATAAAAGGACTCTATGATCTCTGTTCTCATGCAAGGATGCATGTGTGTAACCTCAATGTTGGCAATTAACTGTGTCTGAAAGAGTCGTCATTGCAGAGACGGTTGCATTATTTGTAAAACATTTACTGCTTTAATCTTCATCCTAACTTTGGATAATTTGCAGTAAGGAAGAACACTAGAATAATAAATGTTAGTCATAAGAAATTCATTTCCTTTATTTAAATGATGAGATAACATGTCAGGGAAATGGTCTTAGGCAGAGATAATTTTAACCTGGTCAAACTCATAATAATAATTTTCCTCCATTTTGCATGGCACGTGATTAAGAACTGAGACTCTGCCTGGGATCGCAGAAGCCCCAGCATCGGCTTCCCTTTGGGTGTCTCAGTGCAGTGGGTTCTTGGGCTACAACTCCCTCTCCATAGGGCTGAGCCCTGAAGATCTGCTATTAGGGAGGATCCCAGGCCAAGCAGCAGCAGCGACTGGTCTGCCTGCCACTGCCACCTGCTATGTGCACAGGTGATGATGCTCTTGATGAAAATCAGAAGACTCATCACAGGTCACAGAAGCACCTAAGCGACCAGTGACAGGGCCCCAGTTTATGTTTATATGTTCAGGAGACCAGACTCCAAAGGGTGCTCATGCTGAGATGACACAGGGTCTTACTTCATCCCAATTAAGTAGGCATGGACACCAAGGAAAGCTGATTTATTAAGCATTTGACTCATAATACACACCTAGAATATGGTGGTTTACTTATTTATAATTCTTCAAATTTATTTTAAAAGACGGGTCCATATTCTAAAAGAGACATTTCTGGGGGCTGTATCTATGATGCACCAAAGCAATACATTGGTTTACTTTTCATCTGGGCTTTCTATTAAGTTACCCAAAGGAGTAAAAAATAGTGCGAAACATCTTTCCTTCACACAATAGCATTTTAATTTATTCACAAGTAAGTCTACCATACATGTAGCAAAAGCTTAGCACCCCACCCTCCACTCTGTGTTCACAACATAATGAATTCTAAAATATGTAAGATGCATATTTTACTTAACTACTCATCTAGGATCCATTCTTACATGCTTGGTCAGAACAGAAAAATACCTATTAACAGCAGCAGTTTATTTTACAGGTTCCGGAGCAAATGTATGTTATACTTGCCATCTAGAGAGCCAAGGTCTTTAATGTATCCCAAGTGTCTAGGGCAGAAAGCAGTGACAGGAGGTGGAATATCTCTTGGTGTACGTACTTAAGTCATTATGCATCCTCAGTGTGTGAGCTTAATGAAGAGGCTGACAATAAAGGGTTCAGTTAAATTAAAATCCACCTGCAAAGTATACTTCATTCATAACATCTATTGTGTAATAAAAGAAATATTAATACAGCTCTTCCCAAACATTCTTATCTGTAAAATGCGTGGGATGGGTTCGTTGGTCTCTAACTCTTTTAGCTCCAAGAACTTGTGAAGCTGCTCTAAAGTAGAGGCACAGAACACTCTGGGCCCCTGACTCCGGAGGTATTGTATTAAGACTTGTTTGTCCTTTGAAGTTATATTCAATTCCGCCTCCAGGTACTGTGTTTACTAACATGTAGTTGTCTTGATGCTAAAACAGTAAAGTTCATTTTTAGGAAAGGCAGTGGCAGAGAGAGGAACAGCTGGAGAATGAAAAATGCTCTCAGTTCTAAGCCCACTTCCTGCAACATAAGCATAGAAGAAACCCAGACAAGCACCTGCCTCCCTATTTTATTTATTAAAAATCTTTATTGTTGAAAGTAGTGCATATGTCCCCGTTTTCCCCCCATTGACCTCTTCTAGCCTGCCCCCAACCCCTACCATTGGCCTTCATCACCCTATTGTCTGTGTCCATGGGTTATGCATATATGCATACAAGGTCTTTGGTTGATCTCTTCCCACCCACCTACCCACGCCCACCTTCCCTCTGAGATTCCACAGTCTCTCTATTTTAAGAGCACATTCTTTAATCCCTATCCCTTCATTTAATTTCTTGCTATATGGTTTGCTTTTCTCATTGAGCTGACATCTTTGAATTTCACCTTTCCCTTTCCACTTGATTTATTCGAATCATGTTAATATTCCCTTCAAAAGTCTACAATAGTTATATTAACACACCACACTTCTAAAATTAAATCTTAATATGTTCAAAACTCCTGAAATTTGCTTTGCCCCATTTTCTAAAATGACTCAAATATAGCATCTTTTTTTTTTTTTTTTTTTTTTTAATTAACCAAGCCTGTTTCCCTGGCTTCCAAGTCTTTGAACTTGTTCGCATGCTGTTTTTCCTCTCGGTACACTCTATGCCTCTGCCTCTTCCACACCTCAGAAACCTTTCTTTTATTTCTTGATTTCTTTCCTGCCCTCCTCCCTCATTCTTTCTCTCTCTTTTTCTTCTCTCCTTCTGTCCCCGCTTCCTTTCTTCCTTCCTTTCTTCCTTTTGTTCCTCTATTGGGCATGAGCCAGGCACTATAAATTTAAATACAGGAATTGACATTAACTCCTAGCAACTCTGGTGGCTTCAATCATTCCTGCATTGCTGAGGACTTATGTACCCACTCTTATTTTATTTTGCATTTACTCTTTAGATATTTGAACGTGTCCCTAATGTCCTGTGTCCTGCTGTTGGTTCTCTACGTGCCCTATTTTAGTAAGTTGCCTGTGGGATTCACCTGAAGCTTTTCTTATAGAGCGTTTTCTCTGGGGGGATTAGCATGGCTGTGGCTGGTCTTGAGCCAGGGGGACAATAAGAAAGGGCTATGTTTTCCTGGTGATGCGGTCTTCACATAGATAGGAATTGCAGGGAGCTAAAGTATCATTGTATGTATTTATGTTTATTGAACATTCAATGTGATGACTTTCTGTGACATGTTCTGTTGTGTTTTTTAGTTGTCTTGATGTTCCTTTCAGCTGATCCTATGGCCCTCAGGAAGGTTCAAAGACCACAGAGAGAGCCGCCCATGGATGCCCAGGCCACTCAGAAGTTGAAACAAAGTCATCACCTGAGGACACCTCTCCTGCTCAGCAACACACTCTTATAACACGTGGCAATCCCTTCAAGAAACAGAGTCTTAAGAATGGCATCTAGATTTTTTAAAATTGTTTTAGAGAGAGAGACAGACAGAGAGAGAGAGAGAGAGAGAGAGAGAGAGAGAGAGGCGGGGTTGAGGGAGAGAAACAGATGGGCAGACACACAGAGAGAGACTTGGTGTCCCACTTATGGATGCATTCATTGGTTGATTCTTGTATGTACCCTGGCTGGGATCGAACCCACAATCTTAGCATATCAGGACCACACTCTAACAAACTGAGCTACCCAGCCAGAGCTCATGCCATCTAGATTTTTCATGAGCCAAAAACATTTTCTTCCTCATTTGTATTCCTCGGCTTGAATTTAAATTTAATGTGACATTTATTTTTTAAGTCTTCCTAGTATAAATTTGCTTATGAACGCACCAATTTTTAAAATAGAAATTGCACAAATGTGTTAATATTTTAAGGAACAATAATGCTCTAGGTAGATTGATTTTTAGCCACACACAAAGTGTGACCTTAAGAGTGACCTAAAATATGTAAAGTACTCTTGAAATAACAGCAGTGAGAGGCAATCCAAAAGGTAAAATAATGGGGGGAAGTCATAAAGCAACATAGAAATACCATGTTATCCTGCCTGACACCAACCAAGCAACCATTCTTTTTATTCAGCAATCTAGGACCTGTGAGATACAGTCACTGCTTCTAACCAGTAAATTCAGTCAGACAGAAGGATATAAGCTTTTGAAAAGAAAAATAACAACTCAGGTCAATAGATGGCAAGACCCAAACCCAACCCAAAACAAATGATTTAAACAAGGAACTCCGAGGAGGTCAGCAGAAGCAGGATAAAACTAGTCTGTTCAGGGAAGAAAGCCCCCTAAAGAGAAAATTATGAAGTGAGTCTTAAAGGATGTTAGAGAATTAGATAAATGGAAAGAAAGGAGAAAAAGTGTCTTTTAGATGCATTACTGTGAGAGCACACGCACACGCACACGCACACGCACACGCAGCTGTCTCATCCCAGGTGTTGCCTAGAATTACAATTGTATTTCTTCACCATTAAAGCAATAGAGTGACTGGTAATAGTATGAGGGCCTGTGGTTATTCTGTTAACCTAATCATAATAGGTATTTATTGAATTCTCACTATATGTTAAGCATTTATGTTAGCTCACTTACGCCTCACAGCAATTCAGCAAAAGAGGTATTATTCCCATTTTATAGGTTAAGAAAACTGAGGTTTAATGAGGTTAAGTAACTTGCTAAATAGCCAATACAGAGTTCACATGCAGAATTGCAATTGCAAAACTCATAGCCGAAGGCCGCGACTACCAGCCGTCGCACTGCCAGGATGTGTAAACCATGCAACACCTGACTAGCCAGTCAGGGCACTGCCCTCCTTCCCCTTAGATTGTCAAGTTAAAAAATGACAGCCAAAACAATAGTAGCTGTCCAGCGTGAATGAATCAAAATTATACCTATATTTTTGTCAGATTGGCAAAAAATGTGATCTATTTTTGGTGTGTTGCAGAATTTTAGTAATTAGTTTATGTGTGCCATGAGATGAAACAGGTTGAAATCCCTGATCTAAGGCCTGAAGTTGCAATATTGCAATCATTACATTACTACTTGATATTTTTTGTGGTAAACAAAGAGCTATTTCATTTGATTATCCCTTCAAATTTTTCAGATTTCTGGTTAAGTTACACTAGAGTGATAGAATGTATTTTCCTAATAGAAAATTGAAATAATTGGGGAAGAGAGCGTATCAATATTTTAGGCTTTTTTTTTGTTCTTTTGCCAGACTTTGATGAGATTCTTCAATTTTGTCTGCATAGAGTCTCAAATTCTTGAAATGAAAAAAATGGGTTAGTAATGATTAAAGGTCAGTTAATGCTACGTCCTTTTCCACAGGTGCGATAGAGGGGCTCATGGAGACCATACATTTAGTTCCCCCAGGCTAATCACAGGCTGAGCCACCTGCCCTGCCGAAACCAGTCATGAACTTGAATTTGATTAGTGGAAACAGTTTATCTCAGAGATCTGGGAGCCTTGTACCTAGCAGATTGTTTCAATTTTTGCACCACCTCTTTGGCTTCCCAGGTTAATGTGAAAAATAGCTAGCTGTGAACTAACTATCGTTTTTAGATCCAGAAACTGCCAATGGTCGCTGGCCAGTTTTCTCAATGGTTAGAGCATCAGCCCATGGACCAAAGGGTCACAGTTTTGATTCCTGGTCCAGGGCACCTTGGTAGCAGGTTCCCCAGTCCCAGTATGGGTGCAAGCGGGAGGCAACCAATCAAGGTATCTCTCTCACGTTGATGTTTCTCTCTCCCCCTCCTCTTACACTTCCAATCTCTCTATAAATCAATGGAAAAAATATCCTTGGGTGAAGATTAAAAACCAATCATATAATGGCCCAAGTTATTATGTGCAATATATTCAATGATATTCTTAAGGTACTTGAAATCGTAGTTCACCTAAACAAATCCAATCTTCTAAGTATTTTCTTAAACAATTTCGTGCACAGTATGTATTAATAAGTGCTTCTGCATGAATATTTACATATGACTTTCAATAGTCCTTCAGTTTTTAAAAATGTCAATGGTTATTTGCTATTTTAATCCTCACTTATCCATGTATCAACTCAAGAATACTTCAGCCATAAAAAACCTAGAATTAAGGAAATTTCACTCTTCTTTACCAGTCCCTTTGCATTTAGTTGGCATTTAGTAATGATTAATAAAATGGTCAGCTGGCCCAGCCGGTGTTGCTCAGTGGTTGAGCATCGACCAACAAACCAGGAGGTCATGGTTCAATTCCCAGTCAGGGCATATGCCTGTGTTGTGGGTTCAATCTCCAGTGTGGGTCATGCAGAAGGCAGCTGATCCATGATTCTCTCTCATCATTGATGTTTCTATCTCTCTCCTTCTCCCTTCCTCTCATTAATCAATAAAAATACATTTAGTAAATAAATAAATAAATAAATAAATAAATAAATAAATAAATAAAATGGTCAGCCGGATGACACAGACATTCAAAACACAGTTGTGTCTTGAAGGAACCCGTGAAGTGGGGTCCACTTCAGCACCAGCATCTCGCTTGGGACACCCAATAAGAGATGCTGCACATCGTCTCTAAACACCTGGCATTGTCAGACTTAGAGCTCCTCATGGCTGAGCTCGGCCTATTTTCCAAATGGCTATTGGCCTTATTTCACCCAGTGCTCGTTTAATGGGTTCATAAATAAGCAGGATTTTTCAAAGTAGCCAAGCACAGAATATGATTTTGTTGGCATTTCATGAGGCTTTGTTATATGTCCCTGGAACCCCCAATAAAAAGAATCTTGCATTCACTGTGAACTTGTGTTTGTTTCCTGGAAGAGCATGCCCTCGTGATGAGGCGCACACAGAGCTAGCTTCAGGGTCCAGGGGGAGCAAGTAACCTAATATGATAGGAAATTTTCAATTCAAAGACAATTCCTAAATGACCCCATGTTGCTTTTCCATGACTGTCACTGTCATCTACCCAAGTCAGACATGAAGGAGTGATCCTCGTCTTTCTCTTTGCACCTGTCATGGCCAGTTCATCAGGTAAATCCTTTTATTTTTCTTCTTCCTGTTTTCAAATATGTCTGTGTCTCTCCACCTTCCACGTGGCTTTAGTTAAGACAACCCTCACTTCTGATCCAGATCAGGGCATCCGACCTCCAGTTTTTCCTCCTACGCTGCCAAGTGGTAAACCAGGAAAATCTCCCTAAGGCACAAATATCATCATTTCACTCACAGTGTCCAACATTTTTATTGGATCCCTATTGCCCTTTAAATAGCATGACACACAAAACCCTTCCTGTCCTGGATCCTGGCCCAACATTCCTCTCCTTTCCAACATTCTTTTCAATGTTGCTGCCACACACACACTTCCATTTCTTAGTGCTCTTTTATATCCTGTGCTTTCTCACACATCCGAACCTCTGGGTGGCTCTAGCTCCACTCCCCCTTCCCGACTCTGCACCTCGCCCCTCAGGTCTCATCCTGGAAGCCATTTCCTCTCAGGAGTCTTTGCCTCAACCACCCTGCCATCACCCCTCAGATTCGCTTCTTTCATCGGTGCTTCCATAGCCTTCTGTGCACCCCTCCTATTAGCACTGATCACCCAGATGATGATAATGTATGAGCCAGTCTTCCCCATTTGAATATGTGATTCTAGAGTTGCCTTGTTCAATAGGGTCACCACTTGCCGTATGTGGCTACTTCAATTTAAATTAATCTTAAGTAAAGTAAAAAATTTAATTTCTCGGGTGCACTGGCCACATTGTAAGGGCTCAAAGGCCACGTGACTAGGTGCCCCGTCTTGATCAGCATAGGTAAAGAGCAATCCCATCTCCAGGAAAGCTATCCAGGACCAGGCTGTTCTGAAAGACAGGCACTGCGTCTCCTTTGTCACTGTACCCCTTGGCACTGGCAGCCCTTCCTAGCGGGAGCTTGCTCTCTGAACCCCAGAGCAAAACAACCAGGTGAGTGATTCTTCTCAATTCTTTCAGGAATGATATAGCACTAAAACTATACTATATGCATGGGAAGTAAATTAATGTATTCCATGTAAAGATGCCCGTGGTATTAAGGTTTAATTTTAGCATGAAGCCCTCACTGAGAAAGTCTCCTTTAGACTATCACAAATGTCAGTGCCTTGTAAGTGTTGGCTGAGTAAGGATATGACACAACTTAACACAGAGATTTTGTTTTGTGTGTTTTGTGTGGAGTCATGTAGGGGGCATGTCTAGATTCCCAAGGGCCCCCTCTCTAGAGGATATGAGGAGAGATGATTTCCTCTCTCTCATCCCAAGAATAGTTGAATTGTGTCACTGCAATAGGATTGCCCATTATTTCACTTGACTTTGTTTATGCTGGGAAACAAAAATAGAGAATTGAGCTGTTATTCGTGAGTAAGATCAAAGTGAAAATGATCAAAGTAGTTATCCGATTTGAAAAGACTATGTCTTTTTAGGGAATTGCCAAAGTTCACTTATACTGTTAATTATTTCCCGAGCACCTACTATGCACCAGACACTTTGTTAGGTACTGAGGATACAGAAAGGAACAATATGGACACAATTCCTGTGCTCAGAGTGAAGTAACATTATTATTTCAGTTCCTCTCCTGCATTGTACCCAAAGCAGGAGTTCTCAACCTTGACTGATGTAACCACTTGGGGAATTTAACAAATACTGATACCTCGGCCCTTCCTCAGACACTCTGACATAATTGGCATGGCCTGGGAATTCTGATTTTTTAAAGCTCCAGGAGATTACAAGGTGCAGCCAAAGCTGAGACATGATCTTGGAGTGAACTCAGAGATCAAGAGTCTTTGGTATTAATAATCGCTAGCATATTGGAACCAAAAGGAGGAACTTTAAAATGGCCTGTTGAGCGTATCCTCATTTTACTGTTTATTTCTCATAAGATTATACTTAAGAGTCCGGGCCAATAGCCAGTTCATGACTGAGGTGAGACCTGACAGCAGGTGTCTGCCGCCAGCACAGCGCTTTGTTTACTACCCCAAGCAGCTCAGGAAAATGGGAAATAGAACTATATTCACATCAAGAGACAATCGCCATCATTGTGCATGTGTTTGTATGTGCATGCGTGTGCACACGTGTGCGTGTGCACATGAACGTGTGTGTGCACATGTGTGAGTGTGCGTGTGTGTGTAAAGAGAGAGTTCAGTTCCTCGGGAACGCTAACCACATTCTTATGAATTCTAAAATCAATATACATGTGTTGAATTCCACGCATAACTAGGAAGAACATTTTGCCTTTAAACTTGAACTGCTCAATAGAAAAATAGTAGTGGGAGGAACAATGAGTGCATTGTGCTCCCACATTTTCTGTTCTCACCCACCTTATTACATAACATTCTATTCTGTGTAAAACTTCATAGTACAGGTAAAAATTGCTAGTCTGTCCCCAGGAAAATAGCTACCGTTAAAAAAAGTTAGCTACCATTAAAAAGTTAGCTCTCTTAGTGACCTCCATACACATTTTTAGATTCCACTCAGAGATCAAGAAAACCCAGGAACCATAAATCCCTGAGTTCATGCTCCACTCACAGAAGACCACATAGTGAATGTGTGTCTTTCCATTCTTAAGGCATCAAAATAAAACTAATGTGCACACACTCCTTTCAAAATGCATTTCAGTGTGTGAGAGCCTACACAGTTGGGAAATTCTGTTTTATATCTATTCCAAATGCTTGTGCTGTCATATAATCCCATTTTCTTTTGTCCCCTGTGGAGAGAAAGAACAGCTGGTCTCCATTCTTTCTGAACTCAATCCCTTCAGCTCCTTAAAGACACCCAGCTACCTTCCAATGCCTCTTCCCGGGATAAGTAATAACAGTTCCCATCGGATAGTGTCTCTCCTGCATTGTGCATCCTCACTGCCATGTCACATGTACTCATGCTCATCACACCTTGCTGATAAGCAAAGCAAGCCCAGGCCAGCAGCAAACCAAACAAATGTGTCCTTGTTTTCATAAATGAAGTTATAGATCCAATAATAGATACTGAATACATAGTTGTGAATGCTAATCTTCCAATAATTATGTGCCAAAATTATAATTTTGTTCAGAAAATATTGGCCATCTGCTGCTTTTGGAGAAATGAATTAAAACTTCAGTGATTAGGTTTTAATTTCATTTATGCAAGTGTTCCCCAAACCTGCCTGGAATGCCCCCCTCAGCATTCCCCAGCAGGAGCCCCATCGCTTCACAAAAACAGATACTGTATTGGAGCATCCAGTCAATGGAGGAATCCAACTGTCTGAGCATTCTTATCCGCTTTGTCATTCACATTTTAATAAATACCAAATACCATCAAGCTGTTCCAAGTTGTGCCAAGTGTAGCTAATAACATGAAGTGACCAGCTGCATTAAAGAAATCATAGCATGCCAGTCCTGTAATGCATCAACATTTGGTTTGTGTGTGTTTTCAAACCCCTACATTTTAAGTGGTACTTGAAATTAAAACATGAATATTTAGCAGAATCTTGCTCTGATCATCCTTCTGTAGGATGTTCAGTTTTCATAAAGGAAGCGCTGGTGAGGCGAGGGTCTACTTACCCGATCCAGGAAAGCTGGCATCTGTTAACCCCAAGGATGACGCTGCACAGCTGGCAAAGCGTGGAACGTTAAATTAGCATACGATTTCTGTTTCTCTGCCAGTTTACCGTCTCTCCATTCAGGAGGCTCAGATAATCACATGTTAAACTCATTTGACTTTTAATGATGCCAAGATTTCAGACAAACTAGTCTTGAAAAAGATGGTATATGTGTATATGCTGGTGTGTGATTATTGCTTTAAGCCACATGCATACTCACCCGCACGTACTCACCCCGCACATAAGTTGGCCACCAACTGTTTCAGCACTTCGAGAAGCCTATTACCCTGGTTTGGTGGAGCCCACTGAATTTTCACAATGTTCCAGAGTTGCAGTGAGGGCGGTGTGAGCCCCACTCACATGGTGGCCATCCCTATGTGAAGGGATGTGCCTAGAGAGGAGAGTTCCTCAAGGATGAAACTGTTCAGGTTTATCTACTAGTGAACAATCAGCTGGGACCTGAGGCTTAAACTTCGCTCTGATTATATCTTTTGTGCTAAGTCACTTAAGTTAGCCTTTCAGAAAACTCTCATTTAGGCTTCTGCTCTTATTGCCCCTTCTCCTCTTATTGCCAAAGACAGGGTTATTTCCTGACACCAGGTGAGTCTGTTCAGTGTAAAATGTGTAATAAACTCAAGGACTGAAAAGAACCATTTGTGTTTTGCTTATGCTTACAGCCTCTTAAATGCTTGCCACACTGCATCACTACCTGGGGTCAAGCATTGCATGGAAGAGAGTGAGAGCATAGCTTAGAGTGGTGGGATGAGGAAAACCAAAAGGCAGTGAAATTGTAATGCACATGTGAGGTCCTCAGCATTGCTTCTTTCCAGTTTTCTCTTGCTCTGCCATAGTATGATAGGGTAGATTTAGTGGGAAAATATGGCCTAGCCAACAGTAGAATGACCATGGTATTCTGAAGACCTCTAGAGAAGAGACCTTCAAAACATCCCCACTTACTGATTAAACACTTGTTCTCCTAGAGTGCTACCATCATCATATATAATAAAAGGCTAATATGCAGATCATCCCCTCGACCAAGAGTTTGACCAGGGGGCGGGGCTGGCTGGCCAACCGTCTGCGGCCCCTCCCCCTGGCCGGCCCAGCCCCATGGACCCTGATCTGGGCAGGCCAGCTGGACCCCACCCATGCACGAATTCATGCACCAGGCCTCTAGAATAATTGGTAATGACTTTGAATGGTACTCCATGAACTGGAATTACTCAAATAAGGATTTCAATCAACATTAGGGAGAATTTTAGAAAATATGTCAGACAGTGAATGTCAAAAGGCCTAGTTAAAAGTTTTAGTGTTATCAATCAAAGTTCCCATGTTCTAGATCTAACTTTATCAATAATTATTTCCTGGAGTTCAGTTAGGTCTTCTTAGAATGAGAAACATTGTAGTTGATTTATTCTTCTTTTACAAAGATATTAAAAGTAAATATGATAAAATGTTTCTAAAATTCTTTTACTGCCTTCAATATTTTCTCCTTATCTTTAATTTTTGGCATTTTAATTATAATGTGCCTTGTTGTGGGTTTATTTGGGTTCATCTCATTTGGAACTTCCTGGGCTTCCTGGGTCTGAATGTTTTACTCCCCAGGTTAGGGAAGTTTGTAGTCATTATTTCTACAAATCCAAAGATCTCTCTCTCTTTCTCTCTCTCTCTCTCTCTACCCCCATGCAAATGTTAGTCCATTTAATGTTGTCCCATAAGCACCTTATGCTATCTTCACTTAAAAATGCTTTTTCTCTTTTTGTTACTTTGATTTCACTGTCCTGTCTTTGAGTTGATTGATCTTTTTCTTCTTTGTCTACTCTGATATTGAGCCCCTCTAGTGTTTTTTTTTTTTTAAGTTTGTTTGTTTATTTATTGGGCTTGTGACTTCCATTAGTCACTTTCTTATATTTTCCACATTTTGTTGAAGTTCTTACTGCGCATGTCCACTCCCCTCCCCAGTTTGGTGGCCATCTTGATGACCGCTACTTTGAACTCTTTATCAGATAAATTACTTACTTCTGTTTCATTAATTTCCTTCCTGAGGTTTTTACCTCATTCTTTCAGTGGAACATATTCCTTTGTTTCTTCATTTTGTTTGACTCATTGTAATGGTTTCTGTGCAGCAGATAAGACAGCCCTCTCCTTCACCTCGCAGGTGCACCTCCCACGGGAGCTGGAGAAGCCTGGCCTCCAGCCCTGCCCAGCCCTTCATGGTCTCTCAAGCACATGCTTGTCCAAGCGGCCACACATGTTGTTCATGGCTCCTGGGAGCTTAGAATGTGATCCCTAAGGGGAGAATGCCAGCACCTAGAGCTAGGCTTTTTGGAAGCCAGATCTCCAGGCAGCAGCTTTTAAGCCGTCTAAATATATACAGTCCTGTGGAGCCACAAGTGCTAACCTTGCTGGTCAGGTGATGGGCAAGATCCCCAGGGTGACAGTTGCAAAAAGTGGAGCAAAAGTAGGTTTACAGTTATACAAACAATACAAACAAATAATGCAATAATTAATAAAAAAATGAAACAAAAATAAACTGTGTTTGGCATACTTACCAGGGTACGCCTACCTTTGCTCATCCCTGTGTAATCTATTTTTCTGGGAGATGCTAATGAGATTCAGCAAGGCAGGGGTGAGTGCCTCGGGCTTCGCAGCTGGTTCTCTTTGGACAGCTACACAGGGCGCCATATGTGGCCAAAGCTGGAGCCTGCCCCTCAGACCAAAGCTCCAGGACAAGCACACAGACTTCCTTCACAGGAAAACTGGGGATGCCTCCATGTGCCTGGGGCAGCCTGCCCAGAACTACCTCTCTGTTTCTCTGGTTGTCCAAGTCTTGTGGGACGCAGGAAGACAAGACACCTGGGCACCAGAGCCAGGTGATCAAAATCACACCCATTGGTTTTTAATTACTCAAGTGAGTAGAGAAGAGTAGGGATGCAGATGTCATAAACAAAATAAAACCATTTTTCAGAGTGCACTTTCGGTGTATGCTTAGGCACATTTCCCTCTGGATTCTAGACCCATAAATTTCAATAATGAAGATGCCATAGAAGCCACCCACCCTCTCCCCTTCTGGCCTGCAATGCACCAACTCGGGAGTCGCTACTACATCCTGGGGTAGACAGGGAGTTTTCTTACTTTTTCTTTATAGTGAATCCTACTTTTACCCATAGGCCATGCCTACTCTTATCCACAGGCTGTGCCTACCTTTACCTGTAGGTCATGCCTACTTTTACCCATAGGCTGTTCCTTTCTTTCTTTCTTTCTTTCTTTCTTTCTTTCTTTCTTTCTTTCTTTCTTTCTTTCTTTCTTTCTTTCTTTCTTTCTTTCTTCTTCTTTCCTCCCTTCATCTTCTTTCCTTTCCTATCTCTTTTTCTCCACTTCTCTTTCTTTCTTTCCTCTTTCCATTTCTTTCTTCTTTTCTTTCTCTTTTTTTGATTTCTTTCTTCCTTCCTTTTTTTGTTGGCATCATCCCCCCTTTTTAACTCAGTTTCTGAAAATTATTGCTCTTTTTACTGATTATTAACATTTAAGTGACATTGCTACTTACATTTGGTGTATACTTGTGACTTTATTTCTCATGCTACTGCTATTCTCTCAAGATTTCATCTTTGAATAAACCTGTTAAAATAAAGGAACTCCTCATCCCTCCTCCTTGTCCCAGTGGTTAACACCACTCACTCTCATTATTCTCCTGTGACCATCACTCCATAAGTGGTTCTTAAATTGGAGTGTGCACCAGATGACCTTGGAGAGCTGTTCACCCACAGGTTGCTGGGTACCACCCCCGATTCCCGCACCAGCAGATCTGGGCAGACACCTGGATGTACATTTCTATCAAGTTCCCATGTGTCTCTGCTGCCACATTTGAGAGCCACATTCTAATTCCAAACAATTATTTCATTTTCCTTCAACTATTTTCTCAATGAGACAAATAGTATCAGTTCCTTTAATCTTCTTTAATAACATTTATTTCAACAACTTTTAATCATCGAGGTGGCCCTTCTTTGGACTCTTTCCAAATCCTTCTTTGTTGGGTGCCTAGAACTGGACACCAGACTGTGGGTAATTATGACATAATAAAAGTAGCAACCCTTTATATTTCTATGATGTATTTCTCCCAAAGGTTTGGAGCAGTACTTCCTTATTATTTCGTTTGTCTGGCTAATATTGATGTGAAGTGATCTAATTTTGATAAAGGAGGCATCTGAGGCAAGAGACACTGAACAATTACCAGGAAGATATGCAGGACAGGAAGTGAACTCAGTACTTATGTCTCCTGGTTTACAGTTTTATTTCAAATCTTGGAGAATTTCTTTAATTTATAAATTCAAAATCTAGTTCAGCTCCTTGAATCAGGTGAACTGCTTTGATCTATAATAAAATGCCCCCAAAATTAGAGTATTACTTAATTTTGATTACTTAATTTTGTTATTGACTGTTCAGACACAAACTAAGCCTAATTTAAAGAAGTCCACTTACATAATATACGAATTTAAAACTCTTTTATGTGCAATTTTTTATTCTGATCACAAATAATGCCTTTTAACTGTGACCTCACCTTTGGCTTTTAGTTCATGAAACATATTAATTTTGGTGCAGTTTCTCTCCCAGATCCTCCCTGCTGTTGTACAATAGCCTTCTACTTTGGTCTACAAATTGATGATAGCATTGTTTCATTTTTATAAGCTTAGTACTCACAAGAAAATTAGGAACCTCTATGTTGTTCATTTAGCTGGTTTTATGTACTGCATATCTACAAAAACAAAAATGAGATGAGAGATTAGAGGGTAAGCAGTTTCTCAACATACCAACTTTATTATTTACACTAGAGGCCCAGTGCACGGATTCATGCACTGGTGGGGTCCCTCGCACCAGTGCTCAATCGGGGCTGGGGAGGGACTGCAGGAGGGCTCCAGGGCATGTCCAGCCCATCTCTCCCAGTCCTGATTGGCTGGACCCCAGCAGCAAGCTAACTTACTGGTCAGAGCATCTGCCCCTTGGTGGTCAGTGCACATCATAGCAATCAGTCAAGTGCTCTGACACTTAGCATATTAGGCTGTTATTACATAGGATTATTTCAAAGTCCTTTAGCTCCTTAAGCCCCATGGTTCTCTCTCTGGCTTTTTAAAACCCTGTCCTGTCTTCCCACCAGGACAAAGAAAATGAAGAGTCTGATAGCTTATAAGACAACAAAACTGGAGTTGATGGGCTCTTGAGGATCTGGTATTTGCCCCGAAGCTGCTGTTGCAAAAGGGAAAGGCTCCACCTGTGACTGACACACACGGTACCGTCAGCAGGAGGAACTGCATTCATTTCCACCCAGGAAATAAACAGCACCAGGGGACCAGTGTCCTCACCCACAGTAGACAAACCGAATCAATTCAAATCATTAGAATACATTGTGTCTAATTACATATAAATCTGCCTGTAAATGGCCACTCACCTGCTTGCCCAGAGCAATGCTATGCTTTATGCTAAACCAGCAGTTTAAAAACATTATAGCATAAACTGGCAACTATTTGAATGGGCTGGTACATATTTTATACTTAATTATCCAATAAGCATTGATGACTTACTACATCCTGGGAATACAGTGAGGACCAGCACACACCCCTGGTCCTTGGAGTGCCCTCCAGGAGGAGGAAACAGACATGCAGAGAAATGATTGCCCTGCTCTGGCTCTGAACTGCGTCAGTCCCAGGAAGTCAGCAGTGCGGGCTCCTGCCTACCTTACGCCTGGGGAAAAGGATGAGGAGGCTGTTGAAAATATCTAGAAGAAAGGAAAAAAATGAGCATTTGCATAAAGGTTCATATTCAGTGCCTTCTAACAAACTTTTCTAGTAGAGGCAGGTTCAGGTCAGTGGTTCTCAACCTTCTTAATGCCCAACCTTTAACACAGTTCCTCATGTTGTGGTGACCCTTAACCATAAAATTATTTTCGTTGCTACTTCATAAGTGTAATTTTGCTACTGTTATGAATCATAATGTAAATATCTGATACAGGATGTATTTTCATTGTTACAAATTGAACATATTAAAGCATAGTGATTAATCACAAAAACAATATGTAATTATATATGTGTTTTCCGATGGGGTCGTGACCCACAGGTTGAGAACTGCTGTTCTAGGTGAAGGAAAACATAAGAAGGAGTAGAAAGCATTGTATTCCAGGCAATGAGACATCGCTTTTAGATGAGCTAGAATGTTGTGATTCCATTCTCTCTGTTCTTACGCATAATTAAGTGAAATATATTGAAAACATTTGCAGGGGAATCGCTAGCAGTGGGGAAGCATGTTTAGTCTCTGTATTCTGTCTCTATCCTGGAAAGAGTCGATTTACTTAGGTTATTCCTTTATTTATCAGTCTGACCTGGCTGGCCACAGGCAGCTGGATGCATGTATCAAAGGTGCTCATGGGTCCCCCCACACTATTTTTTTTTTAAAGATATTTTTATTGATTTCAGAGAGGAAGGGAGAGAGAAAGAGAGAGAGAGAGAGAGAGAGAGAGAGAGAGAGAGAGAGAGAGAGAGAAACATCAATGATGAGAGAGAATCATTGATTGGGTGTCTCCTGCATGCCCCACACTGGGGATCGAGGCCACAACCCCGGCATGTGCCCTTGACCAGGAATTGAACCCGGGACCCTTTAGTCCGCAGGCTGATGCTCTATCCACGGAGCAACACCAGCCTTGCATGCTTTTTATTTTGTATGTAGTTTATAATCACTTTTTCTTGCATCTGGTTGCACATCCAACCATGTGAAGTTACATGAATACTAAGGAGCAAATGCTCCAAACAGGGGCATATTTTAGCTTTTATTGTGTAACTGATGCGAGTGGCTTCTCTGTGACTAATGTTTTGCGTATGTAGTGACTTTATATGTGACACCAGGAGTTGTTTGCCGAGAGCCAATAGCGGCTCTTGTGCACTTGAGGTCCTGGTTGATCCTCCACAGAATTTTCTCCAGCATCATCTCACTCAGCAGGGCCTGTGCCCAACCCTGAGCTCCACCATGACTGCTGCCTGCCTGGCCTCCGGCTCGGCTCTAGGTACCCATTAGAAAGTAATTGATAGTTAATGCTTCCTTAACTTATTGTTGAATAAGGAGGGTTTCTCCCAAGGGTATTATGCTTTAATAAAGGAACGTTGAAGGCTGAAAAGACTTAACATCTCAGAGAAGACTTCTTCCGTGAATGGTTTTTCTGAGACCATGACAGACTGTCACTTGAAGGCGGAATCCAGCTGAGTCCCTTTTGTGCGTGTCTCCCCACCTCCTGCCTGGGGAACACTGCCTTCTCCCACTCTTCCAAGTGTAGCCTCCAGGCTTCATTTCATAAATTCTCCTCTAGGTGTGTTTACAAATAGACATCAACTCAGAACCAGAAGCAAAAGGTGACTGACTTGAGAAAGACAAGTATCCCATGATCCCACTCATAGTGGAATCTAACGAACAAAATAAACTGATGAACAGAGTGGACCCAGAGACATGGGGGCATGGAACAGAGTGTGGGATCTCGGAGGGAAGGTGGGGGAGGGTGGGTGGGTGGGAGGTATTCAACCAAGGACCTTGTGTGCATATATGCATGGCCCATGGCCAGAGACAATGGGCTGATGAGGGCCTGGGGTGGAAGTGGGCTAGAGAGGGCCAATGGGGAGAAAAAACAGGCATATGTAATACTTTCAACAATAAAGAATTATTTTTTTTAAAGTGGCTGACATTAACCCCTCACATTTAATTCCATTTCACCCCCATTCATCTTTGCTTCTGTCACTCCATCCATCCAGAAGGGAGAGAGCATTCCATTGGCACCAGACCTAGACACAGACCTGCATATTCTCATAAAAAGACAAGTTAGGATTTCCTTTAATCAGTTTCCATAAATCCTAAATGCAAAGATTTAACTGCAAACAAAAGCTACTTACAGTTTAAAGATGTATAGGGTTTTTGTGTGTGTTTTTTGAGACATCCAGGATGGAGATTGATGGTATACTCATAACTTCCTCCTTGTTGTTTTGTGTTTATTTTTCTACTTATTCAGGTTTATTATTTATTAATTGATCTATTTTTTTCCTCTCTCTTTCTTTGTCATTGCATTCTCTGAATCATAGTTCTGTCTGCCTCCTTTGCTTTATACATGCACTCAAAATTATTAGCATTGATGCTGGACCACTTTCCATCCTCACAAAGTTCTAGAAACATCTGGTTTTAGGGTGGAGATACCTCCACATGGTCGTCTACCCAGTCTTCTACTGTGAAGTCACTAGCCATGATGGGACAGAAACACTGATTCCTCAAGGAAGCCTCCTCGCCTCCCAAACTAAAGCCTGTCTCTTTGCTTATGCTCTTATATCTGGCTGTAATGTCGTTCTTACACCCCTCATGTTTTAAATATGTATTTGGGCAGTAACGTGATAAATGCATAAATGCATGCCCTTAGACAGGGTTGTGAGCTCCAGGGATGGAGAGGCGACTGCTGCACTCACCACTGCATCCCTCTCTCTCCATCCAAGCGTCGCCCATACAGTATAGGTCAATGTACATCTATAGTTATTATTACTATTAGTAGTCGTGGTAGTAGTAGTAGTAATACTAAGGTCTATGATCAGCTTTGTTTTTATTATGAAACCCAAACTGGCTATAGATAAAGATTTGTGTATTTACCTGCTTTTTCCTCCACTCATACTTTCATTTATTTGTTTAGTCTATACAGCTGACAAACAAATAACAAATATATGTTGTTTGACTATTCTGCTTAGACCCTTTCTCAAGCAAACAAGGCTGAAGCAGTGAAGCACTCTGCCCATTGAAGGAACTTGTCATTGTTAAGGAGAGAAAGACAGATACATAAATGCTTCTAATGCAAAGTAGAGCCTGCTAAGCACCCAAGAGTGCCCCAGAGTCCCCACTGAACAGGGGCCTAGGGACTGCCTCACCGGGCATTGCCTTTGCCTGAGACTCTAAGGTAATGGCTCACCTGGACAGGCAGAGATGAAAAGCAGCAGTGTTCCAGGTGAAGATGAGTGTGTGGGGGGAAGGGGGAGGAACTGAACAAAAAAGTAGAAAAGAAAAAACTCATGGACACAGACACAGTGTGGTGACTGCTGGGGGAGGTGAAGGAGGGTGAGGGGGGTTAAATGGTGATGGAAAGAGACTGACTTGGGAGGTGAGCACATAATACAGTGTAGGGAGGATGTGTTGTGGAATTGTGTACCTGAAACCTGTATAATTTTATGAACCAGTGTCACCCCAATAAATGCAATTTAAAAAGTTTGTGTCTTTATTTCTCGAATGCCATGTATACCTATAGGAGACAGCCGATATCTTAGTGATCTCAGACAGCAAGCAAAGCTGACAGTGGAGACAGAAAAGTTGCGGGAAGAATTCGTGTGCTCATCACAGGAGCAGAGATTTCTATTCTTAGGCCAGAGAGGGGAGGCCTCTGAGCAGGATGACCTAATCGGAATTGTGTGTTTGAAGGATCAATTTGGCATCACTGTGTCTCAGGGTTCAGTCAGCTTTGTGTTGATTGTGGCAACTCCCATCCCTGGGGCCTGTGCCTGTCTCTGTGTCTTAGTCCCCATGGGTGGCGTCCACACTTCCCTCACACTGACTACCTGCAGGTTCACATTCTGCTTGTCACCTGTGTGGACTCAAAGGACACACTGAGTCTTGGTCTGTTTTAATGGATACAGAGTTTGAACCAGGTCTTCTTACTTCCGCTTTTAGATGAGGAAACTGAGGCTGGGATAGAGCTGATTTTCAAACCCAAGTCTTCTGAGCTCTTTTCTGTCATGTTTACAATCTCTTTTAATTTTAATAAAAAGAGTGAGTACAAATTGAATGACAGCAGTTAAAATCTATTGTATAATTTCTATGGCGAGCCCTATTCTAAGTGCTTTCATGTGCATTTAATCATTTAATAATCACACAAACATTTATGAGGCAGGTACTGCTGTTCTCTGAACTAGCGAGGACGCTGTGATGAGAGAACTTATGCCTCAGCATGAAGCTATTAGGTGGAGGCATCTGGACAGAGAATGCAACAGCCTGCGCTTTCCTGCTGCGCTTTCGCCCGTAAGTTCAGGGAGGGCCACACGTGAACACACCTGTCCACTGTCCCATATATAGTAGGTGCTCAATAAATGTTGCCTGAAGATAGGTTTACTCTGAGACCTCAGCTAACGCTTGTGTCTGTCTTGCCCTGGGCCTCGAGCCAGTCCTGTGGTGTTTGACTTTCCTCCAGATGCTCCAACCCAGGGGTCATCCTGCGAGGAATGGCTCAGCTGCTGGGCATTTGGGTTGGTCCCTCACCTGTTGACCATCCTGAGTCTATCTCCACCTTTTAAATTATCAGCCTAGACTTGCCAGTCCACATCTGCCTTCCCTGCTCTGGTGGATCATGGAAGCATTCACTCTTCTTTAGGAGATGGATAGGGTCTTTGGAATAGACCCACATCACCACATCCTGGGGAATGAACCTGGTAGGAACCCATACTTCTCCTATTGAATTATATGGGCTTCCAAAGACGACCAAGAAAGACTTTGGGGAATGGCAAGCAATTAAATTAAGAATTCAACCATAGGTATTGAATTTAAAAAGAGAAAACTAGTAGCTATTACGTCTCTGTAATGTTATGCCAGGAACTATACGTTTTCACAGACATGTGCTGTTTAGTAGTCACAAAATTATATGAATAAGAAATTAGGTTCAGAAAAGTAAAGATGCTCATGGTTACAACTAGTACACTGTAGAATTACAGTATAGACATAAAGGAGTCTGACTTCAAGCTCATCCATTTGATTAGCCAATATTTATTAAGTGCCTACTGTGAGCTAAGCGCTCTGTGGGGCCCTAGGGATGTGCGAACTAAGCAAGCCAGGCATGTTCCTTATCTGTAAAGAGCTCATAATTCAGCAAGAAGAACAAATAACGGTGTAAGTAACAACATCAAGCAAGAAGAGTGCTGTGATGGAGAAAATGCAACCAACGTGGCCCTTCCATGTAGTCTGTACATGGCAAGAAGTGTAGGCCTTGCATTTAAACACACACACACATCGCATTTAATGAAACAATTATTCCCTTCGCTCGGTCCCCATTCCTCGTGGTTTCGCTCTGCACGGTGAAGGGGCTGACCCTGAGCGGCTCAGGGCCCAGCGGCGTGGGGAGCGCGGGGACACCGTGCGGGGTGTGTCTGGTGAGTCTGGTCCCAGGCAGAAGGAGCCTAAACAAAACTGGCAGAGCCCGTGGGCCAGCAGGGGCTAAGAATTCTAGGGACGCTCATACAGAGGGCCGGTCTCCGTACCCAGGCCCGGGGGCCCAGCGGTCCGGGCAGCCGGCTGGCGGCGGCGCTTCGGCGAGGGCAGTGCCAGGCTGTGGCGTGAGCGAGCTCGTGCCCGGGCCTCGTTCACCGCCCGTCGAGGCCTCCTGAGCTGGGCCCGCCGTTCGTTCGGACTCTTCCTCTCCGACCTCGGACCCGTTCCTTTCAGATAACACAGTGCACAGCACACTGAACGCTTGGCCCCAGCTGTGTGTGTGTGTGTGTGTGTGTGTGTGTGTGTGTGTGTGTGTGTGTGTGTGTGTGTGTGTTGGGGGGCGGGGGGGTGCTGGGGACACATGGGGGCTTCCGGAGGCCCCGGTGGAGGCCGCAGCTGCGGGGCACACGGAGGGAGGGCGGTGGGGCCAGGACACCCCTCCCGGCGCTCAGCTCCCAGACCCGAGGCTCCGCTAACCCTGCGGACTCGCTCGGTGCGTCTCCTCCGTCCGGTCTCTGTTCACAAGGGCGAGCCTGGACGGGAGGCCTTGGGTCTGTCTGGCCGTCCATGCCTCTGGCTCCGGACAGGGCAGAGTCGGGCACCTCTCCTTCCTGCGTTTTTAAAAAATATATGTTTTTATGTATTTGTAGAGAGAGGGTAGAGTGATGGAAACATGGATGAGAGAAGAACATCATCCATTGGCCGCCTCCTGCTGGGGTTCGGTGGAGCCGCAGCCGGGCATGTGCGCTTGACCGGACTCGAACCGGAACCACTGGGCACGCGGTTCGGCGGTTCGGCAACAACTGCGAGGCCTGATGACAGGAAAAGGAGCCTGAACTGGCTCCTCCCACCCACCGGATGCTTTCAGCGGTGACATCAGGAGTCTCCTCAACAGTACCCTCAAGTCCGTAAGATTCCCCTTTTTAGTGATAAAAGACCCCGAAACTCGGAGAAGCTAAAAATGATACCTGTTACCTACCGCCGAGGGGCGTCCGAGCGGACCTGCGCCCCCACGGGCTCCCTTGCCTCCTCCAGCGCAGGGAGCTGTCGCCCGGAAAACCCTCCCCCGGGCTGCCTCCCCCGGGTCTGCGCTCCGTGGAGATGGAGAGCTGCCCGAGATGGTGGGGTCAGTGAGTGCGAGGCAGCTGCGGGCACAACAGACCCATTTCCAGGGGCCCCGGGAGCCTTCTGCTGAGGAGCGAGGCCCCGGGAGGGGCGCGCAGTGGGCGGAGCAGGCCGCACCCCGCTCATGGGGACCCCCGCCTCCGCCAGGCCAGCCTGCCTGGGCCCCCCGCCCTGCCTGCGCGCTAGGCCCTTGGTCCCTCAGTCCTCCCGATGGCCCCAGGAAGGAGAGGAATTTAGAAATCCCAGTGCATACAGCTTAACAAATTGCATCATTTGGTAAAATTAGAGGCCTCTTTTTAAAAACATAGTTATTGCTAGGTTTCAAAAAAACGAGGCATTTTAAAAATAAAGGTGGAACGTGATTGTTGAAATGGAATTTTTAAATATCTGCTCAATGTGTGTGTGTGTGTGTGTGTGTGTGTGTGTGTGTGTGTGTGTGTGTCAGAGAGAAAGAGAGAGAGACAGAGAGAGAGACTACTGTAATTTTAATTAGTTGTGATCTAAGTTGCATTTTTGCTCCTTTTTTTCTTTCTTCCTTTTTTATGTATCAGTTAATCTATTGGTTACATTTTCAGCTTTTCTTTGCTTCTGGTTTCATTTTCAGATGAAAAAATGCTAGGCACACAGTGCTGCTGTCTGGTTGCCATGGCGACCACAGCCTATTATCCGGCCTTGTCATTCATCAAGAAAGAATTGCACTTGACAGAGGAGAGGGAAATGCCTGCAGTCTGCAGCACAGAAGGAAAAGGGCTTCTTTTCTTCCGTGTGTGTGAAAGGCCTTTAGTGCCTGTCTAGTTACATCTTTTATTTAGCGTTATTTATTGCTTGGAAGGACAATAACTGATATCTGTAAAAATATAGCCCCTCCCCGCAAAGTATTTAACTGGCAATTTGTATATTGACCTTGCTTTCCAGTTACAAACTTACAAACTTCTATCTCGTGCTGCACCCCTGCCTCCCTGCCAGGAGCAGCCAGAAGATTATATTCCAACAGTGAATGCCATTGTCAAGGTAATCAACAGAACCACTTCTTCCTAAAGTTATATTTTATTACCAAGTTTATTTATTTATTTTTTTCATTGATTTTAGAGAGAAAGAAAGAGAGAGAGAGAAACATAAATGTGAGAAACATTGATCAGCTGCCCCCGATGGGGGATCCAACCAGTAATCACACTGTCACCTTCTAGTGTTTGGGACGACATTCCAACGTTCCCACCTACTGAGCCACACTGGCCAGGGCTTGTTCTGCTGTTCTTAAAACTAATTAGTGTGATACATAATCAATAATTAAATATAACTTTTAATTAAAGGACTTCTCCCAGTATGTAATGACTATGAAATACAGCATCAGCAAATCATAAAAAGATAGCATGGCTGTCTTTCCATTAGATAATTAAATATAAAAGCATGATTGCTCTTTATAAATTTGGATCCATCCCTAATCTATTGCTATTCAAAGTCAGAAAAAAGTAATTACTTGTTTTTTGACTATTCCTCCTCATGTCAATTTGAACTCATTCAAATTGTATCTGAAACAATTGGTCTAATAATTGTATATGCTTACACACCAGGCCTGTTATTTATTTTTTTATTTTAAGTCTGATATTTGCCACCTCATTATCCAAGTCTAAATATCCGCATCCGATGGGCCATTTTAAACAACTTTGCTCTGTTGATTGCTTTGCTCTTCTTGAGTTGTTTGATTTTGATTTTCTTCTTAGGTGGAGAAAGCTTGTAAAGTAGGCAGTATAATACATTGCATTCTCTGAACCTGGGCTTTGAGTATTGGGCTGATCTTTTGTCTCATGATCAGAGAGAAGCTGCACAATAATGACACTTCATATGGAGTTGGTAAAAGAACAGCACTCAGCAAATCTGAGGTGTGTTGCAATTAAGCCATTCCATCTTGAGTATAATTGGGCACCCAGTTTGAGCAATAAGAGCTTCTGAAGTTCAAGTTCTCTTCTGTCTGAGGCGACTTCAGGAGCACACGTGGGACACTGAGCCCCATTTCTACATTCTTAGTGAAACAGAGTTGGATGAGTATCCGGTCAGTTTTGGTTTTGAAATGGTTCAGATTCTTACCTTCCCACCACTTCCTTAAATATCTGGAAAATTCTGGAAAGAGGAGGTTTGGGGGTGGAGAGGGATAATTATAAAAAAATTAATTACAGCTGTCAGGAAATCTGGATTCTAGATATTGCTACATAATAACTCAACATCTCTTAATTTTCATTGCATCTGAGATAAATTCCTCTAATGCATACTTGCCAGCCTCCTTTATATACTCTGGCATGTAAAAACATAGCAACCATGGAATGTTTTTCTTTAATTTTGACATTGGGTACAGCAAGGAAACAACAAAAAGACATGTTGACTTGAGAATTATGGCTTTTCCTATTGGTTCTAAACTTTTACTTTAATATTGCAGCAACACCACGGTTCATTTCCTGTTAAACTGCAAGCCTGCCTTACCTTTTGATTTTCAAATGTCCCTTAGGCCAATGTTTTCACTAAAGAATGAAAATGAACAGGCAGAAACAATTAAGGGAGCAGATACAGTGAAAGAGAACACTGCCAGGCACTTTCCCAGAAATGAAAGTGTACAAAGGAATGCCGCTTGGAATCTGATCCCACAGCAGCAAGGCTTTTGCTTCTTGTCATTTTCCCCTCGCCCACCCCCGGTGCACACCACTTCCCCTTGACGGGCAAAAAGAAAAAAAGAAAGAAGGATCTAGGCACACAAAGGAACTCCTAAATACTCACAGGCATGGGAAATATTTTACCTGTCTGTTACTGGTCCAGGATTATCCCCAAGAAAAAAAATTCCCCCTAGAAATTATAAACTGCAAATGGCGCTCAAAACCTGTTAAGTGTTCACATGTGTCTTTATGAAATGTGTAACCTGGAGCTATGGATTGTCTATGCAGCCCTGATTAAGGACATGAATATTATTACAAGGATCAAGTCAGCTTGCTTAAAGGTGGAAAATTATAAAATCATATAAAATTGTAACCTACAATTAGGAATATGAAACTAATACAATAGTTTAATAAATAGTACATTCATTTATTTATACAGATAATTTTCAGGTAATATTATTTTATGCATAAAATGCATGCCAATCACTGAGTGAGGAATAAAGATTCAGGGATAAAACACACAACTCTTACTTTGAAATCTATGATCTCAAAGCAATGATAAAGAGGAAGTGATATTTTTACTGGAATTTTAAAAATTAGTAGAAATTAATCTGGCAAAAAGGGAAGAGAGCAGCATGTTTATATACTGTAGAGTTCAGAAAGCTGTAAGAGAACGCCACACCCAGGGGCTGTGAGGTGCAGACCTCACACAAATCAGTGGGTTCTTAATTTAACGTTATTATCCTTTTAATAAGGTATCATTTACCTATCAGGAAATAAACAGATTTTAGGTATAAAGCTTGATTAGATTTGACCATTGAATTCTCTCGTATAATCCATACTCCAACAAGACACAGTCAATTCTGCTGCAATGTGAAGTATGCATTCCTAAAAATCAGCCTTGTCATGCAAAACCATGCAATAAATATCACAAGTCTTATGCAAAAACATGAGGCTAGGGCATAACATTCACACATTGTCAGTGACATGTAAATATGAATAGAAGCTTAATTAAAAACAGTAGTACAGTTTTGCATGTTAGGTGAGTGGAAGTTTTAAAATCTACACTAATAATAGGCAAATATGTAAATTGGACCATACCTCCATGACACCCACAGCCAATCAGGAGAGAATATGCAAATTAGTGGGACAAAGATGGCGTGGCCATGGAGCCAGCCTGAGTGGGTGGGAGGCTTGGGTCACCCCCCACCTGGGCGGCCACAGAAGGAGTAGTCTGTGCCACGAAGCTGTGGGAGGCTTGGGTCTCCCAGGCCAGCTGCCAAGGAAGGAGCCTGCAAACGGCCCTCAGCCCCTCACCCAGACTGGCCAGGCACCTGAGCGGGGACCCCGACCCTGAAGGGGGTGTGGCCAGCCTGCAAACTGCCCCAGCCCCTCGCTCAGGCTGGCACCATCCCCATTGGTGACCCCCATCCCAATGGGGGCATGGCCGGCCTGCAAACCACCACAGGCCCCTTGCCCAGGCCACCCCACCCCCCAAGGGAACCCCCACCCTGATCTGGGACACCCTTCAGGGCAAACCAGCCAGCTCCCACCCACGCACCAGGCCTCTATCTATACTAATAAAAGGGTAATATGCCAATTAGACTGGGAGATCTTTCAGGAGACCTTCTGAACGTTCTTCTGGACAAAGCCATGGTGGCAGGGCTGAGGTAGAGGCGGTTAGGGGCCAAGAGGGGAGGGCAATTGTGGGTGATCAGGCCAGGATGGGATGGCAGTTGTGGGTGATCAGGCATGTAGGGGGGATCGTTGGGGGTGATCAGGCCGGTGGGTGGGGCAGTTGGGGGTGAGCAGAGTGTCAGTGGGGGTCAGTAGAGGGTGATCAGGCTGCTGGGGGGGGGCAGTTGGGGGTGAGCAGGCCATCAGGCAGAGTGGTTAGGGGCAATCAGGCAGGCAGGCAGGTGAGCAGTTAGGAGCCAGCAGTCCCGGATTGTGAGAGGGATGTCCAACTGCCGGTTTAGGCCCGGGCCAGGGCCTAAACTGGCAGTTGAACATCCCCCAAGGGGTCCCAGATTGGAGAGGGTGCAGGCCGGGTTGGGCTGAGGGACACCACCACCCCCTTGTGCACAGATTTTGTGCACTGGGCCACTAGTGCTATAATAAATATGGTACTTTACCTTGAAAAAGACCTGAAGTTTGCTCATGGACATGGCCATCAGAAGGGTTCTAGTTTATGAGTTATTGTGACATACAGGAAGGAGGATTACCTAAAATGAGACAAAAATATGTCACAGCTGATGTTGATGGCTGTGGCTCAGTATCCATGAGAACTAGCTGTTTCATGTGTGTTCCTGTGCATGCAGTTTGTGTGTTCATATGCAGGTCAATTCAACTGGACAGTTTTCTGCTTTCACAGTGTTTCCTGCAGACAGAACCCACATAAGCAAATGAAAAGTCCACATTGCCCTCAACTCTTTCCTAAGATGTTGATTGCACTGGAACAAACTCTCAAGTTTAAAGCGTGTGTTACAGCAGCACCGCCTGGGGAGAACATTGCCAGCTAGTTCCCTCAGATGTCCACCCAACCACCCAGGCTCCGTCGCCAGGGACCACTGGTCTCATTTCTATCACCACAGATTAGTTTGCTTCTTCGGGAACTTCATAAACATAGAATCTCTGTACAGTTTGTGTCCTGGCTCAAATGTCTTTGAGCTCATTCATGTTGCTGGTTTCCTGGAATGGTCATCCCTTTTATGATTGAGTAGTAGTATTCCATTATATGGATACTAGAGGCCCAGTGCACAAAAATTTGTGCACTCGGGAGGGGGAGGGGGGTCCCTCAGCCTGGCCTGTGCCCTCTCGCAGTCTAGGACCCCTCGGGAGATAACGACCTGCTGGCTTAGGCCTGCTCCCGGGTGGCAGAGGGCAGGCCCAATCCCTAGGTGCAGCCCCTGGTCGGGCTCAGAGCAGGGCCGATTGGGGAGTTGGGGTGCCGCCCCCTGTCACACTCAAGGCAGGGTCGATGGGGAGGTTGTGGAGCAACCCCCTGTCACGCACAGAGCAGGGCCCATCAGGGGGTTGGGGTGCTGCCCTCTATCACCCACAGAGCAGGGCGGATCAGGGGGTTGGGGTGCCGCCACTCTCACACTCAGGGCAGGGCTGATGGGGAGGTTATGGCTCTACCCCGTCACACACAGAGCAGGGCCCGTGGGGGGGGGGGGAGCTCCCCCCTATCAGGCATAGAGCAGGGTGGATAGGGAGGTTGTGGCCCCGCCCCCTGTCACACACAGAGCCGCAGGGCGATCAGGGGGTTTGGGTGCTGCCCCCTGTCACGCTGATTCCAGTGCCGGGAGGCCTCACGGCTCCGCTGATCCCGGTGCTGGGAGGCATATTACCCTTTTACTATATAGGATAGAGGCCTGGTGCATGGGTGGGGCCGGCTGGTTTGCCCTAAAGGGTGTCCTGGATCAGGGTGGGGGTCCCCACTGGGGTGCCTGGCCAGCCTGGGTGAGGGGCTGAGGGCTGTTTTCAGGCTGGGGGTGACTGAACTCCCAAACGCTCCTTTTTTCCTTTTTTTCCTTTTTTTTTTTTTATTCTGGGCCAGCTTTAGCTTGAGGCTTGGCTCCAGCTCTTAGGCCCCTGCGTCTGAAAGTAGGTTTCTGGCCTTTGCTTACAATGTTGCCAATCTGCTGGCTGAAGTTGGGCGTATTTGTTACAGAGTTTCTTAAACTGCCGGCTCAGAGGCAGCTGCAGGCGGGGAACGTTGGTTTCCTCCGTCACTGAGGCAACCAAGCCTCATGTTAGTTTCAAGCTGCCTGGCTGCCAGCCGCCATCTTGGCTGACAGTTAATTTGCATATCTCGCTGATTAGCCAATGAAAAGGGTAGCGGTCGTACGCCAATTACCATGTTTCTCTTTTATTAGATAGGATTCAATCATCCGTTTTTCCGTTTTCCTAGTGGTGATCATTATGGCCATTAGGGTACCATTTTTTTTATTATCGTGTAAAAAGCTACTATAAACATTTTGTACATATTAGTTTGTGTTTTAAGATATGCTTTAGTTTCTCTCGGGTAAATACTTAGAAGTGAAATTGCTGGGTACGGTATATGTTTAATTTTGTGAAAAATGGTCAAATTTCAAAAGTAGTGTACCACTTTATGCTTCCATCAATAATGCTGAAGGGTCCAGGTACCCCCCATTCTCAGCAACATTTGACGTGGTCAGTCTTTTAGTCATTCTACTGGGAGTTTGGATTTATACATAGAAGTTAGGTTGTGTTGGTTGATAGGATGGCTCAAATGTTACATATGCTTATTGATTTTCTATTTAGTTATCCTATCAATTATTGAGATCAGAATGTTGAAATATTTAACTATGACTTCAAATTTGTCTGCTGCTTCTTCCTTTTCTATCTATTTTTGCTTCATAAATTTGGTGCTATTATTACATACATACCCTTTTATAATTACTGTATTTTTATGATTTGACATTTCTATCATTGTTCTATTTTTTCTGCTAACACTAATTTTTCTAAAATCAGTTTTGTCTAATATTAATATAGCCACTGCATCATTCTTATGATTAATGTTTTTAATCTTTTTCCACATTTTATTTTTATCTGTGTTATTACATTACATGTGAGTCTGTTATAATCAGCACACATTGGGGCATGCTTTTTAATACAGTATACCAATTTCATATTTTAATAAAATATTAGTTAATTTATAATTAAATAGTTGGATATAAAACTGGTATCTTGCTCTTTGTTTTCTATTTGTCCCATCTGTATTTTTTCTCTTATATCCTCTTTCCAGACTAATTTTTGCATGAGTTATATTTACTATTGAATTTTGTATCTTTTGTTAGTTTTTTTTATTTATACACCATTTTATTTTTTAAAAATTGCTTTAGAATTTGTATGAATCCTTAACGTTCCATAATTTGCCTTAAATTAATATCAGCCTACTACATATAAAACATGTATACTTAAAAGTTTTCACTTTTTTATATACTAATGCTGTCATGTATATAACTACTTTTTTATGCTGTCATACACGGAAACTCTGTTGGATTTTTCAGCCATTTTTTGTCTGTGCTTCAGTTTAGATAATTTCTATTTTCCTGTATTCAAATTCACTAATCTTTCCTTTGCTGTTCACTCATCCACTGACCTTTTTACTTCAGGTGTTTTTTGTTTTGTTTTTTAATCTAGGACTTATCTTTGTTCTTTTGTGTTCTTTTAGTGACATTTCTATTCACTATTGTGTTTCTCTACTTTGCTCATTGCTGCACTTTATTTATATTTCCCTTTAAGTCCTTGAACATGTTCATAATAGTTGTTTTGAAGTTCTTGTCTGTTAATTCCATTATGTCTGTCATTTCTGAGTCTGTTTTTATTGACTGCATTTTCTCCTGGTTATGTGTCACATTTTTTGACTTCTTTATATATAATACTTTCTGATTTGATGCTGAACATTATAGATCCCATGTTGTTGAGTGTCTGGCTTTTGTTGTCTTCTTTAATAGAGTATAGTATTTTGTTCTGGAAGGAAGTTAAATCAATATTGCCTGGTTCTCTTTGGTATTGTTTTTAAACATTGTGAGGGTCTAGAGCAGGGGTGGGCAAACTTTTTGACTCGAGGGCCACAATGGGTTCTTAAACTGGACCGGAGGGCCAGAACAAAAGCATGGATGGAGTGTTTGTGTGAACTAATATAAATTCAAAGTAAACATCATTACATAAAAGGGTACGGTCTTTTTTTTTTTTAGTTTTATTCATTTCAAACGGGCCGGATCCGGCCCGCGGGCCGTAGTTTGCCCACGGCTGGTCTAGAGTGGACTTTATTCCAGGTATAAACTCTCCCAAGGCAGGACCTTTCTGGTTTCTCTGCCAAGTACTGTGGCTGCTCTGAGGTCTCTACACTATGCTTGGTTGGAACTTGTGTCCTTCAGCCTTCTGAAAGGCCTAGTACTTGTTTTACTCAGTTTCTCAGTAGTTTTTTCTTTCCCCAAAGCTGCCTTTTCTCGTGAGTTGTTCTGCACAGGACCTCCTGGCTCTTGCCCTGTACGTGGGAAGTGTTGTGTTCAAATACTCAAGGGCTCCCAATACAGATTTCTGAAGCTCTTGGTCTGTGCAGCTCCCTTTTGTCTAGTATCTGACCCACACATTTGAGCTAGTTCTGTTCTCTTTCTCTTTATCCAAGCAAGACCATTGTTTTCCAGGTTCCTTTACCTGCATGACAGTTCAGAATGGGCCTCCGAGTAGAAAACCACTGAGATGATGAAGCTCACCTAATTTAGTTTCTTTCCCACAGTGATCATGGTTCTTTTTTGCCTGTTGTTCAACAACTGAAAATGGTTACTTGGCATATTTTGCCCAGTTTGATAGTCCTATACCAGTTACTCAGTTATCATTGGCAAGCAGGTATTTTAATGCTAAATCATTTTGGTTATCAAGTTGTTTGCAAAAAGGTACAAAAGTGTTCCTTCATTACAAGAAACACTACCTAAGTAGTTATACTATCATACATTTGTTATATGTGTTGTTTATATAAATGTGTGTGTGTGTAATGGGATTTTAGTCATCACAAGGCAACAATCATTTAGTATTATGCATACTATCACCATATCCATTTTCTTTTCATATCAGTTTTGGTTAGCTTGGAATTTACTGCCGCCTGTGAGAATTATAGCTGTAAGAATCAGAATGAAAGCATTTTTTTCTGTAATTTAATATTGAACTATTTCACTTTTCAGAGAATAATCCTCTTGATTATGTTACCATAGGACAGTCAGAGCATCGGAATGTCTTCCCATTGGCCAAGATGGTGCCGAGGAATGCTCCTACACTGAGCATGCCAAAGCTGGAAATACGAATGGGCAGGGCCTGAGCGGACAAAAGCTAGCAAGAAAATTGAATAGGAAAAAAGCTCTCCCCTCCTATTCCTAAAAGATCTGTGAGCTTGAGCAGGAAGGAGACATGGATTTGAGAGGGGAGCCTGTCATTCTTCCAGGTTGTGTGGCACCTGAATAAAACCTCTTTCCTTTTGCACCAGCACCTGCCTCTTCCCCTGTGGCAGGAAGCCAAACCTGAGTTTTTGGGTTATGGTTGGAGAGCTAATTAGAGTCAATATACCCTGATAGACCTGAGAGACTTCACATAAACTGCAATGTAAAGTGGATTTATTCTTTGTATTCATATGTGTGATTCTGGGAGAACATTGTTCACAGTATTTGTGAGATACTAGTTGGAATGTCCAGGTCAATGGAGCAATTCAATTCACATAGATTTTATTGTCCAGAGAGTAAAAATCCATGTGTATTAACTTGTAGACAACTGGAACAAAAAAAAATGTATCCATTATATTGAACCATATACTATCTGGTACATTTTTGAAACTGATTTCTGTGATACAGACATGGTTAGTAATTTATCTGGAAGGCTCTCCTAGTGTGAATAATTTTGAGTCCCTATTAATACCCTGGAAAACATGGTCAAAAACAAGGTTGCAAACACATAGACTTCTTTGATAATGAAATGCAAATATTGTTGAGTGTTATGAATTTAGTTGGCCATTTAACAAATACATTTGGAGTACTAGGTACCATTTTTAGGTGCTAGAAAAAAACGATGGTGATGGTTCTAGGTCCATGATAGAATATCTCTTAGAGAAAATGAAGATGTGAATATAAATGACTGTTTTTATTATACATAACATTGGAAAAGCCAAGAATTTGAGAACCTGAGTTCCCAATCTTCCATTTCAGGAACATGAGCGTCGTTGCTCATCCCATTGAAAACTACCACTTGGCCAATGAGAGTTTTGTTTTCTTTCCTGAAGCGGAGTTACTTTGGTAGCAGTCACTGCTGCATTTTATAGCTGCTAGCCTTAAAATCAATCTTAGCTATGAGTAAATGCTATGGGTGGGTTTTTATTTTCTCTTTAAAAAAATAGTTTTTGAAGCCATAATGTTTGTGGGCTAAATAATCAATGCTGGAGCTTGCTCATCAGGAATCTCTTTTCTTAATGCTACATGGAATCAACCCCAGTTTCCACATAGCTTCCAGAGTTATTGCTTAAAGCTAAGTTAATTTTCTGTTGTAGTTGGCAATGTGTTACATCACATACAATTGAAGATTCACCTGGGAGATAAACTTCAGAGTGTTATAGAGTCCTCATCAGATTCATCGGTTGGTGTCTGTAAAGTATTTTTAAAAATTAAATAAAGCAGATAATTTATTTTTATCAGCTTTAGAATTTATTTATTCATGGAACTGAAATGTAATACATTGAATCATAGTCATAGATCTATATTTGAGGCTGACACTTGAAGCTTGTATTAGAAACAAATGCAAAAAGAGAGAGAGAAAGAGAGAGAGAGAGAGAGAGAGAGAGAGAGAGAGAGAGAGAGAGAAGCAAATGCCAATCAATGTCTGTGATTCTCATCTAAAAATACATAAAGCTCAAGTTGTGCTCTGGAGATTAACTGGCTTTATCAATTACAAATGTCCTCCTTCATCTGAGTTCAGCAAGAACTCAAACCTGGTTAGGCTGCCTCTGTATCGGTATCTGTCCTGGATGACACTTTCATGAGATGCATTATTCCGAGAAATTGCATTTAGACACCTTAAGTATAACAACTATATTTCTAGTCACTATAACATCTAGAGATGTAATATGAATTACATATTTTATCCTTTCTTTGGGAATGATTCATTGATACCTGGGGATATGTACATATAATTAATGATGGATACATGTGCACACACAAAAATATAAAATGTACGCATTTTAAAATTTTGTTGTATGTTAGTTTGCCCTTGCAGATACAAATATTCAGGCTATGTCATATCAACATGAAATAAATACAATTAATCAAAAGTAAAAATTTATAATAGTTTTATTTATGCAATTTCATTTGATTTTTTCATGAAACTGAAAAATTATTTTGATACCATATAGACGTTTTGAAGAAATATGTTTGCTTTTTATTATTAAATGGTTAACTTTGTGCCTAATGTATGCTAATTATATATTTTTAAAAGCCTGGACGCTAAAAGACAACTTGTTCAGTTGTTCCTCCAGCTCCAACAGAAGTCCTTTATTATTTACAGTCCCTCAGGCCGAGTGATACACCCCAGGACTGTAGGGCAGCTCAGAGCACGAGAGTCTCAGTTCCATGTAAGGAAGGGAGTTTCTCAGCAACCGTCAGTAGGTAACGTCTACCTGAAGCTTTTGCAATAATAATAGAATGAATATTTTCTTTTTCTCTAGAAGATATTTTCTTTAAAATAATGGAGAGAAATAAATATAGCTTTTTTGAAAACCAAAGGAAGAAGCAGGCCAAAAGCATACTAATGTGGAATTATCAATCATGTTATTCAAAAACCACCTGGCAATACGCATTATAAGAAGTTTGCAATAAAGCTATCCACAAACACAAGGAAAGATAAACTTTATGTGCTTAATTCACATTTTCCTTCCTGTGTCCTATATTTTTATATTTTCTTTAGAAATTCAACAGGTTTTAATTATATTCTTTGATTTTTTAAATAAATATGCGTGCGATAGGGCTTCCAGTCAAGATGGCAACATAAGTGAATGCTGTGCTCAGAATCTGCCACACGATCAGAGCAAAATGTCAACCAAACGTCAGAATAGCCGGCCTTCAGAGCCCCCTGAAGTCTAGCTGAACGGAAGTCCCACCACTATCGCTACAAAGACGAAGCCATATGACGATAAACAGGAGGAGCAGAGACTCAGAACAGGGGCAGGCACCACACCCATGTGAGCAGTTAAAGATCAGGAGAGCCATCTGGGCTCAGAAGTTCCCCCCGATGAGCCAAGGGGCCCAGCATTACAGCTGGCCCAAAGCGCCTGGTTCCAGTCCCAGGAAGAGAAGCCCCATCACTGGCTGTAAGCACCAGCAAGGACTGAGGCTGAGGGAGACCGAGGGCTGCTGGGGTCCCCGATGTTCCTCCTAAAGGACGCCATGGGCTTGCACACTCATTCCCTCTGAGCTCCATGCTGGGGAAGCAGCTTGGAAGGCACCGAGGACCGTGGGGAGGAGCTGAATTGCTTGGCATCAGAGTGAGAGCTGCAGGGGCCATTGTTCCTTTGCTGAGCCCTCTCTCTACAGAGCTGACAGGCAGACACCAGATTTCAGTCTCCACCAACTTGGCGAACACTGTTCCCCTTGCCCTGGTGATTCCCTGAGACCCCATCCAATTTGCAGACCTACACAGACCCTTTCCAGTGGCTTTTCCATACAAATAACCTATCATGACCCAAGCTGCTAACTTTCCTAAAAATCTTTCAAACAAGGAGGCTCTGGCCTCTGAAAACCTATTCCTCTCACTAAGTGGCCCCAGGCCTGGCCTGAGTGGCAGCCGCCCTCGGTTCACAGCTTGGCCTCTCCCTGACAGCTACAAGCCCAGCACAAGTAGCAGCCATGTGCAGATCACTCTGTAGCTTATGCTAGGTGGTCCTGGGCAAGGCCTAAAACAAGACCATGTGTATGCAGCCTATCTGATACTAACGTTAGGTCGAAGACACACACAGGCTGAAGATAAAGGGGAGGAAAAATATTAGAAATATACAGAAAAACTGGGGTAGCAGAACTTATACCAGACAAAATAGATTTTAAAATAAAGGGTATAACAAAAGACAAATAAGGACCCAGCAATTTCAATTGGGTATTTATCCAATGAAACCCAAAACACTAAATAGAAAAAAATGTACTCATCCATATGCTTATTTCAGCATTATTTATGATAGCTTAGAGAAGCAACCTAAGTGTTCATTAATAGATGAATGGATAAGGAATAAGTAGTGCATATATACAACGGTATATGATTCAGTCATAAAAAATGAATGAAATTTTACCATCTGCAGCAACATGGATTGACCTATAGGGTATTGTGCTGAGTGAAATAAGTCAGACAGAGAAAGATAAATGCTAAATGTGAAATCTCAAAATCAAACAAATAACCAGAGTAGAAACAGAGTCATAAATACAGAGAACATTTTGATGATTGACAGATGGGAGGGGCTCTGGGGGATGGCTGAAAAAGCTGAAGGGATTTAGAGTATAAATTGGTAGTTACAGAACTGACACAGGGATGTAAAGCATAGGGGTATATAGTCAATAATATTATTATAACCACATATAGTGCCAGGCTGGTACTGGACTCATCAAGGCGTCCACTTCATCTACACTAATAAAAGAGAAACATGGTAATTGGCATACGACCGCTACCCTTTTCATTGGCTAATCAGTGAGATATGCAAATTAACTGTCAGCCAAGATGGCGGCCGGCAGCCAGGCAGCTTGAAACTAACATGAGGCTTGGTTGCCTCAGTGACGGAGGAAACCAACGTTCCCCGCCGGCTGCTGCAGGCCTCTGAGCGGGCAGTTTAGGAAACATTGTAACGAATACCGCGGGACTACCCGGAGGCCTAAGAGCTGGAGCCAAGCCTCAAGGTAAAGCTGGCCCAGAATAAAAAAAAAAAAAAGAAAAAAAGGAGCGGTTGGGAACTTCAGTCACTCCCAGCCTGAAAACAGCCCTCAGCCCCTCACCCAGACTGGCCAGGCACCCCAGTGGGGACCCCCACCCTGATCCAGGACACCCTTCAGGGCAAACCAGCCAGCCCCCCCCCCCCATGCACCAGGCCTCTATCCTATATAGTAAAAGGGTAATATGCCTCCCGGCACTGGGATCAGCGTGACAGGGGGCAGCGCCCAAACCCCCTGATCGCCCTGCAGCTCTGTGTGTGACAGGGGGCCGGGCCCCAACCCCCTGAGCAGCCCTGCTCTGTGCCTGATAGGGGGGAGCTCCCCAACCTCCCCCGCCCCACGGGCCCTGCTCTGTGTGTGATGGGGTAGAGCCATAACCTCCCCATCAGCCCTGCCCTGAATGTGAGAGTGGCGGCGCCCCAACCCCCTGATCGGCCCTGCCTTGAGTGTGACAGGGGGTGGTGCCCCAACCCCCCAATTGACCTTACCCTGAGCGTGACTGAGGGTGGCATCACAACCTCCCAATCTGCCCTGATCTGTGCATGACGGGATGGCGCCCCAACTCTCCAATCAGCCCTGCTCTGAGCCCGACCAGGGGCTGCACCTAGGGATTGGGCCTGCCCTCTGCCACCCGGGAGCAGGCCTAAGCCAGCAGGTCGTTATCTCCCGAGGGGTCCCAGACTGCGAGAGGGCACAGGCTGGGCTAAGGGACCCCCCCTCCCTGCTGAGTGCACAGATTTTTGTGCACCGGGCCTCTAGTAAGTTATAAAATGTCTAATCATGGATTTGTGCACCTGAAACTAATATTTTATATTAACTATATAGTTAATATATTTTAATATAGTTAATGTATTTTACATTTACATATAGTTAACATTTTACATTAACTATAATTTAAAAATAAAATAAAATTTTAAGTATCCTATCTAATAAAAGAGAAACATGGTAATTAGCATACTTCTGCTACCCTTCCCATTGGCTAATCAGGACGATATGCAAATTAACTGCCAGCCAAGTTGGCGGCAGGCAGCCAGGCAGCTTGAAGCTAACATGAGGCTTGCTTGCTTCAGTGACGAGGGAAACCAACGTTCCCCGCCTGCCTTGCCAGCCTCTGAGCTTGCAGTTTGAAACATTGTTACAAATATAGAAGCTAAACAAAACCCCAGAAACCTGCTTTCAGCCAGCCGGGATCTCAGAGCTGGAGTTGATACAGTGCTTTGATTATAGAACCGAAACAAAACAGATACCTGCTTTCAGCAGCAGAGGCCTCAGAGCTGAAGCCAGAGCTAAAGCTGGCCCAGAATTTTTAAAAAAAAAGAAAAAAAGGAGGAGTTGGGTGCTTCAGTCACCCGCGAGCCTGAAAACAGCCCTCAGCCCCTCACCCAGACTGGCCAGGCACCCCAGTGGGGACCCCCACCCTGATCCAGGACACCCTTCAGGGCAAACCAGCCAGCCCCCACCCGTGCACCAGGCCTCTATCCTATATAGTAAAAGGGTAATATGCCTCCCAGCACCGGGATCAGCGGAGCTGAGAGACCTCCCGGCACTGGGATCAGTGTGACAGGGGGCAGCGCCCAAACCCCCTGATCGCCCTGCAGCTCTGTGTGTGACAGGGTGCAGCGCCCCAACCCACCCCCCACGGGCCCTGCTCTGTGTGTGATGGGGTAGAGCTATAACCTCCCCATCGGCCCTGCCCTGAGTGTGAGAGTGGCGGCGCCCCAACCCCCTGATTGGCCCTGCTCTGTGTGTGATGGGGTAGAGCTATAACCTCCCCATCGGCCCTGCCCTGAGTGTGACAGTGGCGGCGCCCCAACCCCCTGATTGGCCCTGCTCTGTGGGTGATAGAGGGCAGCGCCCCAACCCCCTGATCAGCCCTGCTCTGTGCGTGACAGGGGGGAGCTCCCCAACCCCCTGATGGGCCCTGCTCTGTGTGTGACAGGGGATGGCACCTCAACCTCCCCATCAACCCTTCCTTGAGTGTGACAGTGGGCGGTGCCCCAACCCCCCAATCGGCCCTACCCTGAGCATGACTGAGGGTGGCATCGCAAGCTCCCAATCCGCCCTGCTCTGTGCATGACAGGGAGCGGCGCCCCAACTCCCCAATTGACCCGCTCTGAGCCCGACCAGGGGCTGCACCTAGGGATTGGGCCTGCCTTCTGCCACCCGGGAGCAGGCCTAAGCCAGCAGGTCGTTATCTCCCCAGGGGTCCCAGACTGTGAGAGGGCACAGGCCGGGCTGAGGGACCCCCCTCCCCCCCGAGTGCACAAATTTTTGTGCACCCGGCCTCTAGTATATATATAAAGTTTATATATATATTTAAGTAAAAAAAAAAATATATATATATGTATGAACAAGGCAAGTGTTTTGTTTTTTTTTAGGGTTCTTTCACTTGAACCTTCAAACTGTGATGGACATGGTCCATGCAAACTCATATTGTTTTATGTAACCAGTATCATACAGAGAGAATCTTTAAACAATAGTTTTCCATTAATTTTCATTTTTAGAACTTTCCAATCCTGTTACAACATGTAATAGTCGTCATCCGTACCAGTGGACCTTTCCTGGATCTTGTAGGGTGACCAACTCTTCTGCTCTGCCCAGGACTGAGAGGTTTTGGAGACATGGGGCTCACCGAGATATGGGGCAGTTTAGGCCAATCAGGACAGTCACCAAAAATGAGGGACACTGGCTAAGGTGGCCGATACAAGTGCCACCAATACTTACTGAAGATTTAAATGTTAGGTGTGGTACTAAGCAAGTAACTTTTTCTCTTCTATTTAATTCTCCTGAGAACTCTTTGAGATAGGTATTCAATTCCATCTCCTATAAAAGATGAGGAAACCGAAGCTTAATCAGAAGACATAAAGCACAGTTCTAAGTAAAACATACATATTGAATCTACCAGAATATATGTTTTATTGAATCATGTCTCTATGTCCCAACTCTTATTATAATATACTCATATAATATTATTTTATAGTAAGCTTGATGGGCGAGTGAATAAAAAGGTGGACATTAAAGAGAATTGCTTCCACTTAGTTAGAAGGACCGTCCCTGGGAACATCGTACCTTTTCACTGGAGTGGACTCGTTTCTTATAATATTAAGATGAATAACGATAACGTCAACCAGGTGTTTTTAAGAACTTGAGGCCAGTTCACCTTGGTGCAGGTGGAAGAATTAAAATAGAAGTTTCCATTCACCGTATATTTTACATATTAACTGTGCTTCAGTTTTTGAAGGATAAAGGAGAGAGGTCTTAGTTTGGGGGAGGCGTGGGGAGCAGGGAGGAGTGGAGGACTGTGTGAGAAGAGAGGGCGTTCCGGGAGGAGAGGGCAGGAGGGGCTGGCACTGCTCCTGGTCCATGACATGAAGGAAGCAATGCAGGCTCCTCTGCTGTCTCATTAAGGCTGAGCTTCTAATGCTTTGGTCTGGCTTCTCCTCTCTCCCACCCGCCCTTGAGCCCTAGCAGACTCTGGTACTTGATCTTAATATCTAAAGGTATCAGGCTGGTATGCTGAGGCTATATATTAACCAGAGTGAAATACTTGGTTGAATAGCAGGATTGACAAAGCAAGTGTTGAAATCCATGGGAAGGGATAGGGTTTCTCTTCCTGAGACCTCATAGCGGTCATGACCCACACCCTTATAGCTGGGATCCTGCTCTCTATGCTGTCAGACAAATATAAAAGCAAAGAAATGAACTTGGCAAAACACATTGTCCGTCCCTCTATTCTTCCAAGTCAACCTGCAGCTCCTCTGCTCAGACTCATGTGCCAATAGTTTTCAGAATCTCGGATGAGACCGATACCCCCAAAGAAGCAGGATGTCCAGAACGCAGGGCCTAAGTCAGGAGCAGCAGCGGCCAGAGCCAGGCTGAGGACAGAAAGCTCTGCAGGTCATAATCTTGGGTTGAACCAATGGAAAATCAGTAGACTTGGAGCAATTAGAATTAAAGGGTAGGTAGGACGTCAGAAATCCAAGCCCCACCTCATTCTCAAATCATCCAGTTCCTGCCTCCTGGTGCACCAGCCTGTGCTTGGAGACTTCTGGGCTTACAACACTCTCTCTTCAGCTGGCACCTTGTGCACGTGACTATCAATGCTGGAAACGCCCCTCGCACTGCGTCACCATCACTTTATCCCGTGTTCCTTGCACTGGTGGTTCCGCTGAGGCAACGTGATGACTGTCATCCTTCTCTCCCACATAGTCCTGTGAGTTGCAGGACCTGGTTGTTGAGATCTCCTTGGTTCATCTTTTCTCTAGATGGAAGGTGCTCAGATTTTTCTATAATTTTTCTGTGCTTATCACATCTAAGTGGCATGTTTGCAGGCATTTGTTTACAAAACATTCCATTCTCCTTATTGTCAAATATTTACAGAATGACAGATACTGTCTCAGACTATACTGAAATCCTAACATCAACTGCAGGTCACACAATTCAAGGACAAGTAAACCCCAAATGAAAATTAGATGGAAAGGGGCTTCAAAAGCATGAGTTTAAGTGGAAGATGACAGACAATTCAGGGTAGAGTTGATGAAAGAAAAAACAATCTTATTGATTTATTTTTTCCACAGAGAATCTAGATTGGGTAGAAATAGAGTATGTCTATACCTAGATATATATGCATAGTGAATTAGTCAAGAAAAGAATGTACAATAGTATCAATATGTTGTTATTTTTATGGTTATTTTTTGAGCTTTATTTGTCTATGCAACAAAGAATAGTCCCTAAGTTCCATGGGAAAGATTTGCACAACATAAGCTGTAGCAGAAAGCAAATGGCCATCTGATTCTAATAACTGTGTGTAAACAGAACTGAACTGTTGCTAGTGATGTCATCAGCAATGATTTATTTGGGAAGCATGGTAAAGGGGCTTTCACTCTCACAGAATATAATTTCTTTCAATGTTTGTGATCGTCTACAAAACACTAAAAACATCTGCATATAAATCAAACCCTGCAGTCCATCATCTACATGGCTGACAGTGCGCGATGCCAAGCAACTGACTGGTAGGGAAGAAAAATGCAAGTGACCGAAGTACTTAGTGATACATAAGTGGCTAAATCTGAGGACTTCTTCAAAGGTTGGTCATAGACATCTGACTGGAACAGCATAGAAATCTAATTCAGGTCCCTTAGTCTGCCAGACTCTCCTTGGTTCTCATGGCTTATGAGAGTCCGCAGTCCAAAGGTGCCAAGGCACCAGCTCACTCTGCTATTTGATTCCAGTCTCTCCTCCCATCCTCGCTTGCTGCTGCTTTTCATTCTCCGCTTCTATGGGGCCTCAGGAGAGCATCCCTCACACTGCGCACTGTCATTATTTACCTGGGCATCTCTCTTTCTGACTGAACTGTGCGCAGAGGAGGAGATGTGTCTTTTTAATCTGTCACTCTTCTGTACCTAGAAGAGTGGCGGGCTCATAACTGGCTCTCCACAGATGATATTTGAATGAATTTTTTCCAATTTAAACTCTTTTCCTTCAATGAGAGGATTTTTTAATCTGAATAAATTTGAGTCCTTGTTCAATAATTCACTCCAGCTATATTGATGATAGCTAAAGGAATATATATTAATCCAATATGGATTTGATTACATAAATTTAAATGATAATGTGTTCAATAAACTTTAATTCATTGACTGAATAATTTGCATTTTATATTTTTATGCAACAGTATGGGAGACACATTTTTGTAGCACTTTAACTATTATTTACAAAATACACTTCAGTGTGTACGTAGCTGTGATAGATGAGGATGACTCGACAATCTTTAGGAATTTTCCAATCTCTCTAGGATGCATAACACTAAAAAACACAGTGAATGTTAAATGCCTAGTAACAGTCACAGAAGCTATGTTCATAATGTGGAAAGCTATGAAAGGATTACAGAATGCCCCATTCACCTCTTCACTTCTGGGCATTAAGTAATTTTCATCATTTTTGGCTTTATATTACGTTATTTGGAAAGAAAACAATTTCCCATGTTATTATTTCACGTGTGTATGTATGTAGGTAGCAATATACATTATATGTGTATATGTTTTGTTTTATTTATAGTGAATATACAGAGATACACACATAGACATTTATATACACATACATATAACTGTACATTTATGTTCAGTGAAACGGAAACAAACCAGAACCCAAGAGAAAAATCCCCCAACTACTCCCAGAGCTTCTTGAAACATCCCAGTACCTTTTATTGCTACACCAAGACTGCCAGTATAAAATGAGCACTGTGGAATGAAGGGCGATAGGGGATGGCTTCACCAGCTTTAGGGTGAGAGATAATGAAACCAGCTCCTGGGATCAGCATATTTATTGGGTTTGCTATGTATCAAACGTAACAAAAGTAAAAGATCTGAGGAACACCCTGTGCGGTTCTTTTCACACTCTTTGATCACACAATTCCTCTCTAATTCAGATGCAGTAGAGCTTAAGTGGCTGCATTGATGTGTTAAGTGTGGAATGATTTTTGTATAAAATGAAAAAGGCCCATTATGTGTGCAGAAAAGCCTGTGTGTGCTTGTTTATTGAGACAGGAAGTCAGTTTCCCACACGGAACAACAGTTCTGGGTGCCAGTGCTTTGTGTGCAGAGAAGAGCAAAAGAAACTTCATTTTCTACCTGCAGAGACGGCTGCTGCGGGAGGGGCAGACAATGCGATCGGCTTCCCCTGCATGAGAGGACTTGATTGATTTTCAAAATATGTGCAGTGCCAGGCAGACGAGGTGGTCTGAACACTTTTGTGAAGAAAACGTACAATGTATAACGCATGCCTGTGTTTTGTGCCTTGCTTAACTGAATCCTCCCAGCCAGCACCAGCACCCTCTCCAGTCTGGTGGGGGAGAAGGGAAATGCTCTTTTGAAATTTTCCCTCCTAGAATTGTCTACAGGTTAATTATTTTGTTCGTTTCCTTTTAAAATTGTATTATCATTATTTTAATAATCCTTTATTGTTGAAAGTATTACATATGTCCCTTTTGTTCTTGTGGGAATTTGTTTGCTTATTTATTTGTTTAGTAATCAGAATGGAGAATGCTTCTGTGACCTTCCAAGGTAAAGGTTAAAAATCCATCCATTGTTTAAATATATAGCCCAGCTGCTTTGGCTCAGTGCATAGAGCATAGGACTGAAGGGTCCTGGGTTCGGTTGCGGTCAAGGGCACATGCCTGGGCACATGCCCAGTGGGGGTCGTGCAGGAGGCAGCTGATCAATGATTCTCTCTAATCATTGATGTTTCTACCTCTCTCTCTCCCTCTCCCTTCTTCTCTAAAATCAATAAAAATATATTTTAAAAATATGTATTTAGGCTTGGATAGAATTCTTACCTGCTAGGAGTAGATCTTAGTCTTGTTAAAAATCAAAATTCGACTAAGTAGATTTGAAAACCTAATTGCCTCTCTTCCATGATTTATGAATCAGGCAGCATCCTATCTAGCAAATGGGAAGGAGCTCTGAGGAGCTGTATAAAAGGGAAGGCTTTTAACAGCAGAACGGGATCTGGGAGAGGAAATGAAAGAATGCGTTACTTCAGGCAGAAGCAGGGTGTCTGGGAGGCAGATCACCTCAAGGGGCCAATCAGGAAGTTCCAGATCGAAGGCTCAGACTACATTCCTGGGAAAGGCTGAATCTGACATTAGGTTTGTGCTAAATCCTGGTTTTGTGATATGAGACTTAACACGAATGACTCCATTTGGGGGCCTATTGTCTTTTATTTCTTAACATTATAAATCCATGGAACAAACCCTCTGCTGTGGTCACAGGATGACCTACCAGGAGAAGATGAGAGTTCATCTCAGCCTCATCCTGCAAAGCCCAGTCTCCTTCCTGGACAGGGAGCTGGACTCCAGCTGCCTCCCCAGGGCTCAGGTCATGGCCTGGTCTCCTCTCGAGACTATTATCACTGCCGTCTTTTTCTTCAGACTCATTATTTGAGAAATGCTCACCTGTCCGAGTTAAAATTACGGATTTGGAGACAGACGTGTGGAGAAAACGAGACCTTTAATAGTTCTTGCAAGAGCGGGTGTTGGGACGAGCACATGGAGCAGCGATCACAGGCTATTTATCTCGAGGGTGCGAGTCCCTCCTCCGGCTCCTCATTGGCTGAGCACCATGGTCACCTGTTCCCTCATAGGTCGCCCAGGTCTGCTCTCCCCCATTGGGCCATTTAAGAGGATGGGCTGAGGCTTTTTCCAGATGCCTCCACCTCCCCCTGTCTAGTTGAGGTGGACACCTCGGGAGTTTCCTCCAGGATGCTGGCCCACGTGCACAGTTCCTTGTTCGTACATCCTCTCCCCTCCTCCCCACATTCTGTGCGCCCTGGGGAAACTCAGCAGCCGGTTCCATCAAAAGCCGGCCATGCTGGGGAGGACCACAGGGGCCCACTTCCTACAATTCTGAACTCTAAAAGCTTATGTTTCTTAGCTGGGTTTTTTTTCTAAGAGAATATGTTACATAGATTTTCCACTCAATAGTATTATAATCTGAAGCAGACAGCAATGAAATGGACCTAACAGAATGAGCCCAGGGAGTATTCGCCTTGGTAATGTTGTCAGTGGAAGTGGGTTTCTTGAGGTGTTAGGAGAAAACACATTTTCAGGGCCCCACAAGGGAGAATGAGTCTCATGGCAAGATTCATTCATGGTGCAAAAGCAAAGGAGTCCCCCGCCCCCCCCCCCCCGGGCTTTCACGGGCCCATCGCCGTCTGTCCCATCATGTCAAGTCCAACTTGTCCTCAGCAAGGCCAACCAAAGGCCAGTGTCCAGAGTTTCTGCTTCATCTTAGTCCTGTGGAGCTTGCAGGGTCTCTGGGTCCCAGTGGCTGCTAGACCCACATGGCAGAGTATTCCGGGGTGGGAGAGAATGCAAAGTAATAGGTGAGTGTGGGTGAGAGAGAGAGAGAGAGAAACTATTAACTTTCTTTCCCTGGGGTTTTAACCAGGAACTTTTTAAGCTTTTGATGATTGCTTTGGGTCCGCCCCCTAGCCAATGATCTTTTTCCAAAACTAGACTGACAGGCCTATCTGGTCAAGCACCGCCTCCTGCACCATTTTTACTTTTACTGCACCTGTGTTTCCTGCCCTGCCCCTCCCCGCCCCCCACCCCCACCACCACACAAACACACATAATCAGGTACTGGAGTGGAAAGGAGGGGTGTTCATCCTTGGTGGGCAAGCAAACTGTCTCGTGCTCCTCAGCCCATTGGGCTCAAGAATGTCTGACTTCCTTTGCTTCTTTTTTTTTTTTTAAATTAATATTTAGCAAACTACGGTAACAGTAGCATTTACTTTATTAGTATTAGAGCTATTATAGAGATAAGTGAATTTTCATGGTGAAAAGCTCAGTAAATTATTGATAATTTTCATGCCCAAGAAAATGATTATTCTGTGAAAACTGTGGCAGGAAGGGTTAGAAGAGCTGTGTGACTGGGGCGTGGTGAAGGAAGTAAAAAGGGCAGGTGTCCCAGTACAATCACACTTGCAAGATGATTATTTCATTTTCCTAGTGTAGTTGTATCTTTTTCTGTCCATTTCTTACTTTTTGCAAACCTACTCCTAATATAATTTCTACTTTTTCTTCCCATGATGTGTAGGTGAATTTTTTCTTTAAGTTTTATGTCACATCATTTTGATCATTATAAATTTGTTTGTAAAAGAATCTCAGGCCAAAACCGGTTTGGCTCAGTGGATAGAGCGTCGGCCTGCGGACTGAAAGGTCCCAGGTTCGATTCCGGTCAAGGGCATGTACCTGGGTTGCGGGCATATCCCCAGTAGGAGATGTGCAGGAGGCAGCTGATCGATGTTTCTCTCTCATCGATGTTTCTAACTCTCTATCTCTCTCCCTTCCTCTCTGTAAAAAATCAATAAAATATATTTAAAAAAAAAAAAGAATCTCAGAGTTAAGAAATTCTAGGGGTTAAGTATTGGGACAAGACAAAGAATGTTCTTCAAGGAGGTCCTCAGCTAATAATGGTAACCATGAACTCCCTTCCCCCTGGCACAATGCTTGTCATCCCAGACTCCTGGGCCAGCTTCATTGTTAGACCCACCAGAGGTCACAGTAGCTCTGCTGTTGCTGTTCTCCTGGACATAGTAAACCCTTGATTTGTGCACGTCTATTTAATGCACTTTGGATTGAACGGACAAAATTTCCAGTCCGTATGTCATATGTGAAAATGAACATCCTGTTAATTTAAAACTGCTTTTTATAAAGATTTACTTACAATTACATTATCGGGTTATTCCTTTGTTAGTTATTCACTGTTATTTTTAACAAATTCTAGCAATTTGTCATATGTTGGAAAAAAACACTGTAGTAATTTTGCCAACATAGATAAATATTACATATCTACAACTATAGTCTATATATTTAAATCCAAGAGTCATAGCCCATAAGCAATGCTCTGGGAATGATTAGCACATAATCACACTGCATCCAGCACAGTAGTGGGTTCTGTTGTCTTGTGGCGTGACCTTCTGCAGTTGTAACCCATGCAGGCCCATGTTCCCACGTGCACTAAGCCACACCCAGCCGTGTGCATTTGTTTACTGGTGGTGACTGGTGAATGCAAGCATCTACTAAACCTATTCAGTATAAATTCAAAATTACAGTAATATATATAGAAAACTTTCCTGTGAAATTAAACTTTTCATACATACTTAATTTTAATTATACAAACGTAGAAACAGGTAACTGACACCCTTCACCCAAATTAGTCCGTTATACTGAGGTTTTCCTGTACTTAATGCTGCTTATTCAGGCACTTCCCGAATTCCTTCCATGCGTTTGTCATTGAGACTCATCTCTTACCCCCTCCGTCTATTGATGAAATGCTTGCTATGTGACTGTTGCCATGAAAAGCAATAGACCCCGACCACATTATGTGACTTGCATTTGTCATGTCAGAGACCTTTTTTTCTTGGAAAGAATTAGTTACTGCCCTAGAGTTAATTCTTTTATCTCAATATGACACAATTTCTGAAAACCAAAAATAAAAACAAATCTCTTAAAATCTCTATTCAGCTTATATTTATATAAAAAATGCCACAGATATTTATTACCAAAGTTAAGTGAAAAGATGGGAAAGAATCCATGAGCTGAATTCAGATCCTGGTACTGTAACTGATTTCTTACAACTCAAGACCACTTGCTTAATCTCTCGAAACTTCAAGTTCTTCATCATAAAATTGTCATTTTCTCCTTTCTTTGCTTCTTTGCTTCCTTCTTTCCTTCCTTCCTCCCTTCTTTCTCCTTTCTGTCTTTTAACTCATGTTTACGGAATATCTCCATTCTCAAGGAGACAACACAAAAACAAATGAAGCATTAAAATAACAACAGAAGGCCTGTGTAATTAAGCAACCAAATAAAAATGAATAAACTCCATATGCATTTGCAAAACACTATAAAACTTTGCTTCGTATGGGAGAATGACACCCCTGGGGAGATGGAATAATATAGGGGTTATAACTTGGGCTTTGGAATTAGAAAAACATGAGTTTCAGTCTTACTAGCTGTGTGACCATGGGTACATTAACATTTCCAAGTCCTTGTTTTCTCATCTGTAAAATACAACATGTTAATAAAAGGATAGAACTGAAATAATAGTTGATGTGAAGATTCAGTAAGATTACGTATGCAAAAGGCTGAGCATAAATGCCCAGCATATAATAAACGCTAAGCAATGACTTAGGGACCCAGAACAACTTGCAATCTTATCATGTTGTTGTTTAAAAGAACAATAATAATCCCAAAGGAAGCACAGGTCCTGGGCTGGAGGGGTGGGGGCCTCTGAGGGCGTCAGTTCCCCTGGAGAGGACTTCGCAGAGGGAAAGGCCTGGCTGCGGGGGGAGAGGCCCGTGGACTCGCGTGGAGGCTTGTGTTGGTGAGCCTGCTCACATGTTGACTGCCTGCTTCTCCCACTCATGAGCCTCCCTCTTCTCAGCTCTTGATTGATCTTGTCTTCCTGTTCTCTCTGGGTGGAACTTCCTCGGAGGAAAATCAGCCTCGGCTTAGAAGTCCTGCCCTTCTTCCTTTCTCTGTCGAACCTGTTCATTCTTCCAGGTCTGATTCAAATGGCAGCTCCTTCATAAAACCCTCCTGGGCTCCCTCCTCTGTTACTCCAGTGCCTGCTTGTGCTCGCGGTGCGTTCTTAAAGCACCTGATCTAGCGGATTGTGCTTGAGACAAGGGTTGACAATCTCTCTGTGCGACTTTCTCTTGTATTAGACCCTAATCCAGTGGTTCTCAACCTTCCTAATGCCGCAACCCTTTAGTACAATTCCTCATGTTGTGGTGAAACCCAATTTCATTGTTACAAATTGAACATAATGAAAGCATAGTGATTAATCACAAAAACAATATGTAATTATATATGTGTTTTCCAATGGTCTTAGGCAACCCCTGTGAAATGGTCCTTCCACCCCCAAAGGGGTCGCGACCCACAGGTTGAAAACCGCTGCCCTAAGCTATCTGAAGGCAGGAATTACATTGTATTCATCTTTGAAACTCATGTCTTTTTTTTTTCTTTTAATCCTCACTCAAGGATATTTTTCCATTGATTTTTAGAGAGAGTGGAAGAGAGAGGGAGAGACAGAGAGAAATACCGATGTGTGAGAGACACACATCATTGGTTGCCTCCTGCACGTGTCCCAACTAGGGCCTCGCCCAGAAGGAGCCTGCACAAAGGTGCATGCCCTTGACCAGAATCAAACCTGGGATCCTTTGGTCTGCAGGCCGACGCTCCATCCACTGAACAAAACCAGCTAGGGCTGAATGCCGTATCTTCCTTGTGCTTAGCACAGAGTAGACTAGACAAAGTCCTGCAAAGGGAGGCCCAACAGGCTGCTCCCTAAGAGCCTCATGAAGGTGCTGCTGGTGTTGAGTTGGACGCACACAACCCAGGAGAGGTCCCAGGGGCCTGAGTCCAGCTCAGGCTCCAGCTCCCCACCAGCTGCCTGGGCTCCACAGGGAGGCTCCGTCACTAATGAGGCGGCTGGGGCCCTGAAGCTGGACTGGAGGGGAACCCATGTATGATGTTTGGATTAGGGCCCTGATGACAGCGGTCACAAGGCACCTGAACGTGCGCTCATCGGAGCGCTGTGCACGTGGTGGGACATTCGGATGGCTGGGTCTAAAATGTTTAAAGGGTGTGGGAATTACATTGGGCTAAATGTTGCTCAGCAATTCCTTGGCTAAAAAGATAAAATATAATCTTTTTTCCTCCTTTCCTAAAAATTTTTTTTGCAGCTCAAGATGGAGTTTTGTTGTTTTTCCCTCTGTTTCAGTGCCCTTATCTGATTTTAATCAGAACTGGTTTGATATGATTTGAAACAGCTGAGACTGAAATGCCCTTAAAAATTTATCTTAAGTTGAAACTAAACTATTTACTTATTGCACTCCCCTTGTGTAAAGCATATGTGCTATCAAGTGGAAATAGTGGGAATTATGAATTTACCCTCAAAACACTGCACTGCCCTGCAGTTTTCTCAGCAATTCTAAAGCCCTGTCACCCACACTACAATCAGGTCTTGATTACCCACCAAAACAGGAAATGAATGGCGGCACAAATAATCCAAAACAGAAGAACAATCCAAATGTTTCTTATATTTTATTTTGGAATGCTTTGTATGGCTTTTGGGGATTCAGATTTTCCTTCCCAGCGATGTTCTTCTCAGGAAAATGTTAAAATGAGTTTGCATTCCCTAAGCCCACACTAAATAACTGAGGGGGATGTGGCCCAGCCACATACTGGGTGGCAGGGAGACGGCAGACTGAAATCTGAGGGGAAAATTCCAGGATAATCTAGAAGTGGAAAATGCCCATGTGAATAGAAGTCAGTCTTGTAAATTAGTGTGGACACTTTTCCACCCACATTTTTTAAAAACCAGGTTACCCTCTTCAGAGGTTACATGGGGAGTTAGAACAAAGACCTCAGCATCCTGTGTTGCTTGCAGTGCCCTGGCACCACGACGTAGTACTAAAGGCCGTGGGAGCCTGTCCTCTGCTAATATTCTTCAGCTCATCCTACAACCTTCTGCGGTGGGACAGATGTGGCTTATGAAGTGCCAGGCTCTGTACTGAGTCTTATCTTAAGGATGAGAAAAGTAGGACTCAGACCAGTTCATGATTATCTAAGGTCACAGCTGGTCACTTGGGAGAGGCCACATTAGAGCCCTCCTGCTTTGGAATTGGGGTGGAAAGGAAAAGAAAAACAGAAAACTATTTAAAAAAGATGTTTAATAAGTGAATAAATGCAAGGTAGTTGGTAATTCTGATTTAATGTGTGTGATGTTACTACAGGACCAAACGCCTGGTACCACTGATTTGGGCCACAGAGATTAGAGAGCATTTTCTTAATGGGCAGCACGGGATGCTGGGTGGCAGGGACGGGGGAGTTTCAGCAGGTTCACACAGGGTGGGAAACCTCAGACTTGTTCAGAGAACCATAAGTTGATTGATCTGATAAAGAATCTGCTCAAGTTGAAGAAATATAAACAAAAATGAAAATAATGACAACAACAAGAAGTGTCTAAATAGCATAATAGTCTGACCTAATACATTAGTACGGAGAAATGTAAATGCTCACGTGTTATCTAGTGAAGGGCCATATAGCCATCTTTCAATGACGTTCGTGCTGGGAGGAAATGAGGACAATAAATGAAGATTAAAAAATTGGTTATGTCAAGGTCACCCAATTGGCCAAGTAAATCCCCAAACTCAGGTCTCCCGACCCCTGGCCCTGTGACCTTCCCTTAGCCAGGCTGGCTGTGGGCTCCGTGTTAGCATGCTAGCCTCAGAAAGTGGGGACTCCACAATGTTTACAAAATACAACTCAAGGCTTATAGATTTCCAATTAGTTCTGGAAATTTCCACAGCTGTCTTAGCCAAATCATAATTCTCTTCCGAGGCCAACCATTTTGTCTGGACTTGACCCCTCCTTTGCCATCTCCCCGTCATCACCAGGGTTTCCTCTGTGCAGCCTGGTTCTATCCCCTCTCTGAGAATGCCGAAGCCATGCTGTGTTTACCTCTCACAGATGACCATCTCCTAGGTCTCTGTCTCTTTAGTCTCTGGGGCTTAAGTGACCTTGGGCCCCATTCCGTGGTCTGTGAATGATGTCACATCACTGTGGACATGACCCCTGTGAAAGTGGCCCTGGAACTCTGGTTCTCCACGTATAGTCCTACCCTCCTCCTGCAATGGGTGCTCTGCCTCATCACCTCCCTCAGAGCCACACACTGCAGCTGCCCGGGGGCCTGTCTGCTTACCTCCCACCACGGATCCTTCCCTGGAAATTGCTTTCTGTCAATGGAAACATCCAGAGGTAGCTCATATCTAAGGATTGTCCAGACTCTCTGATATATTTCCAGACAACCGTGAGGGGCTATCAGAACTGCAGAACTCAGTGATGCCCTCTCTTGGGAATGCCCCACCATTCAGCTTCTCCCTTTGCCCAGTGCTGCTGTCCCACTCTCTCAAGAGTATCAATTCTGAGAGAATTCCTAAGGGACTCTTTGCATGCAAATCTCCACTTCAGCATCAATTTCCCAAAGAATTTGATGTATGACATCTTATTTCTTTTTTTAAAATATATTTTTATTGATTTTAAAGAGAGAGAGAGAAAGAGATAGAAACATCAATGATGAGAGGTAATCATTGATCCCTGCCTCCTGTATGCCCTCTACTGATGGTGGAGCCTGCAACCCAGGTATGTGGCCTGACCAGGAATCGAACCATGACCTCCTGGTTCATAGGTCAACACTCAACCACTGAGCACACTGGCCGGGCAATGTATGATATTTTCATTGCCCCATATTTATTGTGACTTCTATGTTGTTGCTGTAGATACCTGCCCTATAATGAAAGAAAAACTTACAAACTTTAAAAAGGTCAGAGATCCAGTTTGGGTAGATTATGTACAACAAACTTCCTTGAGTCAGGCTCTTAGCCCAGTCCAGCCATTGTCTTATTTCTTGATCTCAATTAAAAAGAGAATCATTCCTAGGCACTGACTCTCTGTGGACTATGTGATGGGGTGATGGGGAAGAAAAATGAACAGCTGGCTAAGCAATCCCTAGAAGACCGTTAAGTGCTGTGGGACACTTAAACTCTGTGGTAGAAGCTCCAAAATCTGGAGCCCCATAAAGCTGGGATCCCACAGAGCCTGCTTCCTTGGAAGTAGTTTTGCAAATACCCTTTGCTTCATTTCCTGTGTGTATTGTGCAACCCACAGAATTCCTCTGGGGACTCGGCCACACCCTAAATTTTAACCTGAATCACCACAAATTAAAACCACAATTAGGTGTCACCTCACACCTGTCAAAATGGCCACAACATCAATAAATCAACAAACAACAAGGGTTGGTAGGATGTGGGGGGAAAAAAAGGGAACCCTAGGGGGACTGCAGATGGGAAACCGATGGGATTGCAGACTGGTGCAGCCACTTTGGAAAACAACATGGAGTTTCCTCAAAAAATTAAAAATGTAGCTGTTGTTTGACCCAGTAATTCCACTTCTGGGACTATATCATAAGAATGCCGAAACACCGGGAGAAACCAAGAGGGCGGCATAGGTAAACACCAGAAATTGCTGCCTTGCACAACTACTTCAAAAATAAAACTAAAAGACAAAACGGACATCATCCAGAACCACAGGAAGGCTGGCTGAGTGGAAATTCTACAACTAGAAGGAAAGAGAAAAGCACACTGAGACTCAGAGGAGGTGCAGAAGTAAAGTGCAGAGGTACAAAGGCTCATGCGCAGAAAGGGCTGGCAACAGAGAACTCCAGTGTCTTTTTCAATCAGGAGGGAGTCACAAGCTCATAACTGCTCTGAGCTCCAGTTCTAGGAGAGTCTCTGGGGACCCAGACTCATACGGGGAGAAAATGGACTGTCTGGCATCGGGCGGAACTCAAGGGCGGCTTTCTCTCAGAGGTGCTTGCAGCGATTACCAAGGGACACTGAGACCTGGGGGCCTCTTAGGGTAGGACTGAGCAGCAGCCAAAGCTGTTTGCTCCACCCTGTTGATTCCCTGAGACCCTGCCCCACCCAAGCTGCGAGCAGAGGCTTTTGCATATGAATGGCCTGGTCCTTTGAGATCTAAAATTACCTAACACATGGCAGCTGGGTCAGAGAGATCCAGAACAACCAAAAGAAGGCTCAAGGCTCCACAGCAGCTTGCATTGCTTCACAGCTAAGCTTCATCTGGGCACCTCCAAACACCAAACAAGGAAGACAAATCTGCAGATATCTCAGTAGCTCCTGCTGGGTAGCCTCAGGCAGAGGCTAAATTAGCACCTCCTTAGAGATCCAAGAGCCAGTGTACCCAGTGGTCAGAGTGGAACCATCCAGATTACAACACCTCAGATCCATAAGGGACACACTCAGGGGGCAGACTCAGTGAGCACCAAAGCCCCACTGAAGCAAGTCTTGCCCCAGAAGGGTGTCTTCAGCACAGAAGTTCTCCCACTGTAGACACAGCTGATTCTCACAGAAAATTGGCCTGGAGGTCAATTCCTCCCAGTGATACCTACAACAATCAAGGCTTAACTACAACAAGACTGTGCACACAGCCCACAAAGGGGTGCACCAAGAGTGTCCACCTCAGGTAATTGGGGAGGCTGAGCCACTGGGCTCTATAGGACACCTAGCACACAAACCCATTCTATCAACACAGGGAAACAGCCAAAATGCGGAGACAAAGAAACAGATCACAAATGACAGAAATGGAGGAAAGCAAACTACTGGATATAGAGTTCAAAACCACAATTATAAGGTTTTTCAACAATTTTCTAGAAACCGCCAATAAATTTAGTGAGATCCTCGAGGATATGAAAAAGGACCAACTAGAAATTAAGCATACACTGAATGAAATAAAGAATAATATACAGAGATCCAACAGCAGACAAGAGGATCGCAAGAATCAAGTCAAAGATTTGAAATACGAAGAAGCAAAAAATACCCAACTGGAAAAGCAAAAAGAAAAAAAAATCCAAAAATGTCAAGATAGTGTAAGGAGCCTCTGGGACAACTTCAAGCATACCAACATCCGAATTATAGGAGTGCCAGAAGAAGAGAGAGGGCAAGATATTGAAAACCTATTTGAAGAAATAATGACAGAAAACTTCCCAAGAGAAAAACAGTTAGTTACCTACAAGGGTGTACCCATATGATAGCCAGCTGATTTCTCAACAGAAACTATGCAGGCCAGAAAGGAGTGGCAAGAAATATTCAAAGTGATGAATAGCAAGAGCCTACAACCAAGATTACTTTACCCAGCAAAGCTATCATTCAGAATTGAAGGTCAGATAAAGAGCTTCACAGATAAGAAAAAGCTAAAGGAATTCATCACCACCAAACCAGTATTATATGAAATACTGAAAGGTATTCTTTAAGAAGAGGAAGAAGAAGACAAAAGTAAAGATAAAAATTATGAACAACAAATACATATCTATCAACAAGTGAATCTAAAAATCAAGTGATAAAAAATTTGATGAACAGAGTAAACTGGTGAATATAATAGAATCAGGGGCATAGAAAGGGAGTGGACTGACAATTCTCGGGGGGGAAAGGGGTGTGGGGGGTGTGGGGGGTGTGGGGGGTGTGGGAAGAGACTGGACAAAAATCATACACCTATCCTGAGGACAGTGGGGGGAGGTAAGGACAGGGGGTGGGGTGGGAACTGGGAGTAGGGGAGCTATGGGGGAAAAAAAGAGGAACAAATGTAATAATCTGAACAATAAAGATTTATTAAAAAAAAATTAAATAAAAAAAAGAATGCTGAAACACCAATCAGAAAGAATATATACAACCCTAAGTTCATATCAGCGCAATTTACAATGGCTAAGATCTGGAAACAGCTCAAGTGCCCATAAATAGATGAGTGCATGAAAATGCTGTGGTACATTTACACCATGAGATACTAGGCAGCTATAAGAAAGAAGGAGCTCATGAAGGGACCTGGAGAGTATTATGCTGAGCAAAATTATCCATTTAGAGAATGACAAATATAACATGATCTCACTTACATGTGGAATCTAATGAACCCAATAAACTAAATAGTTCCAGAGGCATAGAGGCATGGATGCATGGAACAGAATGGCTGATCTCACAGAGGAGGAGAGGGGGAGGGTACGGGAAGAGATTCACCAAAGAATACATATGCATAGTATATCCTATCTAATAAAAGAGAAACATGGTAATTAGCGTATGTCCGCTACCCTTCACATTGGCTAATCAGCGAGATATGCAAATTAACTGCCAGCCAAGATGGCGGCCGGCAGCCAGGCTGCTTGAAACTAATATGAGGCTTGCTTGCTTCAGTGATGAGGGAAACCAACATTCCCCGCCAGTCTTGCCGGCCTCTGAGCTTGCAGTTTGAAACATAGTTACAAATATAGAAGCTAAACAAAACCCCAGAAACCTGCTTTCAGCGAGCCGGGATCTCAGAGCTGGAGTTGATACAGTGTTTCGATTATAGAACCGAAACAAACCAGATACCTGCTTTCAGCAGCAGAGGCCTCAGAGCTGAAGCCAGAGCTAAAGCTGGCCCAGAATTAAAAAAAAGAAAAAAAGGAGCAGTTGGGAGCTTCAGTCACCCGCCAGCCTGAAAACAGCCTTCAACCCCCCACCCAGACTGGCCAGGGACCCCAGTGGGGACCCCCACCCTGATCCAGGACATCCTTCAGGGCAAACCAGCCGGCCCCAACCCATGCACCAGGCCTCAATATAGTAAAAGGGTAATATGCCTCCCAGCACCAGGATCAGCGGAGCTGCGAGGCCTCCCAGCACTGGGATCAGCGGAGCTGAGAGGCCTCCTGGCATCAGGATCAGCGTGACAGGAGGCAGCGCCCAAACCTCCTGATCACCCTGTGGCTCTGTGTGTGACAGGGGGTGGGGCCACAATCTCCCTATCCGCCCTGCTCTGTTCCTGACAGGGGAAGGCGCCCCAACAGCCTGATCAGCCCTGCTCTGTGCCTGATAGGGGGGAACTCCCCAACCCCCTGATCGCCCTGTGGCTCTGTGTGTGACAGGGTGAGGCTCCCCCCACACACGGGCCCTGCTCTGTGTGTGACAGGGGGCGACGCCACAGCCCCCTGGTTGGCCCTGCTCTGTGCCTGCTAGGGGGGAGCTCCCTAACCCCTTGTTTGCCCTGTGGCTCTGTGTGTTACAGGGGGTGGGGCCACAACCTCCCTATCTGCCCTGCTCTGTTCCTGACAGGGGAAGGCACCCCAACACCCTGATCAACCCTGCTCTGTGCCTGATAGGGGGGAGCTTCCCAACCCCCTGATCGTCCTGCGGCTCTGTGTGTGACAGTGTGCAGCTCCCCAACCCCCTGATCGGCCCTGCTCTGTGTGTGACAGGGTGCGGTGCCCCAACCACCCCCCCCCCAAGGGCCCTGCTCTGTGTGTGATGGGGTAGAGCCATAACCTCCCCATCGCCCTGCCCTGAGTGTGACAGTGGTGGTGCCCCAACCCCCTGATCCGCCCTGCTCTGAGCCTGACCAGGGGCTGCACCTAGGGATTGGGCCTGCCCTCTGCCACCCAGGAGCAGGCCTAAGCCAGCAGGTTGTTATCTCCTGAGGGGTCCCAGACTGCGAGAGGGCACAGGCCGGGCTGAGGGACCCCCCTCCCCCGTGAGTGCACAAATTTTTGTGCCCCAGGCCTCTAGTATAGTCATATATGTGCCTAACCCATGGACACAGACAATAGTAAGGGAAAGGTCTGGGTGGGGCAGGACCTGGGGGAAGGGGTACATCTGTAATGCTGTCAACAATAAAAAACTACAACAAAACTCATTAACACAGACAACAGCATCCAAAAGGAAGGGGGTTGGGAGTAGGTAGGAGAGGGTAAATGGTGGCTAAATGGTGATGGAAAGAGACTTGACTTGCAGTGTTGAACACACAACGCAATATACAGATGATGTGTATAGAATTGTACACCTGAAACCTATATAATTTTATTAACGAATGTCACCACAATAAGTTCAATAAAAAATACAAATAAAATGTATCTTACCTTTCTGATTCTCACTAGCCTCAGGCCCCTGGAAGCAAGGCCTATCTCTCCTCATGCTTGAAGCCAGAATGGCTAACACAACAGTTAGCATGTAGTTGGTACTCCAAATAGTTATATTGAATGAATGTGTCACCTCTATAATTTATAAATTATAGAGATTGTCTCTCTCAGTGAGCATACTTATTCTACTGGAGTGGTGTCTTTTTCAGACTATATCTTCCCTGGAGAGGACTGTAATGGAAATGTCAGGTGCATGAAGTTGTTTTGAAAAGGGTGAAGTTCATAGTGTCACTCAAATAACTCCATGTAGGTGACCCCTTGACCTCCCCAGACATCCATCTGGCCCAAAACTCGAGTTCCTAAAGAAAGGTATCCAAGTCTCAACATTCCCTGCTTCGTCCAATGGCTCCAATTTGTCTCAACTTTCACCTTGAAGCTGAGATCAAATGTCCCCCAAGTATGGAGAGAAGGGGAGAGGTGTTTCATTCTCTCACTTGACTTACTCTCCTCACCTCATGTCCACTCCTTTGACATTTTTTTATGAATGCTTGAGCTAGATTCTAGAGAGAAGCCTGACCTGGTTAGACAAGCACCACTGTGGGCTCTTATGATGCTGCAAGCAGCTCAGAATCGGGACAGAGCATTGCTTATGGGGCGTCTGAGCTCTGGCATGCTGGGAGAAGAGAAAAGGGTGGGATACAGGACATATGTGATGCTCCATGTTCACAGAGTGAAGGCAGTATACAGAAAGCCGACCACTGCTAACTGGGCTGGGAAGAGGACAGGAAGGAAGTGATTTTTTCTTTCATGCCTTCTGATAGACAATTTTCCTTGTGCCTCACATTTTTACATCTGGCTAAGAAAAGCACTGGCTGCCTTTGTTCTGGACTATCTTCTCAAGGCTGTTTTTATAGCAGATAGCCTCGGAGGAAAGAGATAGTCTGAGCACAGAGCAGGTATTTTTTTTAAATGTGCATTCTCTAAGCTCATAGCTCCTCCCCCAGAATGCACCCCATCATGTGACAGCTATCACTTGGCTCTCTTCCCATTGCCCTGTGGATTTAGAGCCCAGGAAACCAATGCAAATAGCTGATATTCATGTTGCTTCCTGCGCTATACTTGTGTATTCTGTTAGGTCTGCTTGTTAGCTGACCAGTAGCCTCAAGCTTCAGCCCTTGGCAGTTGTGGACAGTGCATTGTCCTTGCCAGAAGGCGGTCAATGAGAGAATCCTGCTCTTTGTGAAGTATATTAGCCCCATCTCCATGGGGGAAGAGAAGGGAGAAAAACAGCACTGATTTATTGAATGTCTTTTATTTGCCAAGCTGGATTGGGCTGAGCTCAGTCTTTCATACTTCACTCATCTAATCTTCACAGTAAGCCTAGAAATAGACAGGACTCTCCATTGTACAGGCCAGGAAACCTGGGCTTCCTGAGGTGAGGAGGGTCTCCAAGCCACACGCAGGGGAAGTGTGCTGCGAGGTAAATGGGGCCTGGCTGCGGAGGGGGCCTCTGCCTCCCTTCCTGGTACCCCACGCTGGAAAGTCAGGCTCTTCTGCCTGGGGAGTAGGTGACCCTCCAGGATAACATGAGCGATGCTACAGGCCAAAAATAACTTCTCTTACCACTCTATTACCTGCTCATGATTTTGCCTAGATTATGCCTGGAGGTGATCCTATATTCCTAGTTTACCTGAGTACTTTTAACCTAATCTAGAGTTTCCCTTCTCTTTCCTGGTCCTTGTCCTTGACCTTCTTGACCTTGGCTGTCCTGGTGTTTTTCCTACTTGGAAGGAAGGATTTGAAACAATTTCTCTGATTTAACCACAGAACCAGTAACACTCTCTAGACTTCACTGTTCTAAAGAATCTTCTTGGGTGTTCAGATGTGACTGCAATGGTTTGCAAACAGACACGAAGCCTTGCCATCAAATCAGAGTCGCAGCCATGCACTCTTTGATGCAACCCAGCAATGAACCCTCCTACACACCACAGCCATTCTCTCCTACACACCCCAGTCATGCTCTCCTACACACCCAGTCATTCTCTCCTACACACCCAGCCATTCTCTCCTTCACACCCAGCCATTCTCTCCTACACACCCCAGTCATGCTCTCCTACACACCCCAGTCATTCTCTCCTACACACCCCAGTCATTCTCTCCTACACACCCCAGTCATTCTCTCCTACACACCCCAGTCATTCTCTCCTACGCACCCCAGTCATTCTCTCCTTCACACCCCAGCCATTCTCTCCTACACACCCCAGCCAGTCTCTCCTACACACCCCAGTCATTCTCTCCTACACACCCCAGTCATTCTCTCCTACGCACCCAGTCATTCTCTCCTACACACCCAGTCATTCTCTCCTTCACACCCAGTCATTCTCTCCTACACACCCCAGCCATTCTCTCCTACACACCCAGTCATTCTCTCCTTCACACCCAGCCATTCTCTCCTACACACCCCAGCCAATCTCTCCTACACACCCCAGTCATGGTCCCCTACACACCCAGTCATTCTCTCCTACACACCCAGTCATTCTCTCCTACACACCCCAGTCATTCTCTCCTACACACCCCAGTCATGCTCTCCTTCACACCCCAGCCATTCTCTCCTACGCACCCCAGCCATTCTCTCCTTCACACCCCAGCCATTCTCGCCTTCACACCCCAGCCATTCTCTCCTATGAACCCCAGCCATTCTGTCCTTCACACCCCAGCCATTCTCTCCTACATACCCCAGTCATTCTCTCCTTCACACCTCAGTCATGCTCTCCTACACACCCCAGTCATGCTCTCCTTCACACCCCAGTCATTCTCTCCTTCACATCCAGCCATTCTCTCCTACACACCCCAGCCATTCTCTCCTACGCACCCCAGCCATTCTCTCCTTCACACCCAGCCATTCTCTCCTACACACCCAGCCATTCTCTCCTACACACCCCACCCAGTCTCTCCTACACACCCCAGCCATTCTCTCCTCCACACCCCAGCCATTCTCGCCTTCACACCCAGCCATTCTCTCCTACACACCCCAGCCAGTCTCTCCTACACACCCAGTCATTCTCTCCTTCACCCCCAGCCATCCTCTCCTACACACCCCAGCCAGTCTCTCCTACACACCGAGTCATTCTCTCCTTCACACCCAGTCATTCTCTCCTACACACCCCAGCCAGTCTCTCCTACACACCAAGTCATTCTCTCCTTCACACCCAGCCATTCTCTCCTACACACCCCAGCCATTCTCTCCTACACACCCAGTCATTCTCTCCTTCACACCCAGCCATTCTCTCCTACACACCCCAGCCAGTCTCTCCTACACACCCCAGTCATGCTCCCCTACACACCCAGTCATTCTCTCCTACACACCCAGTCATTCTCTCCTACACACCCCAGTCATTCTCTCCTAACACCCCAGTCATTCTCTCCTACACACCCCAGCCAGTCTCTCCTTCACACCCCAGTCATTCTCTCCTTCACACCCAGCCATTCTCTCCTTCACACCCAGCCATTATCTCCTACACACCCCAGCCAGTCTCTCCTACACACCCCAGTCATGCTCCCCTACACACCCAGCCATTCTCTCCTTCACACTCCAGTCATTCTCTCCTACACACCCCAGTCATGCTCCCCTACACACCCCAGCCATGCTCTCCTACACACCCAGCCATTCTCTCCTACACACCCAGCCATTCTCTCCTACACACCCCAGCCATTCTCTCCTACACACCCAGCCATTCTCTCCTACACACCCCAGCCATGCTCTCCTACACACCCAGCCATTCTCTCCTACACACCCAGTCATTCTCCCCTTCACACCCAGCCATTCTCTCCTTCACACCAAGTCATTCTCTCCTACACACCCCAGTCATTCTCTCCTACACACCCAGTCATTCTCTCCTTCACACCCAGCCATTCTCTCCTTCCCACCCAGCCATTCTCTCCTTCACACCCAGCCATTCTCTCCTACACACCCAGCCATTCTATCCTACACACCCCAGCCATTCTCTCCTACACACCCAGCCATTCTCTCCTACACACCCCAGCCATGCTCTCCTACACACCCAGCCATTCTCTCCTACACACCCAGTCATTCTCTCCTACACACCCAGTTATTCTCTCCTTCACACCCAGCCATTCTCTCCTTCACACCCAGCCATGCTCTCCTACACACCCAGCCATGCTCTCCTACACACCCAGCCATGCTCTCTCCTATGCACCCCAGCCTGCTCTGCCCCCAGCGTAAGTGGCCAACCTCTTTGCTGTGTAGTTCCTGTTTTGTTTTGATTTTTGTTTTTTTACTTATTTTTAATTATGTGGGAAAAGCATCAGGCAAATGGACTATGCGTATGAGGATGGGAGACAGAAAAGGAGCAATCATTTTTATAGAGACTTTTCCATCACAAGGGTTTGCTGGGGGACTCTTGGACATCACCATATTCATGCTCTGTGTAGTGCTGTACCAGTAGATAACCCAGAGCCTTGGGGTGCACTTATGGGAATGACATTTCACTCATAAGGATAAATTTTGTAGATAATCTGCATGTTTTTGTAAATAATACACATTTTTTTAAAAAATGGGATAGACTTAGTTCAGCAATAAACTAGCAGCTAACTATCATTCTCCAAGGAGAAAAGCTGTACCCACCATCCAGTGCTGCACAACATCCAAATGCAACAAGAATGAACTAATTAGCAGTGAATGTTTTGTGACACTTGTTAACACTGCCTAGACTCAGTGTAAGCAAATTTCAAAAAAAAAAAAATATCAAGGATGATGGGACATTGACTATGCTTTACAAAGCTCATAAACAAGTTGAGAAAGAAAACAATACCTGACAAGGAAATAATCTATACCAGACAGCAGATGAAAAGACACTCATGAGCTGCACAGACAATAACAATGCGACAGAAGTTGTGAAAAAGTATCAGTTATCTCCAAGTTACCAAAACTCTAAATTGTGGAAACATCTTTAAATTCCCCACCACACACACACACACACACACACACACACACACACACACACACACACTTCTTCAAAATCCTTCTTACATCTCCTCTCTCTATGCCTGAGGTCAGCCAGCACCTTACAATAAGCCTCTTCATTGCATTATGATAATTTCATTTTACTTGTACAACTCTATTCGTGGTTCTTATTATTATCTCCGTGTCACTGATGTCTAAACCAAGTTCAGAGAGACTGTAAAATTCTCCCAAGATCCCACAGGGAGCTCATGGCAGCCCTGGAAAGTGAAGCCAGATGGTCTAATGTTGTGGTCCGTTGGTCATGTTTCCCCGGACCAGCTAAGAGTCTAGCACATGTGGAATCAGTGCTGGGAAGTAGCTGTGGGACGCATTGGTGAAAGGTGATCGTTCATGATTAAAGCCACAGCCATGAGTGAGACACTAGAGAAGTTCTGTAGAGGACAAAAAAAGTGGAGATCCTTGACCAGAATAATAGGGAAGATAACATTTTGGAGATAAATAGAGAAAGAGGTACCCTTAACACAGCAGAGAAAATAAGATAATTAACAGAAGAATCACAGAACCAAGTAAGAAAGTAGATTTGTCAGTAAATATGTGGTTAACAAAATCAAATGCTGCATAAATATCTCTAAAGGGAGTAAGGAGGCAGCACAGCTTATGGGAAAGGTAAGAGCCTGGGCTGCAACTGAGAGCTAAGCTGGACCATCCTTCTGCTTGAACCTAAACTATCTAACTGTGCGTGTACCCAAATGGAAGAGAAGGGCTTACATTGCCCAGGAATGTTGTTGCCCTTCACCCCTCCAAAGGGCCCCCACCACCATGTTCTCTATGGGCTGCCCATGCACCTGCACTTCATTAGAGAATGGTGGTGTGGAGGAAGGAAATCTGGGTCAGAGCTGTTTGTTGAGTTTTTGGGGTGGAGAAGGAAGATGGAAGGAGGTTTACTGGGTAGGGTGAAGGGGAAGTTTCTTCCCAGCCCTGAATTACAGCCAGATGAATTGATCCAATGTCTGTCTATAGAATTATAACTGTGAATGAGTAGGAAGTACAGTCACTCAGCAGTCAGCAGAGGAGAAGCCACAGCTGTCACCTCACAGCTGTCTTCCCTGGGGACAGCCTGTGATCAGCAAAGCAGGCTTCTCAGACCCTTTCTGGTGCCTCCCGGTTCTTCACTGAGAAATGGGAAGAGCCTCGAGGTCTGAGCCCAGGGCCAGGAGCCAGTGTGCCTGGGTTCTGTGCTGAGCTCTGTTAGACCTCAATCCTGGGGGTGGTAAGTTGATGTTGGCCTTATTTAACGCTAGAGGCTCGGTGCACAAAATTCATGTACCGGGGGGGGGGGGAGTGAGGGTCGACCCCTCAGCCCAGCCTGCACCCTCTCCAATCCGGGACCCCTTAGGGGATGTCTGACCTGCAGTCGAACATCCCTCTCACAGTCTTGGACCACTTGCTCTTAGTCACTCACCTGCCTGCCTGCCTGGTCATTCCTAACTGCCCCCCCTCACTGGCCTGGTCACCCCTTACTGCCCCCCCCCCGCCAGCCTAATTGCCCCCAATGTCCCCCCCGCTGGCCTGGTTGCCCTCATGCCCCCACCCCCCCACCAGCCTGGTCTCCCCACACTGGCTGTTGTTCAGTCATTTAGTCTTCCCTCACTAACCCCCCTGTGGGCCTGGTCGTAGGCAGCCATCTTGTGAGGGAGTGAGGGTTAATTTGCATATTACCTCTTTATTATATAGGATCATTAAACAGAAGTAGAATATTTACTAGGTTCTTCAGCATGTTCATGAATTCAATCTAGATCCACTAAACAATGGCTCCCCATTTCTCCCCAAGGCTTGGCAACTACCTTTCTCTACCTCTAGGAATTTTATTTCTCTTGGTATCTTATACAAATGGTATTTATCCTTTTGTATCTGGTTTATTTTACTTAACTATAGTGTGTATCAGGATTTCCTTCCTTTTTAAGACTAAATGATATATATGCCTATAAATATTATTACATTTATTAAGGAGACAGTGGCTAATACAGTTATATAGGCTTCAAGTGTATACTTCTATAATAAATCATCTGTATATTGAATTGTGTTCACCCCTCTCCTACCTCCCTGACCCCCCTTTCTTTATGCTAATCACCATAACGTTGTCCATGTCTACGAATTGTTGTTGTTTTCTTAATCTATTCACCATTTTCACCCAGCCCACTCCCTCTGACAGCCGTCAGTCTGCTCTCTATATTTACTGCTGTGAGTGTGTTTCTATATTGCTTGTTAGTTTAATTTGTTCATTGGATTCCAAATATGAGTGAAATCATATGGTATTAGTCTTTCTCTGACTGGCTTATTTCACTTAGTGTAATACTCTCAAGGTCCATCCATGCTTGTCACAAATGGCAAGATTTCCTTCTTTTCTATGGCCAAGTAATATTTGATTACATCGTGTACCATGCATTCTTCATCCACTCTTCTATTAATGGACACTTGGGTTGCTTTCATAGCTTGGTTGCAATGAATATATTTCTTTTGAAATAGTGATTTGGGTTTCTTCAAATATATACCCAGAAGTGGAAATGCCAGGACATTAGAAAGTTCCAGTTATAATTTTTTGAGGAACTTCCATAGTGTTTTCCATAGTGACTGCACCAACCCTCATTCGCACCAACAGCAGTACACAAGGGTTCCCTTTTCTCCACATCCTTGGCAACACTTGCTGTTGGTTGATTTTTTGATGATAGCTATTCTGACATGTGTGAGGTGATATCTCATTGTGGTTTAAATTTATATTTCTCACATGATTAGTGACATATGTCTATTGGCCATCTGTATGTTTTATTTGGAGAAGTGTCTATTCAGGACTTTTGCTCATTTTTTAATTGGATTGTTTGTGGAATTTTTGGTGTTGAATTATATGTTTTTTTATAATTTTTGGATATTAACCCCTTATCAGATGTATCATGGGTGAATATATTCTCCCATTCTTTACATTTTGCTGACAGTTTCCTTTGTTGTGCAAAAACTCTTTAATTTGATGTAGTCAAAATTGTTTATTTTGTCTTTTGTTTCCCTGGCCTGAGGAGTCATATCAGAAAAAATAGTGCTATGATAAATGTCCGAGATTTTACTGCCTATGTTTTCTTACAGGAGTTTTATTATTTCGAGGCTAACATTTAAGTCTTTAATCCATTTTAAGTTAATTCCTGTGTGTAGTATAAGAAGGTGGGTCATTTCATTTTTTTTTTTGCACATATCTGCCCAATTTTCCCAACACCATTTACCTTTAGTCCATTATATGGTTTAGCCTACTTTGTCAAATATTAATTGACTATAAAGGCATAGATTTATTTCTTGTCTTTCTATTCAGTTCCTTTGATCTACATGTCTATTTTTATGCCAGTACCATGATTTTTTATTACTATGGTCTTGTAGTTTGATATCATATAGTGTGATTCCTCCAACTTTGTTCTTCTTTCTCAAGATTGTTGTTGCTATTCAGGGCCATTTTTGATTCCATATAAATTTTTAAAACATTTATTCTAGTACAGTGAAATACACAATTGGTATCTTGAAAGGAATTGCATTGAATCTGTAGGTTGCTTTGTGTAATATGAACATTTTAATGTTAGCAATTCTTCTTATCCATGAACATGTTATATGTTTTTACTTATTTCTATCTTTCTCAATTTCTTTCTTCAGTGTCTTATAATTTTCTGATATGGTACCTTTACATCTTTGGTTAAATTTATTCCTAGATATTTTAGTATTTTTGAAACAATTATGAAGAGGTCTGTGTGTGTGTGTGTGTGTGTGTGTGTGTGTGTGTGTTTTACTTTACCTTTCTGATAGTTCATTATTGGTGTATAAAACTTTAACTGATTTCTGTATATTCGTTTTGTATCCTCCTATTTTATTGAATTAATTTATTAGTTCTAGTAGTTTTTGGTGGAATCTTTAGAGTTTGCTATATACAAATATGTCATCTGCAAATAATGACAGCTTTAGTTCTTCCTTTCCAATTTGGATGCCTTTTTATATCTTCTTTTTTTCTGAGTGCTGTGGCTAGGACTTTCAGTACTACTTTGAATACGAGCGGTGAAAGTGGACATCCCTGTCTTGTTCCCAATCTTAGAGGAAACACTTGTAGTGTTTGCCCATTGAGTATGATGTTGGCTGTGAGTTTGTCATGTATGGCCCTTATCATGTGGAAGTTTGTTCAATCTATCCCCACTTTGCTGAGAGGTTTATTATAAATGGGCACTGAATTTTATAAAATGCCTTTTTTCTATCTCTATTAATATGATCATGTGGTTTTTATCCTTCAGTTTGTTTATGTGGTATCATGTTTACTGTTTTGCAGATATTGTACCAACCTTGCATCCCCAGAATAAATCCCACTTGATCATAGTGCATGATCTTTTCAATGTATTGCTGGATTCAGTTTGCTAATATTTTGTTGAGGATTTTGGCATCTATGTTCATCGGGAATATTTGTGTCTATTTTTCTTTCCTTGTCATATCTTTATCTGGTTTTGGAATTAGGGTAATACTGGCCTCATAAAATGAGTTTCATTGTCTTTCCTTCTCGTTAATTTTCTTTAAATAGTCTGAGAAAGATACATGCTAGCTTTTCAAAAGTTCACCTGTAAAGCCATCTAGTCTATGGGTTTGTCTGTTGGGGATGCTTTATATTTTTATTTTTTAAATTATTACTTAAATTTAACCAGTTGTAAACTCTCTACTCAGATTTTTTGGTTATTCCTGATTTAGTTTTTGGGAGATTGTATGTTTCTAGGAATTTATCTATCTCTTCCAGATTGTCCAATTTGTTGACATATAGTTATGTAATCCTTTGTGTTTCTCTGGTGTCAATTGTAACTTCTCCTCTTTCATTTCTGATTTTATTTATTTGTGTCCTCTCTCTTTTTTTCTTGGTGAATATGCTTAAAGGTTTGTCAATCTTGTTCATCTTTCAGAAGTACCAGCTCTTGGTTTCACTAATCATTCATATTAATTTTTAGATTCTATTTTTTTATACTTTGATCTTTATTATTTCCTCCCTTCTATTCACTCTGGGCTTTGCATGTTGTTCTTTTTTTAAGTTCCTTTAAAATGTATAGTTATATTGTTTATTTGAGCTTTTACTTATTTCCTGGGATAGAACGGCAATGCTATAGATTTCCCTCTTAGTATGCTGTGTCCCATGGATTTGGGTTGTTGTGTGTTCATTTTTATTTGTTTCAAGGTATTTGTTTTTATTTACTACTTGATCTATTGTTAACCCACTCATTTTTAGTAACATGTTATTTAATGTCCATGTCTTTGTGTGATCAGTTTTCTTCTTGTGGTTGATTTCAAGTTTCATAGCATTATTGTCAGATAAGATGCTTGATATGATTTCAATATTCTTAAATTTATTGAGACTTGTTTTGTGTCTTAACATGTGTTCTACTCTAGAAAACATTCCATGTGCACTTGAAAAGAAAGTATATTCTGTTGCTTGGGTGAGGTGGAATGCTCTGAAAATATGAATTACATATATTTGATCTCGTGTGTATTTAAGGCTGCCATCTCCTTGTTGATTTTCTGATTGGAAGATCTATCCACTGATATCAATGGTGGTGTTTAAATTCCCTACTCTAACGGTATTACTGACAATCTTTATTTTTTTCAAGATTTGCTTTATGTATTTAGCTACTCCTATGTCAGGTGCATAAATGTTTACAAGGGTTATATGCCCCTTTTTGGATTGATCCCTTTATCATTATGTAGTGTCATTCTTTTTCTCTTACTATAGTCTTGGTTTTAAAGTCTATTTTGTTAGATATAAGTATTAGTATTGCTACCCCAGCTTTTCTTTCTTTCCATTTGCATAATATACTTTTTTCCATACATTTACTTTGTGTCTGTGAGTATATTTCATTCTGAGGTTTCTTTAAAGACAGCATATACATGTGTCTTATTTTCTGACTCATTCTTTTTATTTCATCATTTAAGCCATTTACATTTAAAGTGACTGATAGGTATATATTTATTACCAATTTTAATTTTTTAACTATGTTACTCTGTTGTTTTTTCTTTTCCTTCTTTTGCTTCTTAAAGCAAAGCTTTTAACATAATTTGTAGTAATGGTTCCATGGTAACAAATTCCTTTAGCTTTTTTTGTCTGGGAAGCTCTTTATTTCTCCTTCAATTATAAATGATAGCCTTGTTGGGTAAAGTTGCCTTGGTTTTCATTACTTTGAATATTTCATGTGAATCCTTTCTGGCCTGAAATGTTTCTGTTGAGAAATCAGCTGGAAGTCTTATGGGAGCTCCCATGTAAGTAACTGACTGCTTTTCTCTTGTGGCTTTTAAGATTCTCTCATTGTCTTTAACTTTTGGCATTTAAATTATGATGTATCTTGGTATAGGTCTTATTGGGTCCATTTTGTTTGGGATTCTCTGTGCTTTTTGGACTTGTTTTTCTTTTCCTTCACCAGATGAGAAAAATTTTCAGATAGTGTTTCTTCATATAGGCCAGTGATGGCGAACCTATGACACGCGTGTCAGAGGTGACACACAAACTCTTTTTTTTTGGTTTATTTTTCTTTGTTAAATGGCATTTAAATATATAAAATAAATATCAAAAATATAAGTCTTTGTTTTACTATGGTTGCAAATATCAAAAAATTTCTATATGTGACACAGCACCAGAGTTAAGTTAGGGTTTTTCAAAATGCTGACAAGCCAAGCTCAAATGGTTCGCCATCACTGATATAGGCTCTCAATTCCTTGATCTCTCTCTTCTCCTTCTAGTACACCTACAACATGGATATTGTTATGCTTCATGTTACCCCAAAGATCTTTAAACTATCCTACTTTTTAAATATCTTTTTTATTGTTGCTGCTATGATTGTTATTTTGTTTGTTTGTTTGTTTTTTACCTTTTCTTCTTTATTAGATTGCTTCATTGATCCTATTGTTTATTCTTTTCAGGGTATTCTTTAATTCAGTTATGGCATTCTTCATTTCTGATTGGCCCTTTTTTATGTTTGTTACATTGCTGTTGAGCATATTTATAATCATTCCTCTGAACTCTATATCTGATATATTGCTGACCTCTACTTTATTAAGCTCTTCTGGATAATTTTCTTATTTTTTCATCTGGGGCTTGTTTCTTTGTCTCCCCATTTTGGCTGCCTCTTTGTGTATGTTTCTATTGATTAGATAAATCTTCTATGACTCCCAGTATTGATAGGTAGCCTCATGCTGTAGGTGACCTGTAAGACCAAGTGGTGCAGCTTCCTGATCACTAGAACTGGGAGCTCTGAGAATGTCCCTTGCTCATGTTGTGTGAGCCCTCCTGTTGTAATTGAGTCTTGATTGGTATTGGCCCATCTGTGTATGGGCTCTGCCCTCAGGATGGCTGACAGTGAGGCTCAGCCTCCAACATAGCATGCAGGCCACTGTGCAGTTGCTAATTGCACAGAGTGGAATTTGCCTCAGCAGGGTTTGATGCCTTCTAATACCTTCCTGTGGACGTGCTGCTTGTGAAGCCTATGAGGTCCTGCTCTGCCACAGCTGACCACTGCGTGTTGTGGTTTCTGGGCTTCTTCGGAGGGACCATCATGCTGGCCAATGTCAGCTGTTGTCTATAACTGGCCCTGAGCAACCCATTCGGAGCACAACTTGTGGCTCCCTCTACTGGACCAAGGCGTGCCCCAATGTCTGCTTTTACTAGTCCAGGTCAGGCAAAGACTCAAATGCTGCAGACTCCCCCTCTGCCTGCAGGCTCTCTGTAGTCTCAGTCACCTAATGAGCCTCTGGCTGTAGTCCTCAGCATGTCATAAGCTCCTCATGATCAGGCAAGAGGATTCCAACAGGTGGGTTCTTGCCTGTTCTAAAATGTACCTTCATTTTTTTTCATACCCTTCTCCAAGGCAAGATATTAAAGAAAATAAAGCTATAAGAAATGTCTGATATTTTATTGCCTATGTTTTCTTATAGAATGTTTATGATATTGAGTCTTACATTTAATCTTTAATCCATTTTGAGTTTATTTTTATATATGGTGTAATAAGGTGATCTAGTTTTATTTTTTTAATATATCTGTCCAATGACAACACCATTTATTCAATACACTGTCTTTACCTCATTTTATGTTCTTGCCTCCTTCGTCATATATCAATTGAACCATATAGATATGGTTTTATTTCTGGGCTTTCTATTTTATTCCATTGATCTTATGACTGTGTTCATGCTAGTGCACATTGCTAATTTTTATGGCTTTGTATAATAGTTTGATTTAAGGTAATGTGATTCCTCCAACTTATTCTTCTTTCTCAATATTGCTGTGGCTGTTAGAAGTTGTTTTGTTGTTCCATATAAAATTTGGATAATTTTTTCAACTTATATTAAAAATGCCATTGGTATTTTGATAGAAATGGCATTGAGTCTATAGATGGCTTTGATATACACATTTTAACAATGTTCATTCTTTTTATTCATGTGCAGGATAAAATAATCCCTATCTTGTTTCTCATCTTTCAGTTTTTGCCCATTGAGTATTATGTTAGCTGTGTGATTGTCACATATGACCTTTATTATGATGAGACATGTTCCCTCAACTTTTACTTTTCTGATTGTTTCTATCATTAATAGGTGCTGAATTTTTTTCAAAAGCTTTTGCTCCATGTATTGTTATAATCATATGATTTTTAGTCTTTATTTTGTTTGGGTAGTGTATCATGTTGAGTTGTGGGTATTGTACTGACCTGAATCCCAAGAATAAATTCCACTTGATCAATGGTTTATGATCTTTTCAATGTATTTTTGGATTCAGTTTGATAATATTTTGTTGAGGATTTTTGCATCTCTGTTTATCATAAATACTAGAGGCCCAGTGCACGACCTTGGTGCACTCAGGAAGAGAGGGGTCCCTCAGCCTGGCCTGCACCCTCTCACAGTCTAGGAGCCCTCAGGGGATGTCCAGCTGATGGCTTAGGCCCGCTCCCCATGAGAGGCTCCCGCCACCACCGCTGCGCTCACCAGCCATGAGCCCGACTTGCGGCTGAGTGCTCCTGCATTGAGTGTCTGCCCCTTGGTGCTCAGTGCATGTCATAGCGACCAGTTGTTCCACCATTCAGTTGATTTGAACATTACCCTTTTATTATATAGGATTGGCTTCTAATTTCCTTTTGTTTTAGTGTCTTTATTTGGTTTTGGAATTAGGAAGATGCTGGCCTTGTAAAATGAGCTTCAGACTCTTCCCTCCTTTTAAATTTTTTGGAATAGCTTGAGAGGAATAGGTGTGAGTTCTTTGAATATTTGATAAAATTCACCTTTGAAGCCATCCATCCATGACTTTTGTTTGTTGGAAGGTTTTTTATTATTTCTTTGATTTCATTAGTTTTAATCAGTCTATTCAAATATTCTGTTTTTTCTTGACTCAGGTTTAAGAGATCGTATGCTCATTGGAATTTATCCATTTTTTCCTAATTGCCAATTTTTCTGCACACTGTTGTTTTAAATGTTTTCTTACAACCCTTTGTGATTCTGTAGTGTCAGTTGTTAATGCCTTTCTTACATTTCTGATTTTATTTGTTTGGGTACTCTATTTTTCTTGATGAGTCTGGTTAATGGTTTATCAATCTTGTTTATTTTTTTCAAATAGCTAACTAAGTTTTAGTTTCATTCATCATTTGTATGTTGGGTTTTTTAATCTCTTTTATTTATTTTTTATTTGATCTTTATTATTTCCTCTTCTCATTCATTTGTTGTTCTTTTTCTAGTACTTTTAGGTATAAGGTTTGGCAGGTTATCTGAGGTATTTTTTCTTCTTTTTTTCTGTATTTCTATGAATTTCCCTCTCAGAGCTGCTTTTGCTGTGTCCCATATATTTTGGGTTCTTGTGTTCCAATTTTTATTTCTCTCAAGTTTCTATTGATTTCTTCCTTGATCTCATTGTTAACCCATTCATTGTTTACTGACATGTTATTTAGCTTCCATCTGTTTCTTTGTTTCTCAGTTTTTTTTCCTGTAATTTATTTCTTATTTCATAACATTGGTCAGAGGAAATGTCTGATATAATTCCAATCTTCTTAAATTTATTTATTTATTTATTTATTTATTTATTTATTTATTTATTTTTCTCGCTAGGTTCTGAGGCCAGTTTCTGTCCAGGATCTTTTGCCATGTTCTCTCGCTAGGTTCTGTCTCTAGGTTCTGAGGCCAGTTTCTGTCCAGGATCTTTTGCCATGTTCTCTCCAGCGAAGTCTTCTGTCTCTAGAGAAGGTTCTGTGTAGGTTCTGTGCCTAGGTTCTGTCTCTCTTGGTTCTGTCTTCTAAGTTCTGTGTTCTTCTGTCTTGTTACATCTGTATTTTTTTTATTTTTATTGCTGAAAGTATTACAAAGGGTATTACATATGTATCCATTTTATCCCCCCACCCTAGACAGTCCCCTAGCCTCCCCTATCCCCCAGTGTCTTATGTCCATTGGTTATGCTTATATGCATGCATACAAGTCCTTTAGTTGATCTCTTACCCCCCTACCTCCTGCCCCCCAACCCTCCCCGGCCTTCCCGCTGCAGTTTGACAATCTGTTTGAGGCAGCTCTGCCTCTGTATCTATTATTGTTCAAAAGTTTATAATGGTCTCTATTGTCCATGAATGAGTGAGATCATGTGGTATTTTTCCTTTATTGACTGGCTTATTTCACTTAGCATAATGCTCTCCGGTTCCATCCATGACGTTGCAAATGGTAAGAGTTCCTTCCTTTTTAGAGCAGCATAGTATTCCATCATGTAGATGTACCACAGTTTTCTAATCCATTCATATACTGATGGGCACTTAGGCTGTTTCCAGATCTTAGCTATGGTGAATTGTGCTGCTATGAACATAGGGGTGCATATATCCTTTCTGATTGGTGTTTCTGGTTTCTTGGGATATATTCCTAGAAGTGGGATCACAGGGTCAAATGGGAGTTCCATTTTCAGTTTTTTAAGGAAACTCCATACTGTCTTCCATAGTGGCTGCACCAGTCTGCATTCCCACCAGCAGTGCATCGGTGTTCCTTTTTCTCCACATCCTCTCCAGCACTTGTCGTTTGTTGATTTGTTGATGATAGCCAGTCTGACAGGTGTGAGATGGTACCTCATTGCTGTTTTGATTTGCATCTCTCGGATGATTAGTGACTTTGAGCATGTTTTCATATGTCTCTTGGCTTTCTGAATGTCCTCTTTTGAAAGGTGTCTATTTAGGTCCTTTGCCCATTTTTTGATTGGATTGTTTATCTTCCTTTTGTTAAGTTGTATGAGTTCCCTATAAATTTTGGAGATTAGGCCCTTATCAGATATGTCATTGGCAAATATGTTTTCCCACACAGTGGGTTTTCTCGTTGTTTTGTTGATGGATTCTTTTGCTGTGCAGAAGCTTTTTATTTTGATGTAGTCCCATTTGTTCATTTTTTCTTTAGTTTCAAGTGCCCTAGGAGCTGTATCAGTGAAGAAATTGCTTCAGCATATGTCTGAGATTTTGTTGCCTTTGGATTCTTCTAGAATTTTTATGGTTTCCTGTCGTACATTTAAGTCCTTTATCCATTTTGAGTTTATTTTTGTGTATGGTGTAAGTTGGTGGTCTAGTTTCATTTTCTTGCATATATCTGTCCAATTTTCCCAATACCATTTATTGAAGAGACTATCTTGGCTCCATTGTATGTTCTTGCTTCCTTTGTCAAATATTAATTGAGCATATTGGTTCGGGCCGATTTCTGGGCTCTCTATTCTATTCCATTGATCTATATGCCTATTCTTGTGCCAGTACCAGGCAGTTTTGAGAACAGTGGCTTTGTAATACAACTTGATATCTGGTATTGAGATCCCACCTACTTTGTTCTTTTTCAGGATTGCTGCAGCTATTCGGGGTCTTCTTTTATTCCAGATGAATTTTTGGAAAGTTCGTTCTAGATCTCTGAAGTATGCCGTTGGTATTTTAATGGGAAGTGCGTTGAATTTATAGATTGCTTTGGGTAGTATAGACATTTTAATGATGTTGATTCTACCAATCCATGAACACGGTATGTTCTTCCATCTGTTTATGTCTTCCTCTATGTCTTTTTTCAACGTCCTGTAGTTTCTGAGTAGAGGTCTTTTACCTCTTTAGTTAAGTTTATTCCTAGGTAGCTTAATTTTTTTGGTGCGTGGTAAACGGGATTGTTTTTATAATCTCTCTTTCTGAAAGTTCACTATTGGTGTATAGAAATGCCTCAGATTTCTTGGGGTTAATTTTGTATCCTGCTACATTGCCAAATTCATGTATTAAGTCTAGTAGCTTTTTGATGGAATCTCTAGGGTTTTATATGTATAATATCATGTCGTCTGCAAATAAGGACAGTTTTACTTCCTCTTTTCCAATTTGGATGCCTTTTATTTCTTCTTCTTGCCGAATTGCAATAGCTAACACTTCCAGTACTATGTTGAACAGGAGTGGTGAGAGGGGGCATCCCTGTCTTGTTCCTGTTCTTAGGGGAAATGGTGTTAGGTTTTGTCCGTTGAGTATGATGTTGGCTGTGGGCCTGTCATATATGGCTTTTATTATGTTGAGGTATGATCCTTCTACTCCCACCTTGCTGAGAGTTTTTATCAAAAATGGGTGTTGAATTTTGTCAAATGCTTTTTCTGCATCAATTGATATGACCGTGTGGTTTTTTTCTTTCAATTTGTTTATGTGATGTATCACGTTTATTGATTTGCGGATATTGTACCATCCTTGCATCCCTGGGATAAATCCTACTTGGTCATGGTGTATGATCTTTCTGATGTACTGCTGGATCTGATTTGCTAAGATTTTGTTGAGGATTTTGGCATCTATGTTCATGAGGGATATTGGCCTGTAATTCTCTTTCATTTTGTTGTCTTTATCTGGTTTTGGTATTAGGGTGATGCTGGCTTCATAGAATGAGCTTGGAAGTGTTCCTTCCTCTTGAATTTTTTGTAGTAGTCTGAGGAGGATAGGTTTTAGTTCTTCCTTGAACGTTTGGTAAAACTCCCCTGTGAAGCCGTCTGGTCCTGGGCTTTTGTTTGATGGAAGCTTTTTGATGACTGCTTCAATTTCTTCCATAGTTATTGGCCTGTTGAGATTTTTAGATTCTTCTTGATTGAGTTTTGGAATGTTGTATTTTTCTAGGAATTTGTCCATTTCCTCCAGGTTGTCTAGTTTGTTGGAGTAGAGCTGTCCATAGTATTTTTTAACAATCATTTGTATTTCTGTGGGGTCTGTTGTTATTTCGCCTCTATCGTTTCTGATTTTGTTTATTTGAGTCCTCTCTCTCTGCTTCTTGGTGAGTCTGGCTAGAGGTTTGTCAATCTTGTTTATCCTTTCAAAGAACCAGCTCTTGGTTTCATTGATTTTCTGTATTGTTTTTTTGGTCTCTATGTCATTTATTTCTGCTCTAATCTTTATTATCTCCTTCCTTCTGCTCACTCTGGGGTTTTCTTGTTGCTCTCTTTCTAATTCTTTGAGTTGTAGAGTTAGATGATTTACCAGCATTTTTTCTTGTTTTTTGAGATAGGCCTGTAGAGCTATAAACTTCCCTCTCAGGACTGCTTTCATTGTGTCCCATAGGTTTTGGATTGTTGTGTTTTCATTGTCATTAGTTTCCAGGATGTTTTTAATTTCTTCTTTGATCTCATTGGTAACCCAATCAATATTTAATAGCATGCTATTCAGCTTCCAGGTGTTTGAGTATTTTGGGTTGTTTTTATTGTAGTTTATTTCTAATATTATGCCATCGTGGTCTGCGAAGACGCTTTTTATGATTTCAATCTTCTTGAATTTGGGGATACTTTGCTTGTGACCCAATATATGGTCTATTTTTGAATATGTCTTATGAGCATTTGAGTAGAATGTGTATTCCCTGGCTTTGGGGTGAAGTGTTCTGAAGATGTCTATTAAGTCCATCTGATCTAGTGAGTCATTTAGGATTGCTGTATCTTTGGTGATTGTTTGTTTAGAGGGCTTATCCAGTGCTGTCAGTGGTGTATTAAAGTCTCCTACTATGATTGTATTGTTGTCGATCTCTCCTTTGATATCTTCCAGGAGTTTTTTTTATGAATTTGGGTGCGCCTACATTGGGTGCATATATGTTTACCAGGGTTATATCTTCTTGTTGTATTGATCCCTTTAGTATTATGAAGTGGCCTTCCTTATCTCTTGTTATGGCCTTCACTTTGAGGTCTATTTTGTCCGATATAAGTATTGCTACCCCAGCTTTCTTTTCCTTTCCATTTGCCTGAAAGATATTTTTCCATCCTTTCACTTTCAGTCTGTGTGAGTCCCTTCTAATGAGGTGGGTTTCTTGTAGACAGCAGATGTATGGGTCATGTTTTTTTATCCATTCAGCCACTCGATGTCTTTTGTTGGGAGCATTTAGTCCATTTACATTTAAAGTTATTATTGAAAGGTACTTGTTTGTAGCCATTTCTTTTTGTGTGTGGCTGTTTTCTTTCTGAGCTTTTTATTTCTTATTTTTATACCAGTCCCTTTAGCATTCCTTGCATTGCTGGCTTGGTGGTGACAAACTCCCTTAGCCTTTTTTTTGTCTGTGAAGCTTCTTATTTCCCCTTCAAGTTTGAATGATAGCCTTGCTGGATAGAGTATTCTTGGATTCAGTCCTTTGCTTTGCATCACTTTGTAAATTTCAGTCCATTCTTTTCTGGCCTGATGTGTTTCTGTTGAGAAATCATTTGACAGTCTAATGGGAGATCCCTTGTATGTAACTTTCCGTCTCTCTCTTGCAGCCTGTAAGATTCTCTCTTTGTCCTGAACATTTGCCATGGTGATTATGATGTGTCTTGGTGTGGGTCTTTTCGGGTTCACCTTGTTTGGGACTCTCTGGGCTTGTGTGACTTTTTTCTTCCCCACCTCAGGAAAGTTTTCTGATATTATTTCTTCGAGTAGGTTTTCTAATCCTTGTTCATCCTTCTGTTGTTCTGGTACTCCTATTATTCGTATGTTGTTTCGTTTCATGTTGTCCCAAAGCTCCCTTAGGCTCTCCTCCTGTCTTTTAATTTTTTTCTCCAATTGCAGTACATTTTGGGTGTGTTTTGCTTCCTTGTCTTCTAATTCACCAATTCGGTCCTCCGCTTCTCCTAGTCTACTGGTGATACTTTCAATGGAGTTTTTCCTTGCAGCTATATCACTCTTCATTTCTTCATGGGTCTTACTTAAGTTGTTGATTTTTTCATCTGTTTCTTCTAGCTTCTTCCATATGTTATCGATTTTTTCATCTGTTTCTTCTAGCTTCTTCCATATGTTATCGATTTTTTCATCTGTTTCTTCTTGCTTCTTGCAGAGGTTGTCGATTTTTTCCTCCATCTGGTTTATGCACTCTAGGACCCTTATTCTGAATTCTTTATCTGTCATGTTGCATGCCTCTGTATTACTTAGCCGCTTTTCTGGAGAGTCCTCCTTCTCTTTCCTTTGGGGGTTTCTTTGTCTACCCATGTTTGATCTCACTGACATATCTAGACGTTGAGTCATTCAGTGGTTGCTCCCTTGGTGGCAGTGACTCCTTGGTCTGTGGTTGCTCTTCGGGCGGTTGCGGTAGCAGCTGCTCTTCAGTTGGCAGCAGCACCTCTGGTGGGTGCTGTTCACAGCTGTGGTGGCTCTTCTGGCTGGTGGGGCGAGGTTTCACATACAGCTGCTGTTCCTCAGCAGAGGATGTGGTGCTCAGGAGGTTGCTATTGCTTGGATCTGCTGCGTTGATTTAAAGGCACAAAATACAACATAACAAGGCACCACGTACCAGGCACTATACACAAATATATTCACAATATTAATAACCCCAAATAAAGGTGACCACCTGAATTAAGAGAATTAGGGGGTAAGGAAGAAGGAAGAGAAAAAGATAAAAGAGAAAAAAGAAAAGAAAAGTAGGGACCAAAAAAAAGGAGTGCAAAAATGAAATTGGGAAAAAGGAGGGGGGAAAATAAAAGCGAGAAAAGAAAAGAAAAAAAAAAGAGCGAAAAGAGAGAATGAAGTGGAAGAGGGGAAGAGACTTTTTATATGAGGAGAATACTCCTATAGAACAGCCATTAATCCCAACAAATTCCTGCAACAGCTCCCTGGATATGAATGCAAACTAGAAAAAACCAATAATATAACGATGAAAATAGAATGAAGAACACTAATCCCAAATAAAATAAAGAGAAAATAAAATGGCACTTTAAAAAATGGTAAAATGGTAGCAGTAATAATACTGGTTAAAAATAAGAAGGTAGTAATTAAAAGGGTAAAATCAGGTGATGGAAAAAGAAGAAAAGAAAAAAAAGAACAGAAAAAAAATTGCTTTCTTAGTTAAAAAGTGAAAAAAGAAAAAAAAATTGCAGTAGTGAAGGTCCTTCGTTTCTTCTATTCTTCAGTGTGGCTCGCCTTAGACCTTCCAGGTATTCAGGAGAGTGTTGAGTTTCCCTGCGATATACTGTTCCTCTGTGTTGTAAACCACAGTCCTTATTTTAAAGCATGCCGCATTTATTTCCCAGACTGCCTTATTTTGTGTTTAGCAAAGAGTCAGTTTGTGGGTCAGCCTCTGGTGGCAGTGTTCTGGGGTTGGCCTCTGAGGCTATAGGGCCTCTCTGTCCAGTGGAAGTTCACTGCCCAGAGCTGACTGCGTAATAGTTAGTTACAGGCGCTATGTTGTTGCTGGGATTGAAAATCCCTCTATAGGCCAGACCCTGTTAACTCCCAGGGACTGATCAGGTTATCTTAATCCTTGATCTCGTACAGGGTGGAATCTGGGTGTGGCTGTGCTCCTTGCCTGGGGGGTGAGGGGAGGAGTCTCACTCTCCGGAGAGGATGGCTGCCCCAGTCCTGGGCTCAGGGGTGTCTCAGCACTCAATTCACTGCCACCTCTCCCGGCTCCCCCTCTTTCCCCAGTCTCTCCCCAGATTCCACTCCTCCGCACACTCTCCCTCTCTTCAGCACAGGTGAGTGTTTGTATCCGAAATGTCCCATGAACAGGATTCAGTGAAAACAAACAAACAAACGCCGGCCGCGGAAATGGGGAAGGCTTGGTTTCTGTAAGCTTCTTCTCTTATCGGGACTGCATGGTCAGGTCAGCTCTTCAGGCTGCCCCCTTTAGGCTCAGTCCTCCGTGATCACAGAACCCAGCTCTCAATTCCCCCGGCGGCGCCAGGAATCCCGCGGTTCTCCTTTCCCCCCTGTCAGGGGCTGTGCCTGTCCCAAGGGACGCGGCTGTCTGCCACGCGGTCTCCCTCCAACTCTCTGGGCTCAGAGGTCTGGCAAACTTTCCTGCCCAAATCCCTGGTGTTTTTACCTTTCCAGGGGAGTTCTGCTCTTCCCGGCTGCAAACCCTCTCACCAGCTGAGCAATTTTGCCATTTTGGTGTGAGTGTTACTAGTTTCAGCTGCTCACTCCATTTGCTCCGGGACACGACTTGGGACGCGTCTGCCTATATCGCTGCCATCTTCAGTCTCAGGCTACATCTCTCCAATCTTCTTAAATTTATTGACACTTTTTTATAATGTGTGGCTTATCCTAAAAAATGTTCCATGTGCACTTGAAAAGAATGTATATTCTGCTACTCTGGGGTGCAATGCTCCGAAGATATCAATTAAATCCATGTCATTTAAAGCTGCTGTTTTCTTGTTGAATTTCTGCATGAAAGATCTATCCATTGATGTCAATTAAATAGTAAACTCCTCTGCATTAACTGTATTACTGTTGATCTACCCCTTTATGTTTATCAAGATATGCTCCATATATATTTATGTCTTCCTATATCGGGTACATAAGTGTTTATCACTATGCAGTGTTTTGCTCTGTCTTTTCTTATAGTCTTTGTCTTAAAGTTAATTTTATCTTATATAAGTATTGTTACCCACTTTTTTTTCATTTGCATTTGCATGAAATACTTTTTTCCATCCCTGAACTTTTAGTTTGTGTGTCTTTAATTCTTAGGTGGGTCTTTTGTAGACAACATCCACTGGGTCTTGTTTTCTTGTCCATTCAGCTACCCTATGTCTTCAGATTAGAGCATTTAAGCCACTAATATTTTGATTGCATTAGTTGGGGTGACTAATAATAGAGGAATATGCAAATTGGTCGGGACCCCATCATTTAATGACCAATAAGGACAGGGAGGGGGCACAGCAGAGAGCTCTCAGCCCACCTGCACAGGGGGTCCAAAGGGCACAGAGAGGAAGCAAGAGCAGATAGGCAGTTAGGGGGATCAGGCCAGGAGGGGAGAGCAGTTAGGGGGATCAGGACAGCAGGGGAGCGGTTAGGAGCCAGTGGTTCTGGATTGCAAGAGGGATCCCGGATTGAAGAGGGCGCAGGCTGGACTGAGGGACCCCACCTCTCATGCACGATTTCATGCACCGGGCCTCTAGTTGGTTAATAAAATTAACAAATTTTAGGTACACAATTCTACAGTACATCACCTCTATATTGTATTGTGTGTTTACCACCAATTCAAGTGTCCTTCCATCACCCTTTATCTGCTACAACCCCCCAACCCTGTTACCTTTGGCAATCACCATGAGCCTTTCTTTTTTTTCTTTCCTTAATCTCTTCACCCTTCTCACCCAGCCCCTAGTTCCCTCCCCTCTGATAGCTGTTAGTATGTTCTTTGTATCCATGAGTCTGTCTCCACTTTGTTGGTTTATTTGGTTCATTATATTTCATACTAGGGGCCCCGTACATAAATTTGTGCACCTTGAAAGGAACTGTGGGCCGCGAGGTTGTGGTGGGCACAGGGGTGGGTCTCAGCCCATCCTCTGTGCTCCTGCCCGGCTCCTCCCACTGTGGCCCCCAGTCCCCTCTCTGCTGGCAGCCCCACCACTGCTGCTGCCGCTGCTTGCACCCGCTGATAGCACGGACCAATTAGGGCTGGTACCAGCAGCAGGTGCGAGTGGGGCCAGTGCCGGCAGTGGGTCCAAGAAATGGCTTCCAGCCCTGATGGCCCCTCAGGAGCAGGGGGAGGTGGAGAAGCCCTGTGGGGTGGTCGGGGCTAGAAGCTGCAGCTCACACCAACTGATGGTGCCGAGTGATCAGGGCCGGCGCCGAGTGCCGGCAGTGAGTGTGAGCGCTTAGTAGGACTGCGACACATGGGAGCAAATTTTCAGTAACCATCAGAGGTTTGCCCTGATGACAATGACCGGCGCCCCACCTTCTTCTGGTGCCCCTGCTCACCTGCTCCACCATCCTGCCACAGTTAACACCCGCCATGTTCCACGCTCTGCTGCCTGCTGCCAACAACCACCATGTTCCGCGTGTGCCCTCTGGTGGTCAGTGCACATCATAGTGACTGGCTGTTCGGCTGTTCAGTTCTTCGGTTGTTCCACCATTTGGTCTATTTGTATATTAGGGTTTTATATAGCGAGATAAGTGAAATCATACATTACTTGACTTTCTCTGACTGGCTTATTTCATTTAGCATAATACTCTCCAGGTTCATCCAGGCTTTTTCAAACAGTAAGATTTCCTTTTTTTTTATGGCAGAGTATTATTTTTTTGTGTAAATGTACCATAGATATTTTATCCACTTATCTACTGATGGGCACTTGTGCTGCTTCCAAATGTCAGCTATTGTAAATAAAGCTGCAATGAATAGTGGGGTGCATATATTCTTTCCAATTAGTTTGTTAGGTTTCTTTAAATATATTCCCAAAAGTGGAATTGGTGGGTCATAATGCAGTTCATTTTTAATATTTTGAAGATCCTTCATACTGTTTTCTGCAGTGGCTGTACCAATCTCTATTCTCACCAACAATGCATGAGGGCTCCCTTTTCTCCACATCCTCTCCAACATTACTTGTTTGTTAATTTATTGATGATAGCCTCTCTGACAGGTGCAAAGTAGTATCTCATTGTGATTTTAATTTGCATTTTCATGATGATTAGTGGTGATGAGCATCTTTTATATGTCTATTGTTCATCTATATGTCCTCTTTGGAGAAGTGTTTATTCCAGTCTTTGGCCCATTTCTTAATTGGATTGTTTGTTGTTGTTTTTTGGTGTTGAGTTTTATAAGTTCCATGTAAATTTTGAATATTAAACCCTATTATATGTATCAGCAAATATGTTATCTCATGCAGTGGTGTCTTTTCATTTTGTTGATGGTTTCTTTTACTAAGCAAAAACTTTTTAGTTTAAATAAATTTAACCAAATATGTAAAATACTTGTACTTGGGAAATTATAAGACATTAAAAAAGATACAAATAAATGTAAGCATATATCGTGTTTAAGGACAGGAAAAATTACATCATTAAAATATCTATACCTCCCCAAACAATCTATAGATTTAATGCAATTTCTATCAAGATACCAAAGGTACCCTATCCGGTTTGGCTCAATGGATAGAGTGATGACCTGCAAACTGAAGGGTCCTGGGTTTGATTCAGGTCAAAGGCACATGCCTGAGTTGCAGGCTCGATCCCCAGTAGGAGGCATGCAGGAGGAAGCCAATCAATGATTATCTCTCATAATTGATGTTTTAATCTCTCTCTCTCTTCCTCTCACTTAAATCAATAAAAATATATTTTTTAAAAGATATCAATGGCATGTTTCATAGAACTAGAACAATTATGCCAAAATTATATGGAACCTCAAAAGACTCTGAATAGCAACAGTGATCTTGGGAAAGAAGAACAAAGTTGGAGTAATCACACTGATATCAAACTATACTACAAAGCCATAGTAATCAGAACAACATGGCACTTCCATAAGAACATATAGATCAATGGAACAGAATAGGGAACCTAGAAATAAATCTACACCTTTATAATCAATTTATGATTTGACAAAGGAGGCAAAAACATAAAGTGTGGTAAAGATAGTCTATTCAATAAATGATGTTGGGATAACTGGACAGATATATGCAAAAAAATTAAACAAGACCACGTTCTTAAATCATACACAAGAATAAACTGAAAATGGATTTAAAGACTTACATGTCTGACTCAAAACCATAAAACTCCTGCAAGAAAACATAGGCAGTGAAATCTCAGATGTGGCCCATAGCAATATATTTTTTTTCTCTCTCTCTCTTTTTTAACCCTATCTGATAATATTTTCTCCATTGCTTCTTAGAGAGAGTGGAAGGGAGGCAGGGTGGGGGAGAGAGAGAGATAGAGGTGAGAGAGACACATTGATTGGTCAGAGACACATGCACTCTGACTGGGGCAGGGAGCAAACTCAGGACCTAGGTCCAGGGCACATATCTGGGTTGCAGGTTCGCTCCTGCCCTTTGTTGGGGTATGTGCAGGAGGCATCCAGTCGATATGTCTCTCTTACATTGATGTTGCTCTCTTCCTCTCTCTCCCCTGACCTCCCTGCCACTCTCTGAAAAGCAATGGAAAAAATGTTCTCAGGTGCGGATTAACAACAAAAAAATATGTGGAGACTAAACAACATACTACTAACAGCCAATCACTCAGAGAGAAAATAACACAGGAAATAAAAAACAATCTTAAAACAAATGAAAATAAGAACACAACTTTTCAAAATTCATGGGATGTAGCAAAAGCATTTCTAAGAAGGAAATTTATAGTTCTAAAGCCCTACACCAAGAAACTAGAAAAATCCCAAATAAATAATCTAATTCTACACATAAAGGAACTAGAAAAAGAGAATCAAAGAAAACCCAAAGTAAACAGAAGAAAATGGTTAACATCAGAGAGGAAAGAAGAAATTTAAAACACAATAGTAAAATTAATTAAACTAAGAGTTGGTTCTTTGAAAAGATAAATAAAATTGATAAACCTTTAGGTAAAATCATCAAAAAAAGAGAGAGCCCAAATAATGAGAAGTTATAACTGACATCACAGAATTACAAAGAGTCATTAAAGAATACTATGAACAAATTATAGCAATATATGCAAATAAATTAAACAATCTAGAACCAATATATAAATTCTGAGAAGTATATAACCTTGTAAGACTAAATCAGGAAGAAATACAAGCTCTAAACAAACCTATGACTGGAAATGAAATTAAAACAGTAATCATCAAACTTTCAACAAGTAAGTTCAGGAACAGATGCTTCACAGGTGAATTTTACCATAGAGTTAAGTAAGAAGTAGCATCTATCCTGCTTACACTATTTCAAAAAATTGAGGAGGAAAGAGTACTCCCAAACTCATTCTGTGAAGCCAGCATTTCCCTGACACCCAAACCAGACAGACATTACTAAAAAAGAAAATTATAGGACAACATCCTTAATAAGCATAGATGAAAAAATTCTCAACAAGTTATTATCAAACTGAATTCAACAATACATTAAAAAGGATTATACCCCATGACCAAGTGGATTCATCCCACTTGGAGACATTTACAGAACATTAAATGTAAGAATGGTTCAGCATCTATAAATCAATCAACATTAACTAAATAAAGGGTAAAAAACATATTATCATTTCAATAGATGGTGGTGAACTCCCTTAGTTTTTGTTTGTTCAGGAAAGTCTTTACCTCTTCTTTAATTTTGAATGACAACCTTGTTGGATAACTTCTTCTAGGTTGTGGATTCCTTTCTTTCAGCATTTCAATAATGTTCTGCCTCTCCTTTCTGGCTTGTAGAGTAGGTGCAGAGAAATCAGCTGATAGCCATATGGGGTTTCCTGTGTATGTAACTCTACTTTTTGCCCTACTTTTTTCAATATTGTTTTCATCTTTAATTTTATTTGGAACTCTCTGTGCTTCCTGCATCTAGATGTCTGTATTCTTTCCCAGGTTAGGAAAAAATGTTGCTATTATTTCTTTAAAGTTTCTGTTTCTTTATCTGTTTCTTCTCCTTCTGGAATCCCTATAATGTGATTTTTTTTCAGCATGTTATGCTATTCTAGAGGTCCCTTAAACTAGCCTCATTTTTTAAAATTTCTTTTTCTTTCTGCTGTTATGATTGGCTCATTTCCACTAGTCCACCTTCCAGGTCACTGATCTATACTTCTGTGTTAGGTAATCTGCTGTTGATTGCTTCTCATGTATTTTTCATTTTAGTTATTGCATTCTTTAGGTCTGTTTGGTTCTTGATTATGCCTTCTAACTCTTTGTTGAAGGGCTCGGGCAACATGCCCAGGAATATGTTGTAGTGACCTCGCAGTTAGGCCAGAGCACTTGCATAGAGCCCCCACCTACCCTGTGGAGCTGAAGGTGGGCATAAACAATGGTGCTTACTGGCCCCTTTGACCCCAGAGAATTCCTGCAGTTCCTGGAGAGCTCCCACAGCTCCCCAGTCTTCTCTATCTGTTCTCTGTCTTGTTTTCAGTGGAGAAAGTGGTCCTGTGTATAAGCAACCTCTATGTGGGCGTTCTGTGTGAGACATTTGGGGAAGCAGGTTGGAGCCAGGCAGGTGCTTATGATGCCTGGAGCACTGGCTTGCTGGGCTGAAAAGGCTGCTGACAGGGAAGCCAAGTGAGTGTGGTGATGCCTTGTTGTTCACAGTTGTCCCCTCTGTTGAGGAGGCTCCAGGCAGTGTATCTGGGACCTGCCATGGTGATCTTGCAGGGAGGCAACAGCACCCAAATAGAGCTCCATCCCACTCTGTGAGAGTGGAGGGGATGTAAACCTTAAGCCATGAGGCTCCCTCCCTCCTGCCACCTGGAGAATTCCTGCAGTATCCAGAGGGCCTGTGGTTTGTAGGCCTTCTCTATTTGGTCTCCTCTTGTTTGTTGTTTGGAGCAGTTCATTTAGTCCTCGGTTGTCTCATAGGAGTAATTTCCATCTATAAATGTGTATATTTGAGTTTGCTCACTGGAGGGACTAAGTTTAGTTTTCTCCTATGCTGCTGCAATCTTGGACCTCTGAACCCTTGAATTATATAATGAAGAAATAGAGGCCTATACACTTCAATAGCCTCCATAGCATCACCAAAGGAAGGCATGTAATCCAAGTTAATATTTATCGTGATCCTTTCCATTAGTATAACTATACTGTAAACATTTGGGCCCACAAAGCAGTAAAGGTGAACTGTTCTGGAAAAAGTTATTTCTGCAGAAATAACAGTATCTTATTCTGCCATGATGCTGGTTAAAGGAAGCATCAGACCACCTCATCTAATATTCGCATGATTTCCTCTTTAACTGCTGTAATATCACAACTTTATTGTTAGCTCATGTAATTTTTCCACATACTAAATCTAAATATGACCTCACCTAAAACTCATTTTCCATATCTGTCAAATAATGATGATGGTAATACTAAGTATATTATTAATCTGATGTAAGGGCAAAGCGGATTAATTAATTAATTATGACACACAGCATTTTACAAAAACAATGTTACATACATGCTAAATACTGCTACCACCATACATAGACAAGTTACATATGTGCTAAATACTACCAGCACCATACATAGACAAGTTACATATATGCTAAATACTACTTCTACCATACGTGGACAAGTTACATATGTGCTAAATACTACCAGCACTCCCATTGCTATTGTTGATTGCAAAGTAGCACTGTGCATGTGTCCTATCTTGGCTCCACCACTTATGAGCTATGTGATCATGGAAAAGTCACTTAACTTTTTTCCTGCCTCTGTTTCTTCACCTGGAAAATAAATACAGGGCTACCAAATACCTACCTTATGGAGTAGCTACAAGGACTAAATAAGGTAACATATGAAAAACATTTAAATTAGGGTAAAGATCCAGGTAATATTAGCTATAATTATTATTGTTGTTACCCTCCATTGTACTTCCAAGGAGAGGAGTTCTCAAGGTGTGGTTTGGAGACACCTAGACACCAGGAAGCCCACAGGATCCAAACTATTTTTGTGGCAATAGTAACAGCGCACACCCCTTCACTCCCACTCTCCTGAATGCACAGTGGAGGTACCAAGGCAGCAGGAAGGTAGCATCGCTACAGACTGGATCTAGATGCACTGAGTTTCCTGGCTGTCTTCTAGGAAATGATAGAGAAATGTGCAAAAATTTGAAAACAATGTTCTTCTCTCTTTCTTTTCAGAATATAGTTATTTCTTCTAAAATTTTAAGCTAATATTTTTCTTTTAGCTTATAATAGGCCTACTGCTATTATTTTTTAATGGTTACATAATTTTTAATTCTTAGTTTTATTTTCCAGTATGGTAAATATCAATAGATAAAATCCACATTAACAAAATTTCAATGAGGCTATAGATACCTTTAAAAGCGTAAAAGGGTCTAAAGACAAAAATGATTGACAGTCACCACCTTAGTACAGAAAGCCTCAGGGCTGTTCCCAGCCTCAACGTCACATGCTTGATATTAGAGTATCAGTGGAGTCAAGTCTCAGCCAAAGTTCTTGATAACAAAGCCCAGTGGTAATGTCCATAGACCCTACCCCAAGGGGAGTGGAGGTCCTGCACCAAGAGAGGAGCCACTGGCATTCACAGTGCTTTTCCCACTGAAGACCGTGGCAGGTGTGGCATGGCCTACTTCTCAAGACTCAACTCTTACCACGGCACGCAAAGCTAACACATGTTTCCCAACATCTTGGCCTTTATTCCAAGTGGCCGGCCACTGCAGAACCAAATTCACCTGCAGTTCTTGCTTGGTGACTAAGAAGAGACACCAAGTGTTACTACTCTTGAGTTGTGGTTTCAGAGTCACAGGTTTACAATGTCACATGTCGGACAGGAATTCTCACGTATCTGTAAGACACTTTGAATAAACTTCCAGGATTTCAAGCATGAATGCCTGAGGAACTGTGTCAAGATCTCCCCGCCCCTGTGCCCATGCCACAGATAGCTGAGCCTCAGTCTTAGAGAAATTCTTTAGGATACTGGTTCATACTAAGAAGGGGGAACATGATAGGGACAGCATCCACAGAAAACACATGTGTGGTCTCTCTTTGAATAAGCATTTGACACTTAAGTGTAGTTAACTGGAAAAACAAATAGCTTAAGTGTATAATATTCTGCTTTAGGGTTCCCACCATTTCCTGGTGCAAAGTTGACACGTGCTATGTTGCTTAAGACCTTTTGCCTAGGAGGCTCCAGATTTTTAACACATATGTAAAGATACATACATAATGCATTTGGGGGGTTGGATTAAAATCCTCAGTAATAATTCAGAGCTGGCTTATGGGGCAATGTGACAGGTTGGTGTGCATGGTGCAGAATTTTCTGCTAAGTGCAATGGGCTTTTGGAAATTAAAATGGTTTACTTAAATCCCATGCTTACTTGACATGTCACATTTATGCTGAAAAATCATATAATTCTTCTATTTATGCTCCAATAATGTGAATTTTCAAAATGTTACCTTATGTAGGTTACAACTACACAACATCAAATATCTATCTGGAAATAACAAACCTTTATTTTATTATCCTGATATTCCCAAATCTAATATTTGAAAAGATAGAGTTAAATTACCTGTATATTTAACTATTTTCACTTATAGCTAGAGGCCATAATATTATTTTTAAAAACCAAAACAGAAATAAGCAACAGGAAATCAAAAGCTTTTTGATAAAACTACCACCACAGAGCTAAACAATCCTATTTCAATATTTTGCAAAAGTAATAATTTTAACCAAATGTTATCAGATAAGTTTGTGTGTAAAAAACAGTGAGCCAAACAAAATAAATGGACTATTTTACTGTTGAAATCGTGTGGAAGAGGCATGGAGTGGGGGCGGGAGGGCAAGACAAAGCTGAACTTTCCTCTCAAGTGTCACTCAACAGAGGAGATCACCCTCAATGTCTTCATCCCACCAGCACTGTGGTTTGGGAACACAATGTAGACCTAACTGCTGACTTACAGCTCAGGATTCTTTCAGTTTTCCAGCCAGTGTCTCAGTAGATACAGGGGACACTCCAGGCTTCAGGGATGATCCATTCCTTACCTCCACCTCACGACTTTAAACTGAGACTTGGGGATTCAGGCAGCAGATCACTACCTCTAGAGTTGACCATTGCTGGCTGCTAGTTTATCTTTTCCTAGAGGGGAGCCTCTTTGGGTCCACCCCAGGACTCAGGCCTCTCCAGAACATCCTGATGGATGTGAGAACGAGCCTCTAAAAGCTGCTCGGTCTTGAGATATGCCTTCAAAGTTGTTGAGACAACGTTTACTGAGATTGTCATTTAATTTCATTTTTATTCGGCTTGAAGTTTGGCTTCATTTTTTATTTTCCTTCTCTAGTCAGATCGACAACATTGAAATGGGAGGTCAGGGTTAGCCATTTTCTGATTAATCTGAAAGAAAAAGCGAAGTCATATTATGTTCTCAATTCCATTTTTTCCCCAGCTCTCTGTGTGCACTGAGCCACAAGCAGATTGCCTTAATGACCCAATTAAATAATTTACATTTGTGTCATTTTGGTGTCTGTCTCAAATGGCTGAAAATGGAATTGTAGATGGATCTTTTAAGGTAAAAGGTGCTGCTAAATTTCCAGAAATGGTCATACTTACTCAAACCTCCTTAATGAAATGGGAAGGTGAACATGTCATGCATTTATGCAATTTAGTTCAAGAAATAAACCATTCAACCCATATGTATGTGCTATGTGCTAGTTCTGAAAGTGATAATTAAGTAAAAGATACACTTGCCTTAAGGAGCTTGCAGTCTAAGAGACACAAAAGCAAATATAATCTTCTATCAATGCACCACGTACCTGAGACACGGGGATGCACCGTGTGCTGGACAGCACAGTGGACGAAGCATCTCCTCATCACACTCACCAGTCACAGGCCCGACCACGTGTGTCTCGGGCTGAGGACGAGGAGAAGCAGCCTGAGAAACCTGGAAACCCCCTGCTACTTCCTCCTTCTTTGTTGCCACGGCTGCGATGACTAATATTCAGGAAAGCTACAGTTATAGCACCTGTTGACCGACATTAGAGGAAGTTTTCTGTGTTGCAAATAGAGAACATGTTAAGGAGGCTGGATTCAAATGGATCCAGGTTTTGATATCTCCCTCCTTCTGTTTCAGCAGACAAATAATCTGTTGCGACTTTGTGCTTCTCTCCCCAGCTTGGCTCTGCTCCCAGGCACCATTTTGCTGTAAGGGATGCCCACACGGATTTGCCAGCGTCAGTCAAAACAGGCCGGGCACCCACCCGCCCAGCTTCCAGCCTGCTGGCGCAGCTGCTGTGAGGGAAGCTCTCTGCACCCAAGACAGGGGGATGCTTTCCCTGTGACAGATTGACATCACTAGAGAAACAAGTAACCACACCGAGGGGGGGGGGGGAGAGAGAGAGAGAGAGAGAGAGAGAGAGAGAGAGAGAGAAAAGGAAGGGAGGGAGGGAGGGAGGGAGGGAGGAAGGAAGGAAGGAAGGAAGGAAGAAAGGAAGGAAGGAAGGAAGGGGGAGGAAGGACTGGAAGTCACTTTGTTCTCCTATCCATTGTGGCTATTGTCTAGCTGAAATGTTGGTGAGGAGGTTGGTGGGAGCCTAGTGCCCAAGGCGCAGGGCTCTCCTCCCCTCAGACTGTGACTGTGAAGGGGCAGTTGCTCTTTCCTGACCTCAGGTTCCTCTGCTAGGAAAAGGCCTTGCAGGTGTGCTCTGGGAGGCAGTGTCTGTAATGCAGTCAAGGGCATTGCAAGGTGGGAGGCCAAGGGAGCAGACATATAGGGAAGGGGAGGGAAGACACACTTGGCTTTCCCATGTGCCCAGTTATACGAGGGGCCTACGCTAGAAGGTGGGATGTGAGGCCCCCAGGTGGTTGCCTGCAGCCTCTGTGGTTGCTGGGAAGCTTGTGGCTGACTCGGCTGCAGGGGCTGGACGCAGGTTCTTCAGAGACCAGAGCCGTCTCTAGGCAGGCAACCTGTGACCCACTCTTACTCATAATTTGTACGGTTAACGTAGAAAACAACATTCAAACCTGTAAAGAATTTTGTGAGTTTATTTGAGCTAAACTGTCAACAATTGCCGGGAAGCAGTATCGCAGCGGGTTGGGATAATGCTCCTGAGAATGCGGAGTTTACACCTTGTTTTTATAAATGACCATCAGAAGGAAAAGACATAAGTGGGTCACATGAAATCCATTGGTGATAGATTAGGGAGGTGGGAGAAAGCAAAGCGGGGATTGGATAAAAAGTGAAATGATGGACATATGCTTCTTGTATAGAGATGAACATAGTTACCAGTGGATGATTAACATAACAATAACAATGAGGGAATGCCCTGGTGCCATTTGTTGTGCCCTGAGGGGTCTGGCCAAAGGGAAGTTACAAGTTCCCCAGACATTTCACAGGTATGTTATTTTAGATGCAAAAAGACAATACGCTCAGTAAAGATCTAAGTTGACCTTTGTCAGGGAAAATACTGACCTAGCACTTGACTACCCCTATAAACTGCTTTTAGTTAATATTTAATTCAGACCATCCTTTGTGGTTATTTTAGGTCTTTGAGTTTGCAAGATGGCCGTGCAGGCCTTCCCTGAGCTAGCCAAGTTAGCATGTGCGCCCCCTCCTTTTTTTGTCCATAGTACTCAGATTCCTTTCATCCAAATAGCAGCTTCAGGAGGCATCTTTGATTCCCAGATTTTGTGTATTGAGTCCAACATAAATGTTAGTCACATTCACTGATATAACAAGTCCAAAAATTGGAGAAAAATTGTGCAAAGGAGAAGCAGAGGAAGATAATAAGAAATACATCTATCTAAGGGGTGAAGTTGCACATAAAAATATGGCAAAAAAATTAGTATTGAAAGATGTCTTTAAGCCCTAGCCCAGTGGTTCTCACCCTGGGGGTCGCGACCCCTTTGGGGGTCAAATGACCCTTCCACAGGGGGTTGCCTAAAACCATTGGAAAACACATATATAATTACATATTGTTTTTGTGATAAATCACTATACTTTAATTATGTTCAATTTGTAACAATGAAATTGGGGGTCACCACAACATGAGGAACTGTATTAAAGGGTCGTGGCACTAGGAAGGTCGAGGACCATTGCCCTAGCCAGTTTCACGTAGTGGATAGAGTGTCAGTCTGTGGACTGAAGGGTCCTGGATTCAATTCTGGTCAAGGGCACATGCCCGGTTGCAGGCTCGATCCCCAGGAGGGTGTGTGCAGGAGGCAGACAATCAATGATTCCCTCATCATTGAAGTTTCTATCTCTCTCACTATCCCCATTCGTCTCTGAAATCAATAAAAACATGTTTTTTTTTTTAGAAAATGATAGTAAAGGAATATTATGAACAATCTATGCCCACAAATTTGATAATCTAGATAAAATGTCCAATTCCTTGAAGTATACAATGTGCCAAAACTCACATTAAAAAAAAAGAGAGAAAAGAAAGATGTCTTTAAGGATGACAGGTGTCTTAGCGCCTCACAGACACGTGCCGTCTGGATCCTCATTTACAATGATCATTTACTGAGACCTCCAGGCCACTGTGCCATCTACAGAGAAAAGTGTATCGCCAAGCAAGGAAGTTACTACATATTGACCAACTGCTGTTTGTCAGGTGCTGTGCTGGGTGCTTTATATGATGACATGTGTATAATAGAATGTTGCAGAATTTACTGGGCGACCAGAAAACCCACAACCGGTACTCAGAGACTCAGTCAGGAAAAACCCTTTATTTGCAGATGTACTAGTACAGTGACTCAGGGGTGCTGGTTTCCAAAGCCTGAGTGATGAAAATGCACGAAGCTTTCCCTTTATACCCCTTAGTTTCTTTGTCCCCCAAATATGGGTCAGGATTCCGGACTTTTCACAGGCTTTGCAGCTCCCCCTACTCCCCAGTGAGTGGGATGGGGGAGATGAGATTACATTCAGAGGCTTGGCCTATCTGGGGCCAGAGCTGCCAACCCCCTCCGGGGGGTGTGTATGGCTCATGGTTTATGGCCTCTGGAAAATGGGAGTCTTCCGGAAAAAAAGGTTCTGAAAGGACAGGCATCACAGATAAGAATGGAGTTAATTATCAGCTAGCAAGAGTGAGTCAGAATGCAGGTTACTGGCAAGGATTCAGATAGCTAGCCCCCAAAACATCTTATTTTCCCTCTCAGCACAAGAGGTAGGTCTCAGACACTTTGCCATGTCCATAAAGAAGCTGAGGCTCAGTCTGTCTTAGGTCACAGGGTTAAGTGGCAATTCCAGGCTTCCACCCCAGTTCTGTGTAACTACAAACCATCGACACAAACTGCTGCCATCACCAGTCTCCCCACAGAGGGCTCCAGGCTGCCAACAGGGACATGCAAGATGAAGCCTATTTGTAAATCTTATGACTTTACCCACGGGCCAGGCTGGGGGGAGGGAACTAGTTCTGCCAAACGCTCCAATAGGCAAGCCATGCATTGCACTTCCGTGTTCATTGTGCTAATTAGTGAGTTCCTTGGTGCCTCTCTAGGCCTGTCTATCACTTTTACACACAATATTCATTCTGCTTATTTTCTGGACTTCAGGCAAAGGACTCATACTTGCTCACTGGACATATCAAGTTCCTTTCTCTCTGGTATTCCATGCTCATAAAAGCATTTGATGGGGACCCCTTGGTGATGGTGTCCACGGTCATGGGACCTAGTCAAGCGTCTGCAGGAAAGTTACAAAGCCAAGCAACAGACAGGTTTCTGTTTCCCCGTGGACTCCTTCCTCTGAGACCAACATTACAAGAATCACTCTCACAGAGGCTTCGGTTTCAGTGCAAGCCTCCTAGTGTTCCTTGATTTTTACAAAAACCAATCAAGGTTTAATTATTTTCATAAAAGCACTGTATCTAAAATAAACTTCAGATAGGCCTTTTTTTCTTATTTTAGTTTATGTATATTATCTCTAAATTATGCTTTTATCTTTGCTCTATGCAAATGATTTTGTTCCCAAGTACAACTAAGGGTATTTTATCAGGGAAAAAATGTGCAAATATTGCTTTTTATAAGCAGAAAATTATATGTATGAATTACTAAACTTCTCAGACTCTCAACTTACTCATGAGTGGACTGAGAGCTTGTGGGAATTTTAATCATTGTATATAAAGTATCTAACATGATGCCAGATATATAGTGGGTATTTGAAAATGTTAGCTCTTATTGTTAATACTGACATGACTTGTCTAAAGAATAACATAATAAAGATAAAAGAAAAGTACTACCACTGTAACTTCTGACCCTTACTATATTATTATTTTCATGCTCATGGATTCCTCTTACCATAGATTATTGACTACAGAATAGGTTTTCTATGATATCTGTCATCATCTATTTTCATCTATCTATCTATCTATCTATCTATCTATCTATCTATCATCATCATCATCATCATCAAACAAGTCAGAATCAACCATTGTGCTGGCATGAGCACAGCCTTTCTCAGGGAGAGCACTGCTCACAGCTCTTGCTGACACACCAGAGAAGCATCCCCAGAAAGCCACGTTCTCAGCCAGGTGATCCTGTTTCCAGCTTTGCCAAGTGAGGCCAGGAGTAAACAGCTGACCTGAGTGTGCCCGATCCATGGGCTAGTAGACGGTGGTCTGTGAAATCTCTAAATCCTACTCACAATAGGCTATGCTAATGAGAGTCCCTCAACTCTCAATTAGTCTTGGGAATGGTGAGGAAGGTTAGGCTATTGCCAGTAGTAAGTGCTGAATTTTTAGAGGAGACGCAGATCATGGAGTAGAGTGAGACCGTAAGACATGTTTTTTAAAATCCCATGCGCTGTGTCCTCCTCTCAGAACCACGAGGTCCTCTGTGAAGCTCCGACGCCCAGCCTCCTCTCTCATGCTTGTCACGGTCTGCGGAACACCAGCTGCCTTACACTCTATCTGTCAATTCCCCGCGGCACTTGCTGCTCTTTTACCCAATTGCCAAAGTGGACCCTGAATTTTCTCTGTGAGGCTTGCATCTCTCAGATTGCGTAGAGTACATTAGAAAGGACCCCCTCTGCTTTCGAATCCTGTCAGCGTTTCTGGTATTTCCCTATTATTCCCGTTACCTCCAACCACAGCCGGGACGTGGACCACCTCTGAGGACTGAAGAGCATCGCAGCTAACCCATCCCCTCTTTCTTCCTTGACTGAGCTATGTTCTCATGGAATGATCTCTAGTGTCAGCCCACAGTCTTGCTTACACTCTGGCCCAGTGGTCGGCAAACTGCGGCCCCTTGAGTGTGGCTCTTCCACAAAATACCATGTGCGGGCGCGCACGTACAGTGCTATTGAAACTTCATGGCCACACTCAAGGGGCCAAAGAGCCGCATGTGGCTCGCGAGCCGCAGTTTGCCCACCACTGCCCTAGCCTATGTGATGTGTATATATTGTGGGTTTTCGTTTCTTTAATTTTTAGCGGTTGCTCTCAGGTTTGCAGCAGACATTTATAACTATTCAGGTTCACTTTCCAATCATACTATACCCTTTGATGGGTAGTACAAATACCTTATAACAGAGTATTCCCAATTTTCCCCTTCCGTCTCCTTATACCATTACTGTCATTGATTTCACTTATCCACAAACTATAATCTCTGAACACATTGTCACTATTCTTATTTTGGACAAACTTTCGTCTCTTAGTGCAATTACAAATAAGAAAAAACATGTTTTATTTTAGCTTCACTACTCTTCCCCTGTGCTCTCCGCTTTATGCAGATATACCTTTCTGACCTCAATAATTCTCCTTCTCTTTGAAGAACTTCTTTTAACATCTTACAAGGCAGATCTACTTGCAACAAATTATCTCATTTTTGGTTTGTCTGAGAAAGTCTTTATTTTCTCCTTTACTTAGGAATAATAAAGCACTGGATACAGAATTCTAGTTTGGTGTGTTTTTTTCTTTTGACACTTTAAATATTTCATTCTACTCTCTTCTTGGCTTCATGGTTTGTGAAAAATAGTTTGATGTCATTCATATCTTTATTTCTCTCTAAGTGAAGCGGGGTTCATCCCCTCTGGCTTCTTTCAAGATTTTCTCTGAGTCTTTGATTTTTTTTGCAAATTGAATATGATATGCAGATATATATATATATATATATATATATATATATATATATATATGTTATTTTTTTATAGTTGGTATTCTCTGAACTTCCTAGATTTGTTGTTCACTTTGGAAAATTATTTCTTCTGGTCCTTTTTTAAATCTTTTTCTTCTCTTATTCTTATTATACTTATGTTATACCTTTCATAATCATCTCACAATTCTTGGATAGTCTCTTCCATCCTTTTCATTCTCTTTTCTCTTTGCATTTTAGTTTTTGAAATTTGAAGTATTGATCTATCCCTAATTTTATTGATTCATTCTGTGGCCATTCTGATGAGCCCATCAAAGACACTCTTCCTTTCTGTCACAGTCTTTTTCATTCCTAGCCTCTCCCTTTGATTCTTTCTCAGTTTCCATCTCTCAGCTCACAGGACCCACCTGTTTTTGTTAAACTGCCTTAGCTCTTCCACATTTACAGAGGTCAAATAATACTTTTCTATTTAAAATACTTAGTTCTTGCAAGAAAAGGTATGGCTTTCAAGATTATTTTTCCTGCTCCAGATCCACCCAAATGGACTAAGAGCTGCCAAGTGAGGAGTGTAGCACTTGGTTTGGTATCAGCCCTACCTTAAGGGCAGCACTAGAACAAGTTGAATTATTACAGGATGGGAGTGAGACGGAAACAGGCTTCAATAGCAAACTCTCCTCCTGCCACATGTGGCTCCTCCCAGGGTTTGTAACGCCTGGAACACAGAGCTTCCCACTGCACTTCTGGCTGAGGAGCAAGGAGCCCCCCATCACTGTGCAGTGAGACAGAGGGACACCTTCACCCAGCCGTGGGCATAGTCACAGTTCATTTACCCACTTACTTGGCTGATCAGTTTACACCTGGTGGTTATAATAAATAGAAAGAAAGCCAGACATACTCACGCCCTGTTCTCTGAAAAATAAGAGAAATTTAATGTTGACCTCAGGATTGAGTAAAACTAATTGATTTGGCAGCTAATGAAAAACTCCCAAGGGAAAATCAATATAGAAAAAAACAATCCAGCCCTAGCCGGTGTGTCTCAGTGGATTGAGTGTCAGCCTGCAGACCAAAGGGTCCTAGGTTCGATTCAGGTCAAGGGCACGTACCTCAGTTGAAGGCTCCTCCCCAACAGGGCCTTGGTCCGGGCTCGTGCAGGTGGCAACCAATCGATGTGTTTCTCTCACATCGATGCTTCTCTTGTCTTCCCCTCTCTCTTCCACTCGCCCTAAAAATCAATGGGAAAATATACTCGGGTGAGGATTAACAACAAAGAAAAGAAAAAAAATAATCCAATGGGCAATTCTGTAGGCTGTTCCCCCTCAGTGTGTAGCCTGTGTTGCACCAATGTCACCAATTTTAGAAGAGAGTGTTACCAACTACAATGCCTCTGTTGGTATCTCAACACAAATGCCCTGGCGTTCTTGGTTAAAATAATGGAAATATGTGTTCAGGTTCCATGTTACTTGGACCACTGTATGTCTCTGTCTTGGTGTCATTGCTTTACACTCAGCATCAGAGCTCTCCATCACAGTGCACGAGGGGCGTCGGTCCTCTCTCTGTCACTGGGTCTTCTCTTGGTGCTTTTGTTTAGGAAGTTTCCCCGCTTTGGCATCAGGCTAGGGACTGGAATGATTAAGAGTCTATTACTATCGCTAGCATTTAAAATTTTAAATGGAGCTTTAGAAAAGTAAACAACTAAATAGAGAGAGAGGTTAAATGGAATTTACTGATTCATAAACTAGAACAAAGCCTCGCCCACTTTCTATAAATTTGATAAGGAACAAATTTAAATGTCATAAAGCAGTAACAGCATCAAGCTCAGAGTCTGGTGCCTAGACACTACTCAGTAAATATTCCTTAAATAAATGACAGATATTTTTATATAAATTTCAAATTTCATCTCACTAAATATTGGTGCAATAACCATGGGGATACGATGGAAGGCTTGAAGAATTACTTAGCAGATTCCACAGTGGTTTCAGAGTATCGTTAGCAGAGGGTGTGTGTGTGCGTGTGTATGTGCATGTATGTGTGTGTGTGCGCGCGTGCACATCATGCCTGAGGAGTCATGTTAGAAAGAGGAAATAGAAGATTTGTCTTGAAAAAAACTCTATCTGCATAGTAAATAATACTAGTATTTTTGCCTACATTGTATATGAGAAACCGATTAATGTAGTAAAGTTATTTTAAAATCTTTTACTTATACTTCAACTAAGATTGAGAAAATTACCCATTGTCTATATTAAAAATTAGTATTTTTGTTTAGGTTAGTTTTGGAAGGTGATGAAGATTCTGGAAAGGTAAAAGCCATTCTCCCACCAAGATACCCACTGGGGCCACCATTCCTCAGATTCCACATATGTTATAGTGTTTGCCCTTGGTGATTCTGTCAATCATGATAAAAATATGCAAAAACTCTCCGTCTCTGTGATGCCCCTGGTTAACACTCGCATGGAATAACCAGACGTGGTAGTGGCTGTAGGGAAATACTTCTGATATGCCGTGTGAACAGTCTGCTACCAATTACGCTTCATCCTGCCAACGATTTGTTCTCCATGAGTACTTCCACATTTTAGTGTCTCTGTGTCTCTACCTCAGATGCCGCTCAGGTCTCTCTGTATTGTGCTTCCAGAAGGAAAGAATATTCCATTCATTTTAGTCCAGAACTGGTCATTTCCAGTCCAAAAAAAAATGTGCTCCCATCAGAGAAACACTTATACCAAAACACTTTTTTCTTCCTGGATACAGCTGTTCAGCTATATCAGTAATCATTTTAGGCCTGTCAGTCCCAGGCAACTACACCTGTGATGCTCTTAAAGTACGGCATCTGGACCAGAAGCCAAACTGCAGGGGCGGGCGGATCCAGCTTTCTCTTAGCTGGCAGGTCCTGCACATGCCCGTGGGGGCCTTGGGGCAGGAGGAGAGGGTGACAGGTTGCCTCTAGCCCACGTTCTCTGCAAAGAGAATGCTGTCTGCAGCCTTGTTAAAGGCAGAGACTCTTCCCGCAAGAACTTCAATGTAGACAGACCTGAAGACCAACCCCTGGTTTGTGCACAGCCATGGAACCACAGGAGATTTGGGCTCGAAGTGACAATGTTTCTGTTGTTGCAACAGGTATATATGATGTACTGTGTATAGGCACCTTTCAGGACAGGTTGGCAAATAGGAATAGTGCCCAGGCCTGCGATGTGCCAAAAACGACCTCATAGAATTATCACAACATTCCTCTCCACCTGGTTCTGACTGCTGCTTATGAATGTGGAATCAGTGCTCAGATAAACTGATACACATTTTCAATGGTCTTCCTTCAAAAGAAACAACATTGAGCTCAGATTTATAAAAACTTAAAAAGAGCAGATTGATAATGACCCATTCTGCTGCTAGTTCACTGTACAAAAGCTGCTCCTGCCTCCCGGGTTAGTTGAATATTTGTTCAGTGCCGTCTGCATTCAGAGCCTTTCAACTCCCGCTGTCTCTACTTTATTATTATTATTATTATTATTATTATTATTATTATTATTAATTTCAGAGAGGCACGGAGAGGGAGAGAAAGATAGAAGCATCAATGTTGAGAGAGGATCATTGCACGCCTCCTGCACACCCTACACTGGGGATTGAGTCCACAACCCCGGCATGTGCCCTGACCGGATATCAAACTGTGACCTCCTGGTCCACAGGTCGATGCTCAACCACTGAGCCACACCGGCTGGGAGCTCTTTCTCCCCTTTTGTTTATGGCAAACCGCCAAATGAGTAACCTAGTGTTACCTTCTTGGGTGTTGCTATGTGTGTCTAAGAGTAGTTAAAAGGTAAGATGTATGTAAACTGCTTTTCTGGGTTGTGTCACTTAGAAGCTGCACATTTTACAAATTTGGATCATACCTTCAAGGAAATATAGAAACATTCACTTCTCGGCCTCAAATGTTGGCTTCCTTCAAGGTATTTCTGATTGAAATCTTGTCCTTGGAAGGCAGCACACAGACAGTCCTTACTTTGCCATCCTGTGTCCAATGGCATGAAGAGGCAACCTCACTGTGAAAATGGCCCTTCTGTCTGACCTTTCATTGCGCCCTGTTAGGGCTGATTGAACACTGCCGGGCCCCCCCAGGTGGTTGTATTCTAAGGACAAAACAGCAGGTTCTCCAGCTGATCAACAAAATACTGTTGAAAAGGCCAAAACCAGTGTCTTTTCTGTAGCTTCCACTGAGCCACCCACAGCAGACGCAAGTCCACTTACAGCAACTGGCACCTTGGAGCACTGTCCTGCTCTAGGTGCAGTGACATTTTTTTAAATGATGAAAAAATAGGGAATTTTAATAATGTTGATTATTTTACCCTCGTAAATTAATTTGGGCAAACTACCTCCTGCTACATAATTAGATTACAAAGCTGCTTACTAGATTTTTAAAACGTAAAACACTAGGAGTTTTTTCAAGTAAGAATTTTCAAATAAGATCCTCTCCCCACCCCCAAATGACTGACTTTTCCCATCTTAACATTTTTTTATTGATTTTTCAAATTGATTTTTAGAGAGAAAGGGAGGGAGAGGGAGAGACCAACATGAATGTGAGAGCAAAATATTGATTGGTGCCTCCTACATGCCCCCTACTGGGGCTTGATCCCACAACCCAGGCCTGTGCCCTGTCCAGAAATCAAACCAGCCACCTTTGAGTGCACAGGACAAGGGCCACCGAGGCGCCCACAGCCAGGGCTCCTATCTTCAGTTTGATAATTTCATTTCTAAATCGTTTTATCTTTCTTTGACCTTTAAATTACAATTTCATCTTTACTCTGTAATGACATGTTTTCTCCCAAGTACAATGAAGAATAATGCCAGAAAGTGAGTGGTTAAAATGAAAATGTCTGATACTTTCAATGTGCTCTATTATAAAAAAAAAAAAAAACACACACATATTATTTTAGTCAGAATGGGATCATTTAAGCTATAGTGACAAATGAATCCCAAAATCTCAGTGCTTAGTACACTAATTTTTATTTTTTGTTACAGGACGTATCTGCAGTGAATTACAGATCAGGAACTGATGAGAGCTCCATCACCCAGCACAAGCCACTGCGGTGAGCGGTGCCAGCCTCGGGAGACATCTATTCTTGTGTTTTGGCCTAAATTGAAGATACAGCCCTTCTGCTCACAGCACGTGGGCTGGGACCTGTCGTGTGTCCTCATGGGGCTGGAATGTGAGCGATGTGGATGCTCCATAACAACAGGTGTTTCTGCCGCAAACATTTATGTCAGTGTCTTTACTTGAGCACATCACCTTGAGATGCTTCTAGTCTTAACATCCTATATAATAAAGAGGTGATATGCAAATTAACCCTCACACCCTCACAAGATGGCTGCCTACAACCAGGCCAGCAGGGGGTTTAGTGAGGGACGACCAAATGACTGAAAAGCAGGCTGCATGGGACAACCAGGCCAATAGGGGTGGCAGTTGGGGGCAACCAGGCTGGTGGGGGGGCAGTTAGGGGTGACCAGGCCAGCAGGAGTGGCAGTTGGGGGCAATTAGGCTGTCAGGGGAGCAGTGAGGGGTGACTAGGCCGGTGGGGAAAGAAGTTGTGGGTGACCAGGATGGCAGGGGTGGCAGTTAGGGGCAACCAGGCTGAAAGGGGGGGGGGGAATTGGGGCCAACCAGGCTGGTAGGGGGGACAGTTAGGGGTGACCAGGCCAGCAGGAAGGGGGCAGTTAGGGAAGACCAGACCGGCAGGGGGGACAGTTAGGGGCAATCAGGCCAGCATGCAGAGGCAGTTAGGGGCGACCAGGCAGGCAGGCAGGTGAGCAATTAGGAGCCAGCAATACAGGATTGTGAGAGGGGTGTCTGACTGCTGGTTTAGGCCCAATCCCTGGGATAAGGCCTAAACAGGCAGGCAGACATCCCCCAAGGGGTCCCGGATTGGAGAGGGTGCAGGCTGGGCTGAGGGCCCCACCCACCCATGCACAAATTTTGTGCTTGAGGCCTCTAGTTAGTAATAATACAGGATCCAGGCATCATTTCCCAATTCTGATTGGGAGTGGGCCTTAATGCCCTCATTTTACTCCTCTGGAACCTGAGCTTAAGGATAGCAACATGTGAGTTCAGGTCATTGGGGGGCCAGACCCAGAGCAGAGTGAAGAGTAGAAGAAATGCATTGGGGTGACTCCTGTGAAGCATAAAGGGGAGAGGGAGCTCTAGCCAGTTTGGCTCAGTGGATAGAGCATTGGCCTGCAGACTGAAAGGTCCAGGGTTCAATTCCTGTCAAGGGCATACACCTCGGTTGCAGGCTTCTCCCCAGCTTGGGCCCTGGTTGGGGCGTGTGCAAAAGGCAACCAATCAACATGTCTCTTTCACATCGATGTTTCTCTCTGTCTTTCCCTCTCTCTCCCACTCTCTCTAAAAGTCAATAGAACATATCCTGGGTGAGGATTAATGATAACAAAGGCGGGGGGAGAGGGGCAGGAGTGGGAACAACAAGTGGCTGGGCCATCTTGGAGGTGGACACCTGTGGGCCAGGAAAGAAGAGCAGCCTCACAGTCCCACTCCGAGCAGCTCTGGGTCCCGCCGCCCTCAGAGAGCTCCCGGGAGGTGGCAGCAGGGAGGCCCGCTCGGGGAAGAAACGGCTGGGCCTAGCACCCAGGCTGTGCTTCGTCCTCAGCTGGGAGCTCATGTTCCGGGCTCTTAGAGGGAGAGACCCACAGGCCCTGCATCCATGGTTGTGGCCGGCAGCTCTGCTCCAGCAGCTTCCTGGGAGGGCAGGACCCGCAGGTGCTGCCTGCACAGGAGGGTCTGCGAGCAGCCCCGGCTCCAGTGGCTGCAGCTCTCAGACACTCTGCAAGCGCTGCCACCAACCGCAGCACTTTGGATGTAATTACTTTACTGTTAAAAATAAAGAAGAACATCAAAATAAAGATTCAAATGCAACAGGGAGAAATATCGAGGTCAGGTAGTCATGAGATCACAAGTTCAGCCTCTGTTGCCATTAAGTAGCTCTGTGACCTTGGCCTAGGCAACCAGCCTCTCAGCACCTTATTCTCTTCGCTAAGTCAGATGATTGGCTTAGATCCGTTGTCCTCAAATTTTATTGTGCATCAGAATCACCTGAAAGGCTTTTAAAAACACACATTCCTGGCCCCAGCCCCAGAATTCCTGTCTCAGGAGATGAAAGTGAGGCTGCAAAGTTGCATTTCGGACAAGTTCCCAGCACTGCTGCTGGCTGAGAGCCCACACCCTGGAAGCCACTGGCTGGGTGCTCCCAAGGCCACTCCAAACTCAAAAGTACTGTGTCCTTGCGACTCAGCAACATCACTTCCAAAGTATTGCCACAGTTATTGATGCCAGCAGTATAAGCCAGAACAATGGTGCTTTTGTTACTATCTATATAGTACCTGCATGGATAACCTATGCATTACAGTAAAATAGCTAATGATGCTTACCAAGTACATTTATTATGCTAAATACAAAAAAGATATTCTTTATGTTTGAAAAGAGACTAATGAAAATAACAACCTCATCCACATTCACAGCCTCATCATCAATGTAACAGCTTTTATTGACGACACTGTGTCCTGGACTATGCTAGCCAGCTACAGTCATTACCTCTGTAATATACAGACATGAGTAGAAACTATATACAAACTTTACAACACAGAGAGAGAAGCAAACGGGCTTCAGAGCAGACAGAGAAGATAGGGATGGGAAGAAGGAGTGGTCTAGCTGGAGCATGGAGAGCAGTTTGATAAAGTCTCAGCATAGACTAGAGGTGTTTGGGGGAAAGGGAGGGGGTGCTTTTTGTATGGGTTGGAGAAAGAAATAGAGTAAGTTAAGACATTCAGTTTAAAGTAGTGGATCCAATGCATTTGACAACTGCAGCTTAGACCAGCCTGGACTGAACTACCTGGATTTACTAGTCAGAATTAGAAGACAAGGAAAAGGAAGTAAGACTTTTCTCAGCTATGTGGCCTTGAGCAAGTCTCTAAGCTCTTTCAATATCCTGTTCTTATCTATAAAATGCACATGATACTCACCATATCTAAAAAGATGGTGCAGAGTATAAAGTGAGAGCATGCTGTTAGCTGCAAAGTTCTGTGTATCAGTATGACATCCTAATATATAAAAAGCCAGGGGCTATCACGACTGAAACAACCGGACGGATGACTGAACAGCAGGCCGTGTGGGGCAACCAGGGTGGTGGGGGGTGGGGGGCAGTTAGGGATAATCAGGCTGGCAGGCAGAGGCAGTTAGGGGTGATCACGCTGGCAGTGGGAGGGGGGGGCAGGGGGCAGTTAGAGGCAATCAGGCAGGCAGGTGAGCAGTTAGGAGCCAGCGGTTTTGGATTGTGGGAGTGATGTCTGACTTCTGGTTTAAGCCCGATCAGGCCTAAACCAGCAGTCAGACATCCCCCGAGGAGTCCCAGATTGGAGAGGGTGCAGGCTGGGCTGAGGGGACCCCACCCCCATCACTGGGCCTCTAGTTATTAATAAGACAGTTCTTTTCTATTTTCAAATTTTTCAAAACATTTGCAGCTTTCTTGTTTTGTGTGTTAATGTAAAAATATTCAAACCTGTGAAGAATTTTCGTGAGTTTATTTGAGCCAAACTGTCTACAAATGCCAGGAAGCAGAATCTCAGCAGGTTGGGATGATGCTCAGGAGAAGGCGGTTTCTCACCTTGTTTTACACATTACAGTCAAAGGAGGAGAGGTAGGTGGGTGACGTGAAATCCATTGGTGATAGATTAGAGAGGTGGGAGAAACCAAAGAGGGGGGAACCTCTGGGATTGGGTAAAAAGTGAAATGATAGACACACAGTTCTTTTACTTAGGTGGGTGCAAGATAGTTAAGTCAACAATTAACATGATACCAATAACCAGGAAGGAACCTATGGTCTCTGTCCTGGTGCCCAGAACATTTGGTTGTGCCCTGGGGGGTCCTGAAAAAGGGAAGTTACAGGTTACCCTGACATTTCACAGGGAGGTTATCTGAGATGCTAAAAGACAATAGGCTCAGGTAAGGTAAAGAGTGACCTTTGTCGGGGAAGATACTAGCCTAGGACCTGACTACCCTCCATAACTGCTTTTAGTTAAAGTTTTCATTTCAGACCATCTTTTGTGGTTACTTTAGGTCTTTGAGTTTGCAAAACTGCCATGCAGGCCTTCCCTGAGCTGTCAGGTTAGCATGTGGCTTTTTTTTTTTTTTTTTTTTTTGTCCACAGGAAACAAATTTCAATCTCTCCCAAGAAGTCCAGGACTTATCTCAGCAATGGTCTATCATTTACCTGTCATCTGTAGGATGTCCTGCACATTTACCCAGTGTGTGACTGTGGAAAGGGAAGAGCCTGCCCCATGATGACATCATAGGAGTTTCCCCACCCACATGGGGAGGCTGTCCTCTCCCGGGTTAATGAAAATAGAAAGCTCACAGAGCGTTAGTCCAGGTGATATCTTGTGGTATAAGATGATTAAAAGGTAGCAAGAACATAATAGAAAACTAAACCATGGTTAGCCTAAACATGTTGTAATTAATTTATCCCAGAAGCTCAATTGGTTTATGTCTCTGGCTAGAGCAGCGGTTCTCAACCTGTGGGTCATGACCCCTTTGGCGGTCGAATGACCCTTTCACAGGGGTCACCTAAGACCATCCTACATATCAGATATTTACATTATGATTCATAACAGTAGCAACATTACAGTTATGAAATAGCAACGAAAATAATTTTATGGTTGGGTCACAACATGAGGAACTGTATTTAAAGGGCCAGAAGGTTGAGAACCACTGGTCTAGAGGAACAAAAGAAAGAAGGAGAAAATCCAATTCAAAGAAAGAAAACGCAGCTCAGGTTACAGTTAAGGCTGTGCTCCAGGGTCCTTCCTTTTATTATCCACTAGAAGGCAAGTTCAGAATGAGCTAATACTTGGCCTCTGGCAATAGGAATAGATTATTAAGGGTAAATCAGTTTCTTAACCAGATAAAAGGCGGGAAACTTTGTCTAAAATTCAATTAATAGATGCATCTAGAATTGGAATTTGCAAAATTGAGTTTCTCTAGAATAATGCTGTATAAGCTGGCTAAATTGGTATACTTTGCTTTCATGGGTCATCATTCCTTTTAAGTAGATAACTCCAATAAATCTGAAGGCATCCAAAGGCTGGGTTATAGGAAATAATTCAAAATTCAGAGAGGGATTATCATCTATTCTCAAAGAGTAGATAATATCAAATGATTTATATTTGGTTTCAGAGTTTTACCCCCACTCTCTTTTAGCATAGCCATTTTTAGCACATTTCACTATGCATTGGTCTTTTGTTGAGAAGAATATAAAAACAGACTAGCATTCTCTGTGCCTTTTAACATGTAGAATGAGTGAAGGTGGTTGAGAATTCTGCTTTGGACAAATAAAATGTGAGGTGATTATAGACATCCACGTAGAAGAGTGGAACATATGAAAAGACTTAAAACCCATAATTCCCTTCAACACTGATTGTGTCCTGAGCTAGAGTCCTCTGGTCTTAACCATGAAAGGTTTCACAATTCCCGTCTTACCTTGATGTTCCATCCTGACAGCAAACCCAATTTATCTAAAACAAAACTTATCTTCTTTTGAACATCTTACCATTCCTATCTCTGATGTGGAGTTCATCATCTCTCCAACTCACTTATTAGCTAAACTTCATGGGTCTCTTCATCAAGGCATCAATCAGATCTTTGTCGTGCCCATCCTATACTGCTTTCTTTTTCCACTTCATCCTGAATACTCTAGTCTAGTCCAACATCCCCAGGATTCCTTTTGATTACAGGCTCTTCCAACATTTAATTTCATTCCAGGTACCACTTTTATATTTATCTTTCAGTAACAGTCCTTTGGGGTATCCTCTTTCAATTCAAAACTCTTCATTGACTCACCATTGGTGGTGGAGACTGCTAGATGACCCCCAGGGTCCATTGACCCATAATCTTCCAATTAAGTTATTATTTCTTAGAAAAAACAAACAAACCCTAGACAACATGCTTAGCTCAGAAACCCACCTTTCTCAGGTTCCCTTGTAATAATGTAACCGGACAACCGAGGCGTCCAGGCTGCCTGTAACTACTTGAGCCAATTAAGCAGTAAAAGGATTGAGTCATATATGGACATTTTTACCAATACTGCTGGCAGTATGGAGAGCAGCAGGTCATCCACAAACACCTGCTCTTCTCCCCCCCCCCCCATTGCCAGTTGCCTGATTATATACATGAGGGAGAAGATAGCTGCGGCTGCAAGTGTAACATGGAAAGGGAAGGGTAGAGTCTCTAGTCCAGCCTTCAGGAGCTCAAAGTCCGATAACAAGGTGGCTAATCTTCTATAATGCTACAAACAGCTCAGCCTGTTCCTGGGACTGGAGAATGGTCAGCGCTCCTGAGAAAAACTCCCGGAGGGAGTCAGGGTACAGCAAAGCAACAAAATCAAAGCATGTCCTGTCCTTGTCTGTTCTCAAATGTATTTCTTTTCTGAGTCATGGACCCATCGAAGCATCTTATCTTCTCACAGCCTTGTTTCATCCTCCAGTTTCCCAGGGTCTGTAAGAAAACTTCTCATCCACAGTTAGTGAGATGAATGATTATTAGACAACCGTGGCTCTATTCTCTTTACATGCCCTTCCCCCTATCAGTAACATTCAGTCACGTGCCAAGGAGATGTCAGCAGCAGTTATCTGAGTCTATTGAGTTGTTTTCTTCAAAAGGAGCAATTTCTTTATCCTCCTTTCCAGTGCTGAAGTGTGACCATACATTGGAACTCCAGCAACTGTATTGAGCCCTAAGATTCTCTTGAGGGTGAAAGCCAAAGTGTATTTGGCAACCAACAGCATTTTCAAGACTCTACGTGATTCAAATGAACCTTCAAGTGTGAGAAGCATCTCCCCGGAGCCATTGCACTGCTGCTGAGGTTACTCACAGATAACAACCAAATGCTTCACTTCAGTTGCCAGCAGAGAATGTCAGCCAGTTAGTTCCCGTCAGGAGCTGAACATTGCATCCTTAGAACTTTCCTTTATGACTTATTTCTGGTCTCAGAATAACAATAAATAATATTGATCTACCATCATTGTTTAAAGAAAGCTATCATTGGTTCTAAGCCTTTTCTTTTTAAAGGTGAAAAATTCATTTGAATTGGCATTCTTCACATGACCTGATTTTAGACATTTTATCTGCTTTTAATGCATACTAAGCTGTTAGTGCCCTAATTAAAATACAAAACCAGAATTCAATATCACTTCCTAAATGTGTGGAACTAGATGCCACTCTCAAATCTGCAATCTACTATATGCAAGCTTCACTTAATCACTACTGGTTTTTAAACTATTTTTAACTGATTTTAGAGAGAAAAGAAGGGAGAGGGGATGGGAGAGAGAGAAACATCAATGTGAGAAGGCAACATCCATCAGCTGTCTCCTGCAAGTCCCCCAGTGGGGACTGAGCCTGCAACCGGGCACATGCCCTGACTCAGAGTCGAACCTGTGACCTTTTGGTGCATGGGCCTGAGCCACACCAGCCAGGGCCACTCCCGTTTTGATGTTGTTCCTGTGGCTGACACAGGTTTTTACTTACATGAATATTATAAAAATCATGTTTTGTATTAAAGTGTATTGAAAATATCAGAAATCACATCTTGTTGGTTTACTTGTTTTAATTATAAAAAATGATGTGTATGCAGGACCTCTCTTTTCTCTCCTAGAGCTTCATCCAGTATGACTTTGTTTCTAGCTACCTAGTGACACTTCCTCTTGAGTAATTTGCCTGCATCTCAAACTTAACAGCTTTCCCTAACTCCTCTCTGTGCCCTTTTCATAGTTATGTGTCTGTGTGCCTTACTACCCTTGTAAAGAGCAGTCTCCTTGACAGCTGGAATTCATATTCCCCATAACACCTAGCACAATGAAGTTCAGCATAATAGACATTAAAGAAACATTTTTAAATGAATGAGTCGCTGTTTAATCACTGGGACACAGGACATGAGGAGGTTAGACTGCAGCAGAAAGGGTTGGGACACAAAAACCGGCCAAACACGAGAACTCTGTTTGCTCTCTTTAGGGGAAATGTGTAGCTCCCTCTGGGATCGTCCCAACAAAGCAGCTGACCTAGTTTAATAGAATATAAATATAGTGTGTCCCAAAAGTCCCCAAACACCACCACACAAAAGTGTGCCTTCAGCGTTTCAAGTGGTGAAACTAATACAGATCGACCCACTTAGAATGAGCCTCTTTCCACACAGCAGCTCCTGTCTAGTCCAGGGCTGTCCCCCAGGACTCTCGCTGTCTCCAGCCCGTGAGGGTCCACTCTCTTCTCTGAACGGCTTTGAAGAATTTATGTTTACCCAAAGACCAATAAAGCCAACAGCAAACAGGGAAACAGCCACAACAAATTTTACCAAAATCATGTGGTTGTAAAAAAGAAATAGAGGTGAATGTAATCATGCAGAAGATATCCAACTTGAGCATTTCCCATGATTTTATAGTCTCAGCTTGCACAGCCTAACTCAGGACACTATTTATATCTTCTGTATATTTTGTCTGAGGTTAGAAAGCTGTCAGTGCAAAGTGTATGATCATGGTTTCATGAAATATCTATAAACATCAGTATTTAGGCAAAAAATCACCACCCTGCATTTCCTCCTAGTTGTATAATTTTCACAACTTAAACATCTATATATTGTATGCCTAAACACACAGACTTATAACTATTTCTCTATTTTGTCTTTCAATTAGATAGAAAAAAAGGAGTTACAAGCAACACTACACTTATACTTTTACGTTGACCTATGTAGTTACTTTTACTTATGCTCTTTATTTCCTCCTATAGATTGGAGTTACTGTCTAGTATTCCATCATTTCATTAAAAAAGACTTCAATGTTTCTTATATGGCATATCTCCTAGTGACAAATTAAGTTTTTGATTATCTAGGAATACCTCAATTTCTTATTCTTTTTTGTGGAAATTATTTTCTGAATGTAAAATTAATGGTTGACAATTTGCTTGTTTGTTTTGTTTTATTTTTATTGGTTTTCAATTACTCAGCTAACTATGAATTCCTTGGATCAATTTCACATGATCATAATGTATTACTGTTTTGATACATTTCTTCCAAATTTTGGCAGAGGTTTTTGCATCTATGGTGATATGAGACTGTGTTCTGTAATTTTCCTATATTTTAATGTCTATCTAGATTTCATATCAGGATAAAACTCACTTCATAAAATGAATTTAAAAAGGGTGCTCCTGCCCAGCGGGTATGGCTCAGTTGTTGAGCGTTTACCTATAAACCAGGAGGCCAGGGCACATGCCCAGACTGTGGGCTCAATCCTCCATAGGGTGCGTACAGGAGGCAGCTGATCAATGATTCTCTCTCATCATTGATGTTTCTCTCTCTCTCCTCATTTCCCTTCCTCTCTGAAATCAATAAAAAATGTGTTTAAAAAAAGCAGGATACTTCTATTTTTGGAAATATTTATGAAGAATTAAATGTAAAATTCACCAGTAGAGTTAGTTATCTTGGCCTGGAAGTTTCTTTAATGGACGTTTAACGTGCTGAGCTGCTCTGGAGGGGCCAGGCAGCTCTGGCCATCAACACGCACCCTTGACCGCTGTGGGCATCTGCCTCTGGCTCTGGCTCAGCTGATGGCTGGAGTTAAGCTGTCACCTGTGTCGCAGTGGAAGAAATGAGAGTGTGTGCCGCTGGATGCAGAAGCTTGTAGAGATGGAGTGGAATCCCCAGTGTGTCCTTTTCACCTGTTTTCCAGGGGACAGCAGCAGCGGGGGAATGAATGCTTCTCCAATCTCTGATCAATGTCAGGAGCCTCCCCCCCGCCCCCCCCCCGGACTGAGCCCTGGGAGACGTGTCCTGGGAATGAGAGTGACAGGCCTCCAGAGCAGCGGGGTGTCCCTTCTCAGCGGACAAAGCCACAACCAGAGTATCTTTTGCAAATGGTGCCGCCAACTGCATCAGGAATGGGCTTCGTTCCATGGCTGTGGATCAGTCCCCACTGCGGCCGGCTGACTGCGAGTCCCCGTGTTCAGCCTGGCAAGCTGGGCATTCCTCCTCCCCACCGCCCGGCCCCTGGGAGCCTGAGTCTATGCCTAACGGGAGAAGGGAGTCCCCCCGACATTTCCTCCAGCGAGAAAGAGGCGCACCCATCCTCAGAACCCGCCAGGTGGGAGCCGCAAACCTCCCCGCACTGGCTGGCATGGTCGCCCTCAGCCTGCCTGGCTCAGCGCTGGGAGAACAGTTCCGCCAGAGAGAGGTGCCAGCGCCAGCCTGGCCAGTGGCAAAGGCCAGTCTCCATGGAGAAGAAAAGACTTGTCCTTTTACTGAACTTCAGTTTGAAGAAGAGAAGTGCTTTTGTCAAACCTGCTCATGATTTTCCACTGTGAACCTAGAGAGTCTAAAGATGGTCTTTTTCTCTTTTTGCCACTAAAGAGCCTTGAGTCTGGATCAAGTTTCCGTCCTCCCTAAAATGGTATGCTTCTCTCCTTGGCACCGACGCCCGAGGCAGGGTTTTCAGGCCTGTTGAGTGAATCCCACATATAAACCATGAGGAAAGCTGTTCAGGGACGGGGAGCATGGAGGCCCACCTACACCCACTGCTCTCCTGCTTAGAAATCATAGTCCTCTCGCCCTCCACCCGCAGGTCTGACTGTGGGGTCTCCCAGGAGGCTGTCCCACTTTTGTAACTGAATAGAGATACCAGGGCCAGCCTGAAACTTTCCAACCTTAACCAGACTGTGATCAACTTCACTCCTGCCTTTGCCAAAACCAAAATGAAAATGGGTGGGCACGACCTATTGATAAAGGGCTGAGGCTGCCATTCCCTGCACCCTCAGAATCTGGAAGGGAACTGGAAAGATCTCAGGCTGGCCCTGATGAATGAAATAGCTTCACTTGGAAATTCTGATTCCTCAATTTAAAAGAGTGATTCCAACTGGGATTGCTGAGAAGTCTGAGGACTAACTTACTATTGGAAGTTAGTTAGCAAGCTGCCTCATTCCAAGCTGGGCCTAGAGTAGGTTTTGTATCCAGAGCATTTCTCAGCCACAGTTCTCTGAGTTCCTGTGCACCCTTAGCTCAGGGGGAGGGCTCTGGCATCTGATACCCCAGGCATTCCTCTGGGCCTGGGCGGCACCTGGCAGCCTTCCGCAGGGCCAGCCTAGCTCTCATAAACAACAAACCTTTCTATTAGCTCTTCCACTGTTGGTGACATCTGGGAAAACTAACTTTTTTCAGCACAGAACCATTGGGGCTGCCCATATAGATAACCCACAGTATCTTCGATGAATTAGAGGTGAAAGGCAAGGGTTGGTCCAAGACACAGTGGCAAGACTTCCCTACAGATTGTTCCTGATGAAGTGACAAATTTCTCCAAACTCACATCTCTAACCTAGGAGAGCCTGTGTCCACTGTGAGGTAGCACTGACCAAGGGGCAGCCCTGGGAGCCCCTGTCAGTGGTCCCCCTCCACACTCACTCACTCTGGTGGAACAGCTCAGAGGGTAAATAATACAACTTCACTTTTCTGGAAAAAAGGTAAAAAAGAAAAAAGTTTAAAAGCTATTGTGTATAATATACAGACTATGGTACTTCTTGGCTCTCAATAAATTATCCCATTTTTATAAGTATAACATTTACTTGCATAAAGTTCTCCATACTATTTATTTAACATTTTGAAGGTATATTGGATTTGTTGTCATGGCCTCTATTTTTCCCCCAATCATGGAAATTTGTATGTTTTCTCTTTTTTATTTCTTGTTAAGTATGGATGGAGGCTTCTAATTTTATTATTTTTTAAGAAGCCTCTTTTTTGTTTCAGTGATTTTTTTATCATTTTTTAATTTTTATTAATGCTTGCTCTTATATTTATTATTTTCTCATGTAGGCTTTGCATTTAATTTTAACCTCTTTCTCATTCATTAAAGTGGAATTTTGATTTAAGACTTTTCTAATATAAGCATTTTATGCTACAAATTTCCCTCTAGTCACTATTTTATCTGTGTTCCATACTTTGATATTGTTTTATTATGTTTATTTAAGACAAAGAATTGAAATGACATTGTGATTTTATCGTTGCCTCATTTATTTAGATATATGATATTTAATTTTCAAGTATTTGGGGATGCTAAATACATCTATCTATTATTCATTTCCAGTTTGATTCCACTGTTGTCACAAAACATACTTTATATGATTTAAATTCTTTTCTATTCTTTGAAATATGTTTTTAGCTTACAAATTATCTACTTGGTGAAATTTTGAAGTATTGTTTAAAGGAATGAGTATTCTTCTGTTTGATTATATTCTATAAATATTACTTGCATAAAGGTAATTGTTATTGTTGTTTAGATTTTGTATTTTCTGACTGGCTTTCTTCTATATTCTTGCTGAGAGAGGAGTATTGATGTCCCCAGCAATGTCTGTGGATTTATCTAATTCTTCTTTTAGTACTACCAATTTTGGCTTTCTGTATTTTGAAGTTCTCTTATATTCTTGAAAATGATCCTTCGTTATCATAGAATGTCTTTGTTATTCTTAATAACAGTCCTTGTTCTGCAGTCTGCTTTTTCTCTTGCCTTGTATTAGTCTAGCCACCCTGGCTTTAAAAATTGAATTAATGATTGAATGATATATATTTTCCATCCTTTAACCTTTAACTTACCTGTGTTTTTATATTTAAAACAGATTCTTTTAAGTGGACAGAGTTGAGTTGTGTGTTCTCTGCTTCTGCAGTAGAGAATCAATGGGTAGAGCATCGATGTTTACTCATCGCTATGGTTCAACTTAGATCCAACACCTTGACTACATTCTATGTGCTGCACTGTTTTTTCCTCCATTTTCTTCTTTCCTACATTTTCTATTCATTGAGTTTATGATGCCATTTTATCTTCATTGTTAGCTTATGATACCTTTAAAAAATAGTGATTGCTTTAGAGTAGTGGTTCTCACCAGGAGAGAAATTTGCCTTCTAGGAGGCATTTGGCAACCTCTCAACACGTTCTTAGTGGTGACCATTGTGAGGCTGGCTCATGGCAGAGTGAGTGGGAATCCAGCTAAACACTCTGCAACGCACACACAGCTCTTTACAGCAAAGAACTCCCTGGCCCCAAAAATGTCAACTGTGCCTAGATTACAAAAAAAAAACACACACACAAAAAAAACAACAACAACAACAACAAAACGTGTTGTACAATATACATCTTTAATATACAACATGCTTCCTTCAATTAATAGTCTATTCCTGCATACATAATGTTATTGTGTAATACAGCCTGGATACCCCCGCTCAGGAGTGGATTGCAGCCAGGAACATGAGCTAAGCTTGCCAGATGGTGGAAAGGCTGGACTGGACCAGCTTTGCTACGGCACAGAATCGCTGGGCACTGGCCCTGTTTCTGGCCCTGATTTCCCATGATGGGACAGACACATGGGGCATTGAAAACCCAGGTGCCTTCTATTTTCACGCAAATAAACCTTACTACTTGACCTCATCGTCCCTTGTGGGCCCTGGAAAATACTTTTTTTCATGATACCACAGGACCCCACTACCACCAGCAATAGCACCTGCAGACCACTTTACTATTTATCTCTGATAAATTTATGTCTTTAAAGTTTATCTCCAATAAATTATCAGAGACAATTTTCTTTGATGTAGGTGTGAGAAAACAGATTTGAGTTAGATAAATAGTTGCACTTTTGTTGATAATAGAACTATGACTAGGACCCAGGGGCACTCAAGATCGAGGGTATCAATTACTGAGAGTTCCGATATTCGGATCATCAATGGGAATCCCAGTCTCCGCTCAGTGGTACATTCACTTCTGATTTGGGAGAGCTACTTCAGAATAGCTGCCGTTGCTGTGGTTTTGGGATTCTAGGAAGCAAGGTGCTGGGTGTGCAATGTTTTAAAAATTACCCATTAAATCATCTTAATGGTAACTACTAAGAGAATGGTCCTAAAAGTGAAGACCCTGTTGAGAGTAGTTCACTCTTTGGTGTGTCACCTCCCTTCTTCTTTATTTTCCTCTTTCCTGATGCCCCTTGCCAACGTCCTTGGATATTCAGCTTCACACCATGACCCTAAGCAATAGATCATCCCAAAAGGCTGCTGCAAGACGAGGCTAAAAACAGATAAGACAAGGCAGGAGACACCAAGGAAGGACAAGGTGGGGTAGGAAAGACCCAGGGGATCCTAAAAGCTGGGAATTAAGAGAAAACTGGGGATTTAGAAACAAGAGAGCCTAAGCATCTGTATTTGGTCCTAGACTGGGAAGATCAGAAATCAAGCACGTAGCCAGCACAGCAGGCACAAAGCACTGCGGCAACGAGTGCTTGAAACGGGGTGTTTACCATCTCACGGCGAGACTCGCTTGGAGCTCTCGGAACAGAACTACCGGGAGCACCATTCTCGCTGCGTCTTGTGAAGAGCAGGTCAGCAACGTTAGGGTCCAGGCTAGTGTCTTTAAAAGGTTAGAGATGAAAGAGGGATGTGAGTCTGTCCTGGTCGCTTCACTGCCCAACAAGCTCCTGGAAGAAGCACTGAAATGCGCACGAAGGGGGTGTCTCCACAGGATGGGTTCCATGCTAGGGGGGACCAAAGCAATGAGCTAACCGGCTTAATCTTCAAATGAGGGAAATGTTGGGGACAGGAGGATGTGGGCATTCTGGGGCTTCCCGGCACACCCGAGTGGTGCTGTGCTCCCTGGGGCCTAGGTACCAGGTCTGATCACTTCATTCTTTGGGAGAACACCCCACACAGTTGCTCAATACACAGGCCATTAGGTTGGAGTTTTTAACATTGAGCTCCAAGGCTGTCTCCGGCCACTTCTTGCTCTTTCCTTTAACACTGACCACCTTGTTCCCTTTCGTGCCTGGCACAGAGCTGAGCCGTGTGCATTGAAACCCACATCCTTTGTGCAGCTCGGGAAACCCGAGGCTAATATCTAGGGGCCTTTTTGTTTCTCTTACCTCTCACCATGGTGACCTGCCAACTTCTCTGGGTTCTCCTGGGCTTTCGTCATGCCCCAGATAGATCGCTACCCTTTCCTTTCTTGTTGTGGGATGCTAAGGGTGAGCCCTGCAGCACACTGGTGCTGGCTTTGGAGGTGGCTGGTTAGCATCTGACCCCGGCACAGCAGCCCAGTGATACTGTGCCAGATCAGAGTTGTTGTTACCTCAGCTGCTCATAAAGGAGCCCATTGATTTTTTTAGGCTGCTACCCTGACTTCGCAAGGTCATTTCTGGGGTTTCATTCAGCTTCTTTAAATATACTTTTTCTGTTTTTTTTCCGATTAGACCTTGTGATCCTCAAGTACCCAGTGTACTAATTAACCCCGATGTTGGCCCCTGACAGCAGGCGGCCACAGTTCTGTTAATTATGTCTCCAGGCTTAGGAATTCTCTTAGAAAGGCATTCAATCACCCACCTCGAACTCTTGGTCTGAAAGGAGGCTGCAGGCGTGCTTCTCTTCCCCTGAGTTCTGGAAATGTAATCTTCTGGCCTAGAATCTTAAAGTTGGTATGCTGTGCCTTAAAGGCATATGATGGAAGAGCCAGGTACTCACTGCCTTCTACATTAATGGGTGAAGTCACAGTTTGTGCAGCTCAAGTTGAGGACTGGAGACCTGACCAGTCACAGGGGCCAACTGGGAAAGTATTAGCAGAGGCATTCTGGGTAGACTTGTAGCGGTCTTAGGCCCTACTCTTGTCCTTTCATCCCCCTGACCCATCCTTTAGCCCGGACAGAGACTGCAGCTTTCCATGGAGGGTTAACTAAAGATGAAAAGGAGCCATGGTTAATTTCTTCCTATTGGGGTGACTGGGAAAGACAGTAGTATAAGCTATAAGGGGCTGGGTTTTCCAGAGAAGTAGGCTCTAATCAGTTATAATATTTACACCATGAGTGACTGGACCTTTGTTTTTCATCCATAAAATGGGAGGACCATCTATTTCTTGTTTGAAGTGAAGCCAAGAGTATTAATTGTGCAATATTTTCCCCAAAGGTTTGGTATTCCATGGAGACAAGCGCTGTGTGCATATATGTGAACACACAAAAAGATGTAGACATACAGATAATCCCTTGTTGATTGTTTCAAGATACTGAAAGAAATGAATTATGGGTAAGGAGAACTGTTGAGCAGGGATTTTGGTCAATTTTTAGGTACTTTAAAGCAAAAGTGATGGATGCGGGAAAAGAAATCAATGGAAAATATCAATAGGAACTTCCCTGTAAATACAATATCCTAACAGCCTAACTACTCATCAAAAATGTTATATATCTGTAATGTGGGCAAATTAAAGGGGGAAATAAAATCTTTGCATATAAGTAACAAAAATAAAGTAAAGCATGCTGTTAGCCTCACAAGTGATGAGGCAAGCATGTGGGAAACCAATACAATTTGCCCTGGTCAGTGTTAGAGCTGACTTATCTGGTCTACAGTTACACTCATAAATGTATCCGCACAGAAGATGTTTCTGTGTTGCTGCTGGTGGTTCTCTAACAGTCCTGTACGACAGCAGGCAGGCTCCCTGTGAATCGGAGAGGAAGCTGCTCAGAGGCTTCCCCCTGGATCCTGGGATATGCACACAGGAGGGTTGGGACTTCAGCCCGGGCCATACTTCTTCAGCCGGGGCACCTCCTACTCCCATCCCACCCTTGCTCTGGGAATTAGGTATTTTCTTTGAGACCTCAGTTCTATTTGAGTACCCTGTACCCTCTCTTCCAGGAATCTGTTTCCATTGGTCCCTCTTCAAAGACTGCTAACCTAGGCCCATTTAATAACTCATCTCTGTAACTAAGACTTTCCTCCTAAGTCAGGAAATTCCTCTGGACTGCCCCTCATGGTGATGTCTCATTTGGCTCTGGCAAGTCTCCAAACCCCCTCCTCAGCTGATCATTTTTTTATTTTTATTTATTGATTAAGGTATTACATACTAGAATGTGTCCTCACCCCCCCCATTGCCCCCCCAAACCCCCACTCATGCCCTCACCCCCCTGGTGTCTGTGTACATTGGTTGGGCTTATATGCATGCATACAAGTCCTTTGGTCGATCTCTCCCCCTTACCCCCACTATCACCTAACTTCCGTCTGAGGTTTGACAGTCTGATCGATGCTTCTCTGTCTCTGGATCTGTTTTTGTTCATCAGTTTATGTTGTTCATTATATCCCACAAGTGAGTGAGATCATGTGATATTTATCTTTCTCTGACTGGCTTATTTCGTTTAGCATAATGCTCTCTAGTTCCATCCATGTTGTTGCAAATGGTAAGACTTCCTTCTTTTTTACCACAGTGTAGTATTCCATTGTGTAGATGTACCACCATTTTTTAATCCACTCATCTCTCATGGGCACTTAGGCTGTTTCCAAATCTTAGCTATGGTAAATTATGCTGCTATGAACATAGGGGTGCATATATCCTTTCTGATTGGTGTTTCTGATTTCTTGGAATATATTCCTAGAAGTGGGATCACTGGGTCAAATGGAAGTTCCATTTTTAGTTTTTTGAGGAAACTCCATACTGTTTTCCACAGTGGCTGCACCAGTCTGCATTCCCACCAGCAGTGCACAAGGGTTTTTTTTTTTCTCTGAATCCTCGCCAGCACTTGTTATTTGTTGATTTGTTGATGATAGCCATTCTCACAGGTGTGAGATGGTACTGCATTGTCATTTTGATTTGCATCTCTCAGATGATTAGTGACTTTGAGTATTTTTCATATGTCTCTTGGCCTTTCTTATGTCCTCTTTCAAAAGTATCTATTTAGGTCTATTGACCATTTTTTTGAGTGGGTTGTTTATCTTCCTTTTGTTAAGTTGTATGAGTTCCCTGTAAATGTTGGAGATTAAACCCTTATCGGTGATAAATATTGGCAAATATGTTCTCCCATGCAGTGGGTCTTCTTATTGTTTTGTTGATGGTTTTTTGCTGTAAGGAAGCTTTTTATTTTGATGTAGTCCCATTTGTTTATTTTCTCTTCAGTTTCCATTGCCCTAGGAGCTGTATCAGTGAAGATATTGCTTCAGCGTATGACTGAGATTTTGCTGCCTGTGGATTCCTCTAATATTTTCATGGCTTCCCATATTATGTTTAAGTCCTTTATCCATTTTGAGTTTATTTTTGTTAATGGTGTAAGTTGGTGTTCTAGTTTCATTTTTTTTGCATGTTTCTGTCCAATTTTCCCAACACCATTTATTGAAGAGACTGTCTTGACTCCATTATATGTTCTTTCCTCTTTGTCAAATATTAATTGAGCATAGTGGTTTGGGTCGATGTATGGGTTCTCTATTTATTTAATTGGTCTATATGTCTGTTCTTGTGAGAGTACCAGGCTGTTTTGAGAACAGTGGCTTTGTAATACAGCTTGATATCTGGTATTGAGATCCCTCCTACTTTGTTCTTCTTTCTCATGATTGCTGCAGCTATTTGGGGTCTTTCTTCATTCCAGATGAATTTTTGGAGAGTTCATTCTAGGTCTGTGAAATATGCCATTGGTATTTTAATGGGGAGTGCATTAAATCTACAGATTGCTTTGGATGGTATGGACATTTTAATGATGTTGTTTCTACCAATCTATGAACATGGTAGGTTCTCCCATCTGTTTATGTCTTCCTCTATATCTTTTTTCAATGTCCTGTAGTTTTCCAAGTACTGGTCTTTTACCTCCTTAATTAAGTTTATTTCTAGGTATCTTAATTTTTTTGTTGTGATGGTAAATGGGGTTGATTTTTAATCTCTCTTTCTGTAAGTTCACTATTGGTGTATAAAAATGCCATCGATTTCTTGGGATTAATTTTGTAACCTGCTACATTGCTGAATTCATTTATTAAATCTAATAATTTTTTGATGGAGTCTTTAAGGTTTTCTATGTACAGTATCATGTCATCTGCAAATAATGACAGTTTTATGTCTTCTTTTCCAATTTGGATACCTTTTATTTCTTCTTCTTGCCTAATTGCTATGGCTAGCACTACCAGTACTATGTCAAACAGGAGTGGTGAGAGTGGGCATCCCTGTCTTGTTCCTGTTCTTAGGGAAAATGGTTTTAGTTTTTGCCCATTGAGTATGATGTTGGCTATAGGTTTGTCATATAAGACTTTTATTATGTTGAGGTATGACCCCTCTATTCCTACTTTCCTGAGGGTTTTTATCAAGAAAGGGTGTTGGATTTTGCCAAATGCTTTTTCTGCATCAATTGATATGACTATGTTATTTTTATCTCTCAATTTATGTATGTGCTGTATCACGTTTATTGATTTGCGGATATTGTACCATCCTTGAATCCCTGGGATAAATCCTACTTGATCATGCTGTATGATCTTTTTGGTGTACTGCTGGATTCTATTTGCTAAGATTTTGTTGAGGATTTTGGCATCTATGTTCATGAGGGATATTGGCCTGTAATTTTCTTTGTAATGTCTTTATCTGGTTTTGGTATTAGGGTAATGCTGTCTTCATAGAATGAGCTTGGAAGTGTTCCTTCCTCTTGAATCTTTTGGAATAGTCTGAGGAGGATAGGTTTTAGTTCTTCTTTGAATGTTTGGCAAAACTCCCCTGTGAAGCTGTCTGGCCCCAGGCTTTTGTTTGTTGGAAGTTTTTCATGACTGTTTCAATTTCCTCCATAGTTATAGGCCTATTGAGATTATTAGATTCTTCCTGATTGAGTTTTAGAAGGTTGTATTTTTCTAGGAATATGTCCATTTCCTCTAGGTTGTCTAGTTTGTTGGAATAGAGTTGTTCATAGTATTTGTTAACAATCCTTTGTATTTCTGTGGGGCCTGTTGTGATTTCTCCTCTTTCATTTCTGATTTTGTTTATTTGGGTCCTCTCTCTGCTTCTGGGTGAGTCTGGCTAGAGGCTCATCAATCTTGTTTATCCTTTCAAAGAACCAGCTCTTGGTTTCATTTATCTTTTGTATTTTCTTTTTGGTCTCTATGTCATTTATTTCTGCTTTGATCTTTATTATCTCCTTTATTCTGCTCACTCTGGACTTTTCTTGTTGCTCTCTTTCTAATTCTTTAAGTTGTAGAGTAAGATGATTTATTACCATTTTTTCTTGTTTTTTGAGGTAGGCCTGTAGAGCTATAAACTTCCCTCTCAGAACTGCATTCATTGTGTCCCATAGATTTTGGATTATTGTGTTTTCATTGTCATTCATTTCCAGGATGTTTTTAATTTCTAATTTCATATCTTTGGTAACCCAATCATTGTTTAATAGCATGCTACTCAGCTTACAAGTGTTTGAATTTTTTTGATTGTTGTATTGTAGTTTATTTCTAATATTATGCCAATTGTGGTCTGAGAAGATGCTTGATATGATTTCAATCTCCTTGAATTTGGAGAGACTTTGCCTGTGACCCAATATGTGGTCTATCTTCGAAAATGTCCCAAGTGAACTTGAGAAGAATGTGTATTCCATGACTTTGGGGTGAAATGTTCTGAAGATGTCAGTTAAGTCCATCTGATCTAGTGAGTCATTTAGGATTGTTGTGTCTTTGCTGATTTTTTTGTCTAGAGGATTTATCCAGTGATATCAAGATCTCTCCCTTGATATCTTCCAGGAGTTTTTATGTATTTGGGTGCTCCTACATTGGGTGCATACATATTACCAGGGTTATATTCTGTTGTATTATTCAGCTGATCTCAGAGCAGCTTCTGATCCAGCCAAGAAATTCTGCTCATTGCTTAATCACAGCTAATCGCACAGAAGAGTGATATGAAAGAAGTAAGCCGGGAGCTGCCTAAACCAATGCACACTAAAACCCCTTGTGACTACATAGTTTCCCCTTTCATCTGCAGGCCAGCACTGGTAGAAATAATTCAGATTTTCCTGCTGAGCTCGTTGATTATTTTTCCATTAGCATCTACAGTGAGAAATATCTCTTAAGAGGGATTTTTAATTTATACTTAGTTTTTCTGGGTCTCCTCTTTTATGCTCTTCCTCTCTAGTTATTGAACTCTTTGCACACTCTTTCTCTCAGGTTGTTAGAATTCTTCTCAATTAGTTAATTCCCCCACTCCCACTTGCCAATATAACTAGGACCCTTGGCTCTCTGACAGGCCTGGGTGCCAGGTTGAGGATGCTGTTACATATGCAGGCTAGAAAATACACCTACATTATTACCATTGAGTCCATTCTTTATCCTGTTTAGGTCTAGGGGGAAATTACCTTCTATCCCATACCCATCATAATTTTTTTCTGACACATGGAAACTGAAGAGGGGAGCAATGGTAAGGATTTTGGGTTTCGTTTTGATTGTGTGTGAATAAGTTATATCAATCCAATAAGATCTAAACTCATACTACAGACCCCCCTGCCAGTGTGGCTGTATTCTCTGTTCTACAATCAACAAAAGATGACAGGGGCAAGTTTCAGCATCAGAAGACAGCAAACAGCTTTTGTTGGCAACCTTACTTGTTAACTGGCAACTCCAGGAAACAAGGCTCCCAGGTCATCTAAAGACAGGCGGGAGCTGAGAGTTAGAAAGAAAACACAAAGAAAGGGCTGACTTCATTGCCACAGGACCCTTCCCTATGCACATCCCACTCTCCAGAATCCATCCCACCTCTCATCACCCAGCCTGGTAGTGGGGTCAGATTGTAAAAAATGAAAAATAATAATGAGAAGGATTTATATTTCCTGACTATGCTCAATGGAAAGGACCTCAGGACAGCCCCTGTGGCTACAGAAGTTATTTCATTAGTAAACATCTGCCCTCTACAGCAGCCATCACCAACTTTTCAAACCTCATGGATCACCAGTTGTCTGCGAACCACCGGTTGGTGACCACTGCTATCCAGCACCCTAGCCAGTGTGGGAGCACCTGATACCAGTAAAGAATGAAGCACTTACTTGATTGGTTTTTAATGGAAGACTATCAAATGCTTCATTTTAATCTAATATTCTAAACCCAATTTGGTCACAAATAGAGGATAAATTATTTGTAATGCATATTTTGTCAATAAACACCGCATTTTAAAATAATTTTAGATTTATAAAAAAGTTGCAAAGATAACACAGTGTTTTCATGAACCTCCCACACAGTTTCTATGGATCAATTTTAACATGTATCCGAGTTTAAACTAACACTTTAAATAGAACCAAACCAGACTTTTAGAACTTTTTAGGCTTAATTTTCAGCAAAATCTCTTTTCTTCAGAGCTAGAGTCCTTAACTCTGACCCAATGTTCAGTCCCCTCTCGAGCTTTTAACTGCCCTGACCAGTGTAGCAGGGATTTCAGTAGACCCAGCCGCATAGTCTGGCCTCAGCCACAGTTTCCAGCCCTGGGCCCCAGCTCTGAACACATTGGGCATCTACCTCATTTCATAGGAGGAGTGTGCATATTAAGCCACCCTCAGAACACCTGACTCAAGAGCTGTGTGCTTACCTCCCAGCATAAGGAATGACTCAATCCCTGGGTCTTGATTTTTGTCTGTCTTTTCTTTGTTCCCAGGAGCCCTGGCTGACTCCTGCTACAGACCACCATGGATTCTCGATGCTGTGTGGGGGCCTGGATCACTATTTGCTTAAAATGAGGCCGGTTGGCACCACGCTGCCAAGCCACACTTTGCAGGTTTGTGTCCTGACTGCTGGACAGGACTTCCTCCTGATCCCTGCTCTCAGATGAACGACTCTAGGCCCCTGTCCAGACCCTTCCAGGGTCTCTCCAAGCTGCTGGCACTTGACACTGACCAGGCCTGCTTCATCACGGTACACGTTATGTTAATACTCTTTTAAGTCACTATTATACAAAAAAAAAAAAAATCACCGCCTGTTATTTTCTAGGCTCCATTATTGAAGGTTATGGAGATGAAGAATGAAACCTTTCTTTCATGGGGCTCATAGTCTAGCAGAAAAGGTTGGCTTGACAAGTGAGATTTTCCTTGAAACAGAGTAGGAAGTTAGCCCAGGGTAAATGAATAGGTAGGACTTAATCCCTGAAAAGGGACACATCAGAATAAAAACAGATGTGAAGATAATAAAAATAAACTCTGCATTTTGGATATCCATATTTGAAATAAATATAGGACATCCACATGAAGATGTCCATGATCAGCATAGAAGCCTGGGGCTAGGAGAGATGTGAGGACTGAACTGATGAGGTTATTCGAATACAGAGGTAAATTGCATCTTAAGGCCAAGAGACCATGGGTAGAAGGAGAAGAACGTTAAAGAGAGTCTAGATGAAATAAACACTTAAGGGATAAGAGGGTCAATACTGAATAATTTTAAAAAGCATCCTTCCCACTTGAAGCATGTGGAGCATGACGGGGAGCTGTGTCTCCAGATTCTCTCTTCCCGGCACCTCAGCTATCTTCCTGTAGTGCACCGTGCATGGGCACGTAGCTGAGGGGGGAGAGGGGATCATTCTCTGATGTTGCTTAAAAAGAGCAAGAAAACCAAGTATCATGACCTCTGCTCAGGCCGAGGAATATGTATTCTCCTCTGAGTCTGGATATTGATGAAATTCAAGGAGAATTTGAGAAGCACATCCACAGTCCTATGTGGACTCCCCCATCCTGTCCATAATGTGGGATGGGATCTAGGTAACTAGGGGCATTCTAGGGGAACAGGCTGTGTTCCTGCAACAGGGGCTCCCTGGGAATCATCAAGGGGCAACTGGAACTGGGAAGAGTGAGTGGGAACTGGCAAATCCCAGCTTCTCAAAAAGATTCCAATACAGTGAGGATCCCCAAATAACCAAATGAGTAAAGGGTAAACTTTAGAGCCTGTCCTTAGGAACTAGAGAAAGAAGCATGTGTGACTGGTACCCAGCAAGAAAGAAAAACAGCCACAACACTAAAGGTGTGAGGGTAATAAGCGCGCCCAGAAGGATAAAACGTACCTGGGAGCTTCCGTGTTTACTTGAGCTGGATTAACTGAGCTGTGATTAATAGTGAATTTTGTTTTAAAGCTCCTGATATGGACAACGTAGCATGATTGTTGTTTTGTGGATCCCATCAGCACCAGATTTCAAGACTAATCTACGACATATTTGTGGACCTTACTTGTTTCCCTGGGAAATTTGAGAACACATTCTGGGCTGCTTTTACATTTCTTATTTGAAAACATGAGTTTTAAAAGCCTTAAGTCTCCAGCAATAGGTGGGGCATTCTCGCTGGGCTCTGGAGCCACTGCTGTCCGACTGATAACGGAGGATTCTCTCATAAAGGTATTTCTAAGGAGCACAGATGAGTCGGTGGGGGTAGCTAAAAACTTCACCGGAGACTCCCTCTATCATGATAACAGAGCAGCCCGCAGCCTTGATAAACCACCTTGCATATACGCGATTAGATATCCCGAACAAATTCACTTGGAGGCAAAATACAGGAGCAGACCCATCCCTGCTGGTAATGGGACCCACTATGCTGATGGTGGGGAGCTGGGGGAAGCGATGGCTGAAATGGAAGGAAGTCTGAGACATGCACAAGACCATTCCTTCTGGAACGCAAAATTTTCTCACCAGACTGGAAGGCTTTCACATTATTTGTACTACAATGTTTCTGCAATCTAGTGGCCTAGTAATAAGGAAAGAAGTTTTATTATCTCATTTGATCTTTTTAACATTCCTATAAAGAACTAATATCAACATGTCCAATTTTCAGAAGGAAAAGCAGAAACTTATTTATCTAGCAAATATGTATTGAGTACCTAGTAAGTACTGATATCTACTATGTGTAGGACATGATATTTGCTCTTTTGCAGTTTGCAAAAGTGAGAGAGGCAATTAACAAGCAAGTAAACATTTTCTAATGTTAATAGTGCTAAAGGATAATGGGTTTGTTCACATTCTTTGCTGCTGCTCTCTCATGTCCTTCCCTACGAGGCACTTCCCTGATTCCATTCACTGTAGATGTTGTTGTTTTTATCTCACTGAGACCAAACTTGGATATATGATGTGCTTTGACCAATGAACCATGAGAGAAGTGATCTATGCTACATCTAGACAAAAATGTAAAGAACCAGTGTGTAGTTTTTCCATTGTTTTTTCCCTATACCTCAAAAATTGGGTGCTCAAGATAGGGACAGCTTTTCCTACCTGTCCTTAGATGAAGATAGCCCTCCCACAGTCAAGATTAGTGAGACAAGAATGAGAAATAAACCCTTTGCTTCCGGAAGCCACTAAGACTTGGGGATTACCTGCTATTGCAGCACAATCTAGTGAAATCTGAATAGTACAATGGCCGTGTTTTTGTGTTGCGGTAGGGGATGGAAGAGGACTTTTGAGATGGTCTCGAGAGCTTGTATCAGGAGCTAACATATTTTTTAACCAGCCTATGGTCACTGTATGTCCAACATAGTAAATAAGTTTCCTCAAGCCTGTTTAGGCCATGTCTCCACAAATGATACTGTATTCATAAAATGGCTGGATTCTGAGTGAAATTCACAGAACACATAATGGAAAGGTTTATAACTGAATTTCCGTGCAGTTTCATGAAAATTCCAATGATTCGCCAAACATTTATGTTTGTATTAATTCTAAAGCATGTTTTGTCTCAAAATCTTTGTTCCTTAATTTTAATCTGTAAGTCTGTTCAGGAAAATGGAATCCATATGTTTCTCATTCATTTACACTTACTTCATCAAAATACAATTTTAAAGAATCACTTGATTTTTTAATGTCTTAAAGTCATATTTTCCTTTCCAAATTGGGAAGCTGTCTTCCCCATGGTCTGCACCTCAAAGAAAGAGGAAGTCTTGCTCCTTTTGGGATACGGTGTGGACCCCAGTTCAGATGACTCTCTCTTGGCCACAGTGAAAATTTCTGCACATGCGGCTCTATTATCATTATGAAACTGAAATCTGCCAAGTGAGATCACAGTGTCCAGCCACTGGAACAAGAATGTATTCCTTTAAGGAAAAAAAAATGCAAAGTCAGAGTCTAACATTTCCCCAGGCATTATTTTTTTCAGACATGTAATATGTTTATTTATTTTTTTGCAACCAGGTCAACTTCAATATTTCATACCTTATTTCTAGCTGATAGGAAAAGTACTTTTGAATCTTTCATCTTTAATATTTGGGAAAACGTCAAACATTTTAACCATAGTATAACAGCCCTTTGTGCTTCACCCTAGCTTATTCTTTTACTCTCCCTTAACATCAAACCATGTGCAATGCCTCACGTGACCATTTCTGCTCCTTTGCAAATGCAGGTCTCACAGCTGGAATGGTTTTATGCCCCTAGTCAACCAGGTGCCGTCGGACTCTTTCTTACAGATTCTGCTGAAAGGCTTCCTTCTCCTCTGATTTCCATGCAATTACGAGCCTCGTCATCAGTGCTCACACATGTCCATGCAAATGCTTCCGATTAACACTTACCTCATGGGGTTATAATTGTTCACATAATCTCCTCCAATAGATTTTGACCCATTTGAGGGGGGAAAAAAACAAAAGCAGGCTTTATTTGATATTGTTTCTTTCTCATTTTCAGAACAACAGTCCTCAATGAGCATTAATGGTGAATAAATGGTGAAATACATGCACCGCTAAATGACACTTAATACTCGTTACTGTATCTTTACTGCAATGAGAAAACATATGTTCTGGGTTGGAGAAGTGAGGTTCAAAATTAAACCTATAACAAAAAAAAATCACAATTTAGCATTCTTTTAAATTAATATAAAGAGAGAGAGATCCAAGATGGTGGCAGAGTAGGTGCAAGTTACAGTCACTCCTTCTGAGGCCACACTGCAATTACAACATAAGTATAGAACAACAAGCCTGAATCACCAACTGAAGGCTGGCTGAAACGAAGAATTATAACCAAGGTTTACCAAAGAAGCTGCTGGTCAGTGTGGAGATACTGAACTACCTCAGCTTCAAAGGTTCCTTCTGAAGAGTGTGGGTCACAACTCATACCAGGCTCCCTGGCCCAGAACACCAGGGCTAGGAAGGGGTACCCACCTATCCGACTGTGAAAATCATTGAGGATTCCCTCCACCAGGGAGAGACAGGAGTTTGCTAAAGACATAGGTGACCTCTTAAAAGGCCAACACACTCATCTTGGGCTGCAGCAGAGGGAGGGCAAAATGGACCAGAGTCCTGTGAGGAGAGACTGGGTTTTGTGGCTCTGGGGAGAGAGCTGAGGGGACAGCCCTCAGGGTCCCTGTGCTGAGTCCCTCTCTCCCACTGCAGACACCATCTTTCTTGGGTGGAGCACTCCTCCTACAGCATCATCCTGGGGGATGCAATAGCCCCATCCTGTTGATTCCTTGACCCCACCCTGCAGAGCTCACACCCTATGCAGAGTCAGCTGTCTGGACCAGAGTGTAGAGGTCTGAACAAACTCAGGCAGGGCGTCAGTTACTAAGTTGTGTTGCTCTGAATGGGGCTATTTCCCCCAAATTTCCATGAGCTTGGCTAGTGCCTCCTCCTCATGGGAGTTCAGCTTGCTGCACCCACAGGGCTCCTGCTCCCAACTTCAAACTCCCGTGACCTCACTCTGTCAAGCACAGGCTCTCCAGGGGGCCTGGGCAGAATATGGGACAGATTGAGTTGTGTGGCTCTGGAGCAGGGGCCACTGCCCTTCCCCCCCATACCTTTCTGTGGGTTTGACTTCCCCCCATGAGAGATCTACTAATCCCATCTTCCCAACTCCCAATGACCCTACCCTGCTAAGCTTGAGCCCCCAGAAAGTTTCTGCAGAATCTGGGACAGACTGGGTTATATGGCTCTAGGACAAGCCATTTCTCCCTTGAGCACCGGACAGATGAAGAGCTCTCTTCACTAATAAATCTTGGTCAGTTTGAGCCTCGTGAACTCTTTTGGCCTTACACTGATGGCTCCCTGAGACCCCCGCCCCACCACAAAAGTTTGAAGGCACCTGGCAGGGACAGTGAGACTTAATATACCCCAGGATTCTTGCTGAGAGACACCACACCCAGCACTGGCAACCAGTTTGAACCTGTATCAACCTGGTGAACACCACTCACCTTCTACCTGGTGACTCACTAAGAACCTACCTCATACAACTTGGGTACCACCTGAGGCTCTTTCGGTGACAGAGACTAACAGGAAGCCAACAGGTGGAAGCAGGCAGAAGGGGAATCTCATGATGCTTTGGGTATTTTGCTGACCTGCCCCTGGGGTTGGTGCTGGTAGAAGCCAGCCTTGGTGTACAACTTGGTCCTTCCCATGCACACAGAGGCCAGCAAAGGCAGCAACAGACTGCGAATGCCTTGTAGCTCTAAACAGGTTGCCCAAGACAGTTATGACAGTGTCTGACAATGACCTGCACTAGAATCCTTCCTCAAAAATCTCAGAACAAATGCACCCAGTAGTCAGCTTCAGGAAACACCAGAACAGGCTCCAATTAGCTCTCAACAAGCAGCATATTCAAAGGAAGATCTAGAAAGGCTATAGACCCAGCTGAGGTGAATTCTGCTTCTTGTGGTCAGCAATTGAGGCTAGTACACTGTGGTCAGGTTGATCCTCACAGTCAGCCACCCTGAGGGTGGAACCCAAAAATGAACTTGCCAATAGCAATCGAGACTCAATGGCAAGAAAGGCTTACATAACCCAAACATTCCTGAAGCACCAGATCAAGTGCTCAAGTAGACTGCACCACAGTGTCCCACAAGACACTTACTACGTAAGGTCACCCTACCAAGATTAGGAGACATAGATCTACCTAATACATAGAAACAAACACAAAGAGACAGCCACAATGGGGAGAAAAACAAAGATGCTCTGAATAAAAGAACAGGAGAAATCATCATGAAAACAAATGAAATTGAGGCAAGCAATCCTATATAATAAAAGCCTAATATGCAAATTGACAAAACAGTGAAATGACCCATGGAATGACCTGTTACTATAACACACATTGACTACCAGGGGGCAGATGCTCAATGCAGGAGCTTCCCCCAGCCCACAGGCCCCAGGCCAGCCAAGGCAGGTGCCAGCAGGGGCCCCCCAATCTCCCTTCCACTAGCACCACAGAGAGAGGCGACCAGTGGTTGCAGTGGGGGGCGGAGGAGGGACCCCACCAGTTGCCCCAGGCCTAGGGAGTCTACCCATGCACAAATTTCATGCACTAGGTCTCTAGTTTATCATATAAAGAGGATTTTTTAAATGGTTAAAAAGATGCTGAAGAAAATTAGAACTTAGCATGAAAATTGGACATAAAAAGCACAAAAAGGAACTAGTGAGAAATGAAGAATGAAATACCTGAAATGAAGACTACACAAGAAGGAATAGACAGTAGCTTAGATAAAGCAGAGGATCAAATCAAGGATTTAAAAGACAAGGTAGCAGAAAATATATAATCAATCAGATCAGAAAAAAGAAGAACTAAAAATATTAGGATAGTTTAAGGGACCTTTGGGATAAGATGAAGCTTAATAATATCCACATCATATAGTTACCCTAAGGAGAAGAGAGAGACCACAGGATCAAGAACCTATTTGAAAAAAATTACTAATGAAAACTTTACTAACCTGGTAAAGGAAAGAGACACACAAGTCCAGGAAGTGCAGAGAGTCCCAAACAAGATGAACCAAAAAAGGGCCAACACCAAGATACATCATTATTAAAATGGGAAGGATAAAGGCAAAGAAAGAGTCTTAAAAAGCATCAAGAGAACAGTTAGCTACCTACAAGGGAGAGCTCATTAGACTGTCAGCTGATTTCTCAATGGAAACATTTCAGGCCAGAAGGCACTACAATGAAATATTCAGCGATTAAAAGCTAGGAGCTACAACCAAGACTACATTACCCAGCAAGGCTATCATTTAAAGTTGAAGGAGAAATAAACATCCTCCAAAACAAGATAAAGGTAAGAGAGTTCATTACCACAAAACTGCTATTATAAGAAACTAGAGGCCTGGTGCAGGAATTCATGCACATTGAAAGGAAATTAATTAGAAGGTGACTGGTGGGGCCGAAATGGGTGAGGGGCCGGACACACCTTGGAGCCATGGGTCCCTCCCCAGCCGGCTGCACCTGGGGTGGTGCCGGGTCTTGAAGGGCATCTGCGGACTGAGCAGGGTCCCTCCCGCAGGTGAGGGTCCCTTGGCCTGGCCTGCGGGAATTGGGCTGAAACTGTGCACTGGACCTCTGACATCCCCTGAGGGAGTCCTGGAGTGCAAGAGGGCAGTCTGCAAAGTTGCTGTCACTAGGCAGCTCCTGCATTGAGCGTCTGCCCCCTAGTGGTCAGTGCACGTCATATTAGCCAGTTGCTTAGCCTTTTATATATATAACTAGAGGCACAAATTTTTGTGCACTCGGGGTGGGGGGGGGGAGGAAGGGGTCCCTCAGCCCGGCCTGTGCCATCTCACAGTCTGGGACCCCTTGGGAGATAACGATCTGCTGGCTTAGGCCTGTGCCAGGTGGCAGAGGGCAGGCCCAATCCCTAGGTGCAGCCCCTGGTCGGGCTCAGAGCAGGGCTGATTGGGGAGTTGGGGTACCATCCCCTGTCATGCACAGAGCAGGGTGGATTGGGAGGTTGCGATGCCACCCTCAGTCACGCTCAGGGTAGGGCCGATTGGGGGGTTGGGGCATCACCCCCTATCACACTCAAGGCAGGGTCGATGGGGAGGTTGCGGCACCACCCCCTGTCAGGCAGAGAGCAGGGCCGATCAGGGGGTTGGGGCGTTGCACCCTGTCACACACAGAGACACAGGCGATCAGAGGGTTGGGGAGCTCCCCCCTATCAGGCACAGAGCAGGGCTGATCAGGGGGTGGGGCACCTTCCCCTGTCATGAACAGAGCAGGGAGGATAGGGAGGTTGTGGCCCCACCCCCTGTCACACTCAGAGCCACAGGGCGATTAGGGGGTTTGGGCGCTGCCCCCTGTCACGCTGATCCCGGTGCCAGGAGGCTTCATGGCTCTGCTGATCCCGGTGCTGAGAGGCATATTACCCTTTTACTATATAGGATAGAGGCCTGGTGCATGGATAGGGGCTGGCTGGTTTGCCCTGAAGGGTGTCCTGGATCAGGGTGGGGGTCCCGCTTGGGTGCCTGGCCAGCCTGGGTGAGGGGCTGATGGCTGTTTGCAGCTGGTCACACCCCCTTCAGAGTGGGGGTCCCCACTGTGATGCCTGGCCAGTCTGGGTGAGGGGCTGAGGGCTGTTTTCAGGCTGGCGGGTGACTGAAGTTCCCAACTGCTCCTTTTTTTCTTTTTTTTTTCTTTTTTTATTCTTGGCCAGCTTTAGCTCTGAGGCTTGGCTCCAGCTCTGAGGCCTCAGCTGCTGAAAGCAGGTATTTGGTTTGTTTGGGTTCTATAATTGAAACACTGTTTCAACTCCAGCTCTGAGATCCCGGCTGGCTGAAAGCAGGGATCTACATTTGTTCTATAATTGAAACAATGTTGCGGTCCTGCTGGCTGAAGCCCGACTGGCTGAAAGCAGGTTTCTGGGGGATTTTTTAGCTTCTATATTTATAACAATGTTTCAAACTGCAAGCTCAGAGGCCGACAGCGGCAAGTGGGGAACATTGGAGTCCTCCGTCACTGAAGCAAGCAAGCCTCATGTTCGCTTCAAGCTGCCTGGCTGCCCACTGCCATCTTGGCTGGCTGTTAATTTGCATATCGCCCTGATTAGCCAATGGGAAGGGTAGTGGAGTGACACCAATTTGCATGTTTCTCTTTTATTAGTGTAGATGATAAAGGGTCCTCTATAGGAGAAGATGAAGAAGAGAAGAAGAAAACAAACATATAAATAATTAAGAATAAAATTCTCCCTCTCTCTCTCCCTCCCCCTCCCTCCCTCCCTGCCTCTCTCTATAAAATACATAAAAAATATATTACAAAAAAGAATAAAAGACCAAAATATATGCTGTCTACAAGAGAACCACTTTAGAATGAAAGATACACAGAGATTAAAGTAGAGGAATGGATAAAGATATTTCATTAAAATAGAAATTTTAAAAAGCTGGGAGAGCAATACTTAAACAAAATAGACTTTAAAACAAAGGCTATAATAAGAAAAAAGAAGGACACTATATAATGATAAAGGAATCAATTCAATTAGAGAATATGCCCCTGTAAACTTTTATGCCCCCAACATAGGAGCACCTAAATATACAAAGCAAATTTTCATGGACATAAAGCAAGAGATCTACAGTAATACAGTTGTAGTAGGGGACTTTAACACCACATTGACATCAATGGATAGGAATTCCAGACAGATAATCAACAATAAAACAGTCACCTTAAAAGAAAAACTAGATCAAATTATTTTAATTAATATCATCAGAGCATTTCATACAAAAGAAGCACAATATTACTATTGTCAAGTGCAGATGAAAGCTTTTCTAAAACTGACCACATTTTAGGACAAAAACAAGTCTCAATACGTTTAAGAAGATTGAAATAATATCAAACAGCTTCTCTCACCATGTTATAAAATTACATAAAATCACAAGAAAAAAACAAGCAGAAAATTACATAAAAACATGGGGCCTAAATAATATGCTAATAAACAATGAAGATGTTAACTATAAAATCAAGGAAGAAGTCAAAAGATAGTTTGAAATAAATGAAAATGAGAGCACAATAACCCAAAACATATGGGACTCAGAGAAAGCAGTACCAAGAGGGAAATTCATAGCATTACAGGCCTACTTCAAAAAAGAAGAAAAAAATCTCAAACAGTCTGACTTTACACTAAAGGAACTAGACACACAAAAGTCCTGGACCAGAAGGCTTCACAGATTAATTTTACCAAACATGTAAAGAAGAATTAACACCTATCCTTTTCAAGCTGTTCCAACAATTTCAAGAGGAGGGAAGACTTCCAAGCTCATTTTATGAGACCAGAATTGTCCTAATTCCAAAAACCTGAAAAGGACAATACAATAAATAACTAAAAATAATATAAATATAAGTATAAATATAAATATAAGTATAAATATAAATATAAATATAAATATAAATATAAATATAAATATAAATATAAATATAAATATAAATATAAATATAAATATAAATATAAATATAAATATAAATATAAATAATATAAATAATATAAATAATATAAATAATATAAATAATATAAATGTAAATATAAATGTAAATATAAATGTAAATATAAATAATATAAATATAAATATAAATATAAATATAAATATAAATATAAATATAAATATAAATATAAATATAAATATAAATATAAATATAAATATAAATATAAATATAAATATAAATATAAATATATAGATATATAAATATATAAATATGTAAATGTAAATGTAAATATACAAACATATACTAGAGGCCTGGTACATGAAATTCGTGCATAGGGGGGATGTCCCTCAGTCCAGCCTGCACCCTCTCCAATCTGGGACCCCTCATGGGATGTCTGACTGCCTGTTTAGGCCCAATCCAGGACTGCTGGCTCCCAACCACTTGCCAGCCTTCCTGCCTGATTGCCCTTAACCACTTCTGTCTGCTAGCCTGATCACCCCCTAACCACTCCCCTGCCAGCCTTATTGATGCCTAACTGCTCCCCTGCCAGCCCAATTGCCCCTAACTGCCCTCCCCTGCTGGCCCAGTCACCCCTAACTTCCCACCCTTGCCAGCCTGGTCACCCCCAACTGCCCTTCCTTTCAGGTCTGGTCCCTACCAACTGCCCTCCCCTGCTGACCTGATTGCCCACAACTGCCCTACCCTGCTGGCCATCTTGTGGCAGCCATCTTGTGGCCACATGGGGCAGCCATTATTGACCATATGGGGGTGGCCATCTTTGTGTTGGAGTGATGGTCAATTTGCATATTACCTCTTTATTAGATAGGATATTATATATATATATACACACACACACACACACACATATACACACACACACACTTGAGGCCCAGTGCACAAAATTCATGCACGGGGGGTGGGTCCCTCAGCCCAACCTGCACCTCTACAATCCAGGACCCCTCGAGGGATGTCCAACTACCAGTTTATACCCAATCCCGGGGATGGGCCTAAACCAGCAGTCGGACATCCCTTTCACAATCTGGGACCACTGGCTCCTAACTGCTCACCTGCCTGCCTGCCTGATTGCCCCTAACTGCCTCTGCCTACAGGCCTGATCGCTCATAACTGCTCCCCCGCCCCCATGGCCTGGTTGCCCCTAACTGCTCCCCTGCCAACCTGGTTGCCCCAACTTCCCCCCCACTAGCCTGGTTGCCCCTCACTGCCCCCCTCTGCCAGGCTGGTTCCTCCTCACTGCCCCCCTCCCCACCAGCCTGGTCGCCCCACATAGCCTGCTGTTTGGTCGTTTAGTCACCCCTCACTGCCCCCCCTGCTGGCCTGGTTGCCCCATGCAACCTGCTGTTCAGTTGTTGCATGAGGGCATCCTGACCAATTTGCATATTACCCTGATGAACACAGGTGTTAAATGCTCAACAAATTATTGGCAAACTGATCCAGTAATATATTAAAAAGATCATACTACAGGACTAATTGGAATTAATTCCAGGCATGCAAAGCTGGTATAATACCACAAATTAAAAACATCTAGTATGCAAATAGACTGAATGGCAGAACCAAACAACTGAACCTGTTGCTATGATGTGCGCTGACCACCAGGGGGTGCACACAGAACACGGGGGTTATTGTCAGCAGGCGTCAGAGTGTGGAACATGGAGGGCATAGGCCACAGCAGCATGGTGGAGCAGGTGATCGGGGTCTCCAGACCAAGGTGGGGTGCCAGTCACTGTCATCAGGGTGAGCCTCTGGTGATTACTGGAAATTCTTTGCTCCTGTGCACCGTGGTCCCACCAGCACTTGCACCTGCTGCCAGTGCTGACCCTGCTTGCACCCACTGCCAGCCCCCGGCACCAGCCCCAATCACTCAGCACGGCCAGTAGGTGTGAGTGGCAGCTTCCAGCCCTGATTGCCCCTCAGGGCTTCTCCACCTCCCCCTGCTCCTGAGGGGCAATCAGGGTGGCAACCACCTCTCATACCCACTGTCAGCAATGGCCCTGCTCGCACCCGCTGCCGGCGCTGGACCCGCTTGCACCCGCAGCTGGCACCAGAGCCACTGCTCACACCCACTGCCGGTGCCCGGCGCCCATCCTGATTGCTCAGTGCTGTCAGTGGGTGCGAGCAGTGGCTGCTGGCCCAATCACCTCTGAGGGCTTCTTCACCTCCCTCTGCTCCTGATGGGTGATTGGGGCAGCAGCTGCTTCTCACACCCACTGATGGCACTGGCCCCACTCCCACCCACAGCTGGCGCTGGCCCAAATCGCTCCACGCCATTAACGGGTGCAGAGCAGGGCCAGCATCGTCAGTGCATGGGAGCAGCGGCAGCGGGAGTGGGGCTGCCGGCAGTCAGGGGACTGGGAGCCACAGTGGGAGGGGCCAGGCAGGGGTATGGAGGATGGGCTGAGACCCACCCCTGTACCCACCACAGCCTTGTGGCCCACAGTTCCTTTCAAGGTGCACAAACTCATTAACTGGGCCCCTAGTGATATATAACCTAAACAAAATAAAGGATAAAAATCACATGATCATATCAATAAATGCAGGAAAAGCATTTGATAAAATCAAGCACCCATTTATAATAAAAACTCTCAGCAAAGTGGACATAGAGTGAACATGCCTCAACATAATAAAGGCCACATAGGACAAACACACAAGTAACATCATATTAAACAGGCAAAAACTAAAATTGTTTCCCTTAAGATTAGGAATAAGGCAGGGATGTTCACTTTCACCACTCGTATTCAATACAGTATAGAAAGTCCTAGCCACAGCAATCAGACAAGAAAAAATAAAAGGCATCCAAATTAAAAAGGAAGAAGTAAAACCGTCATTATTTGCAGATGACAAGGTATTATATATAGAGAACAATAAATATTCCACTTTGGAGAATTGGTCTGAATTTGGAACTGTCACAAAATTGATAATATTTTAGGGATAATAAGGCTGATTATCCATGGGGAGGGGTTGGCTCTTCATATCTTTATTTCCCTTTTTCTTCTTGTTCCTTTGCAGGGAAGAGGCCATGTCCCTCTTCCTTCTTGTTTGTGGCATTGATTCACGTCCATGGTCTACAGGACTCTGCACCTTGAACATCCCCGGCAATGGCATATCTTCAATCTCCTCCTACTTTCCTCATCTCAGGTTTCTCCTTTTCTGGTCCATTTAAATGTCCCATCTCTTCATCTTTCCTTCATAAAGGGGTCTATTGCTGCTTCCTCTCACTTTTCCATCAACCATTTACTGACACAAAGCAATGTACCTTTCTCTCCATCACTTCAGTAAACTGCCACATCCAGTGTCCTCTTCCCAGCCCCCAGGGTACCTGCCCGTTTTGGCATTGGGTTAACCATTCCATTCTTCTTGAGTAATATCAAGCCTCTGGTTTCTAGAACAAAGGCTCAGTCTACTCTTTTGTTGGTTCTTTTTTTCCCCCCATGTTCCTCAAGTGACTCTGATCTTACTCCTTCCCAACCACAGTTTCCGTCAGTAGTCTCATCCTTTTTTTGTTGTTTTTGCTTAAACCATCATTCCCTCTCATCTGGATACTTGTCCCATATTCTTATTTACCTTATTGACATTTCCACATAAATATCTTCTTAGAATTTCAGAATCAATGTGATTAAAACTTAAATCATCACCTATTTCTTCATCCCTGAGCCTCATTCTGACTTCCCAATGAAGAAAGAACAAGACACAGGAAAATAAAATGCAGAAATTTCTAAGGTCTGAACAGTGAAGACCTGGAGTGTGTGTGTGTGTGTGTGTGGCGGGGGGGAGGGGTGGAGGGAGGGGGGGGCGTGACAAAATTGTGCCAGTCACTCTACAGGGCATGGAGGAGTATTTTCAACTCACAAATTCACTCAATATTTAATTCCTTACCTATATATTCATTAATTTATTCATCTATCCATCCCTCTATTCCTTTGCATTTGTTAAAAAAGCATTAAATATGCCAATTTGTTGTTAGAAACAAAAATATGAGTAAGGCATAATCTCTGATTTCAAGACATTTTAGAGGAAGAGACAAAAATTTAATTAAACTTTGAGATGCTGATAGAAATAGTCAAAATTTGTTACAACAATTTGAAGAGATAAGTTCAGAAAAACTTCAAAGTTGAGTGACATGAGACATCGTAAAAGTGAGTTGGTGTCATCGGTGCACAGGCCCAAGATGTTACCTGAACAAACCAGGATCTGAAATAGCCTGAGTCCTGAAGAAGCAGAGGGTGAAAGGCACTGAGAGTTGGAATTGAAGGTGTGGCAAGGCCAGGTGGTGATGGTGGTGGTGCTCACCATGCATAGGAGTGTGCGTGTCATCCCAAAGTCCGTGAGAACTCACTGGAGACCCAGGGTGGGGGATTGCCAGTTGTGGAGGTTCCTTTCTATCTTTTCTTTGAGCTCCTGCTACTCTGCTACCACTGCCCTGCTCAGTTCCAGCATTTACTGTTGTAGCTTTAGTCTCTTACCCAAGAAATAGCACAACCATCCCTTCTTGCCTCTTCTCCCAATTCTTGAAACAGCTGTTACAGTTTCGAGTTTTCAAATAGAACTTTACTAAATACTAAAAGGGAAATAAAAGGACATCTACACTAATAAAAGAGAAACATGCAAATTGGTGTCACTCTGCTACACTCACCAGCCAATCAGGATGAGTATACAAATTAACCCAAAAACAGATGGCAGTTAATTTGCATATGCAAGCACGGAGCGAAGACTGAAGGCTCCAGCCCGAGCGAAGACTGAAGACTGAAGATGACTGAAGACTGAAGATGACTGAAGGCTGAAGAGGCTTGCCTTCTCTGCTGCAGTGGGAGCGAAGGCATGGGTCCCGGGTGCTGGAGGAAAACTGGTGCCAGCAGCCAGGGGAAGGAAGGCCTATTGCACAAATCTCTTCATGCAATGGGCCTCTAGTTGTAGAAATGTCATCTGTGAAACAATCGTCAAGTTTCCCAAGTACAGATGTCTGAGTCCACCATTATTTTAGAAAAAACAAAAAAGTTGACTTGGTTTCCAAATCTCTTTTTTTTTTTAATATATTTTATTGATTTTTCACAGAGAGGAAGGGAGAGAGATAGAAAGTTAGAAACATCGATGAGAGAGAAACATCCATCAGCTGCCTCCTGCACATCTCCCACCGGGGATGTGCCCGCAACCCAGGTACATGCCCTTGACCGGAATCGAACCTGGGACCTTTCAGTCCGCAGGCCGACGCTCTATCCACCGAGCCAAACCGGTTTTGGCTCCAAATCTCTTTTTATGTTTATACTACTCTTAACACTAGTCCTATTACTTCTACCACCACCACCATCACTGCTGATACTATTCTAGCTGCTAATGTATATTAAGTATATATCTTGTGCCAGTCATCATATTGTTTTGTTGATAATTTCTCATCTAATCCCATAAAAATAAATAAATAAATAAATATTAATATTTCATTTTACATATGAGGAAACTAAAACCCAGGTGGAAGTAAAGAACTTCTCCAAGATCACACAGCAAGTAAATGACCCAACCAGCAGTCCATGTCAGCTGTATTAGCACGTTCAAGAAGTTTTCTCTGTCATTCTTTGCAATCAGAGCTGTTTGTTCAAAGGTGAATGAGTGACCACCTCACTGTAGCTTACCCTAAATACTTTGATGAACACACCCAAGCACCTGTCCTCCCTCTTGATGAGTCTTTTCTAGTCAGCTCCATTGTCCAATCTAGAACTTTATTGGGATGGAAGAGTAACCACTCTCAACTCAAAGCACTTCCCCACAGCTAAGACTCTTATAATTCTCTTGAACTGTGTGTTCTTCTGAAGAAGGATTAGGTGAGAGAAGTGATCTGACATGTGGCGCATATAAACATTAATAGATGAGACTCAGGCATGTTGTATTCCTTGTCATTCTCTTGGCTGAAGAGCTCTGGGGAGAGAGGAAAGTAGTAAAAAACAACTGTGCCCTTCTGGTGTGTGGTTTTGAGAGGATTCTTCATGTATGTTCTAGTTCTTTGTTTTGCTTATTTCCAAAAAGTGAACCAACCAAATCATCTTTAGAACTAAAACAAAATAATCAATCAGTTCTGGATTCAGTAAAACACTGCCAGTGCAAGGAATTTTCAGAGACCACATGCACCCACTCTGGGACCCACTCTCAAGGGATTTGTAGCTAGAACTGAAGGCAAATGGTCTCTTTCCTCAGAAAACAAAAACAAAAATTATGATAGTTCGTCACCATCATCTGGATTTTTAAAACATGTGTACCAGGTTATAGACCCATCTTCAAATATTGTGTATATCTCACAATAACCCTACAATATAGGAATTAGCATCTCTATTTTGAGATGAATACATTGAGATTTAACAGTTGGTTAACGTACTCAATATCACAAATATTTAAGAGATAAAGATGTATTTCAAAACTATGTTAGATAACTCCCATACCTTACTTAGCATCAGTAAGTTGCTATTCGGTGCTACATGAACCTCCCTTGCTATTCAAGTTTCTAGGATGCTGTTCCCCATTACATGCCTTCCTGTCTTCCTCCCCTCTTTTTGCTAAGTCCCCACTAGGATGCCACCCACTGCCTGTACCTTCTTATATTATTTGGAATCTCTCAGAACTGAGAAATTAACACCCTTATATCACTGCTATATAATAACTATGTAAAACTATTCTCTACCTCTTGTCTGTCTTTCTTGTTTGACCTGAAATTAAAGGTGTTGACTCCAGTCTCACTCTGAATTCAGGAATCACACTGTTCTCTTTCTGCATGAAGCCCACACTCTTACTGAATCCTGTTGTATTCTGTGCCACCTACAGTACCCACCTGGGAATAATTTCTTGTCTCCCTGCCTTTTTCCACAGCTACCCATTACTAACTCAGACAAAAAGACTAGTAAAATGGACAATATGGAAATTTTAATCAGGAATTAAATATTAAAAGGAAAGCAACAATGGCTCAGTAGATAGATCATCAGCCCATGGACTGAAGGGTCCCAGGTTTGATTCCAATCAAGGGCATATACCTTGGTTGCAGCCCAGATCCCTGTCCCTGGTTGGAGTATGTGTGGGAGGCAACCAATCATTGTGTCTTTCTCATATGAATGTTTCTCTCTCTCTGTCTCTCTCCCTCCCCTCCACTATCTCTAAAAATCAATGGAAAAATATCCTCAGATGAAGATTAACAAACATCAACAAAGAAAAACTGTCAACAATTTTGTTCCAGAGGCAATGACTGCACTCGCAAAAACCATAGCCCCTCAAGTTGGAAAGCCCCAAAATCTTTCCTGCTGTGTGTATATGTGTGGGAGGGGGGAGTAAGAATTTATTTAAACCTGAAAGTGGAATCTTTAGAGAAACAATTACCATGCAGAACAGACAGATCTACCTTCTTATGTTTAGATGGCACAGTGCAGCTATTGCAAATTAGCTCATTTTCCTAGATCATCTCAATATCCCAGCTCTTTCTTTGTGCCCAAGTGCATAGCTGCTTAAGGTGATGAAGTATCTGTCCAGGTCATTTCAAGGAAACAATGATCTATCGCCCTAAGGCATTTCTAACACAAGCAACAGGAATGTCTATGTCATCATCATTGGCATGATGGCATCATATTTATCACATACAGTGCAATAACAAAATGCTTCCACACCCAACTTATAATTTGATTCTTATTTAAATCATCCTTGAATTAAGTAATGCTGACCCCAATTTTATATAAGGAAATGTAGGCTCAAGGAGGACCATCTACCAAGTATAAAACCTATACTAATCCCCAGGCCTTCTGCCTTCAATGTCAAGTTATTATGTCATACCGTGCAGTCTGGGTAGGATGACAGCACACGTAGTCAAGCAATGTGGCAGTCGTTCAGACAAATAATTTTGGAGGCAGATTCCTTGAGGTTCAAATCTTAGCTTAGATGCTTGCTCTTTGTGTGATGTTTGAGAGTTTATTGAGATTCAGTTTTCTCATATAAATTGAAGCTAAAATGTCTATTCATGATACTGAGGGGAAATTAAATACAATAATGCTTGTAGAGCACTAAGGCTCAGTACAATGCTTGACACAATCCATGATCAATAAATGGGAGTTCCACCCTGGCCGGTTTGGCTCAGTGGATATAACATTGGCTTGCAGACCAAAGGGTCCTGAGTTCTATTCCAGTCAAGGGCACATACCTCCCAGAGCCAGGCCCTAGTTAGGGTATGTGCAAGAGGCAATCAATTGATGTGTTTCTCTTACATCCATGTTTCTGTCTGTCTTTCCCTCTCTCTTCCACTCTCTCTAAAAAATCAATGGAAAATATTCTCAAGTTAGGATAAATAAATAAATAAATAAATAAATAAATAAATAAATGGGAGTTCCATTACAGAAAGGTCAGAATTCTCCTTCTATTCAGATATAAAAAGCTCTGAAAAAAAATAAAAATACTGATTTCACCACAAAACCCAACCTAAATGGACCTGAGGCTAGTTTGTATTTCTTTTTCATCATTTTGAAAGTTGTTTTTAATTCTGTTTATCCAACTTAATATAAACATGCATGCGTTTTCTTACAGAAATATTATTGATTTTGTTGCCACAGTCCCCCTGGGTGTATTACAAAATATTGAATATATGTACCATATGACCTTTCTAAAGTTCAAAACATTCTGCATTCTGAAACACAGCTGTCCATGAGGGTACTATAGGTTCACACTTGCACATTGGTAGCACTAATATTTCTAGCTTGCCTACTTCCTTCAGTATTTGTTTCTTTTACCTTCTGGGGTTCTACTATCTTGCTAGTCAGTGTGAAGTTCTGTGGGCCTGGAGCTGAAATGAAGAAAATGAACTGACAAAAGCCAGCCACAGGGATGGTTAAAACGGGTGTGCTGGAGAGAGTGAGGCTCCAATGGCTGAGAAAGGAGCAAGGGCCCTGAGTGCAGGGGCCAGACAAAGGCGTTTCACCAATGTACCAGTGGTTCTCAACCTTCCTAATGCTGCAACCCTTTAATATGGTTCCTCATGTTGTGGTGACCCCCAACCATAAAATTATTTTCATTGCTACTTCATAACTGTAATGTTGCTACTGTTATGAATCATAATGTAAATATCTGATATGCAGGATGGTCTTAGGTGACCCCTGTAAAAGGGTCATTCGACCGCCAAAGGGGTCACGACCCACAGGTTGAGAACCACTGCAAGAGGTGGACACCAACTTGGAATTAAACCCACAAGATATTTATTGGTGGAAACACCTATACAGGTTAAGGGAAGAAGACACACAAGTAAGCAGATTGCAGTGTTGGTCTGACACCCGTGAAAGAAAGAAAAAAAGGAAGAAGAAAGGAAATTTGGGTAGAAAGAACTTCAGGTGGCAGCACAGCAGGGTGAGCAAGGCTGAGGAGCCCTGAACACAGGTGTTAGGGGAGAGCTAAATGGGGCCGTGAAAGCCCCTCTCTCACCATTGACTGGCAGCCTGAGTACACACTGCTGAGGCTGTGGCCTTAGTCCAGACACAGTGGAGCATCCTGAGGTGTAGCAGCTGGAGGCTGTCAGTCACAGGAGCCCTCACAGTGCTGCTCTTGAAGGTGTGGCTAAGTAGCATATCTCTATAGTTTCTACCACAGTCAAATTTTGTCCTAAAAGGCATTCTGGCCCTGACCGGTTTGGCTCAGTGGATAGAGCATTGGACTGCGGACTGAGAGGTCCCAGGTTCGATTCCGGTCAAGGGCAATGTACCTTGGTTGCCGGCATATCCCCATTGGGGAGTGTGCAGGAGGCAGCTGATTGATGTTTCTCTCTCATCGATGTTTCTAACTCTCTATCCCTCTCCCTTCCTCTCTGTAAAAAATCAATAAAATATATTTTTAAAAAAAGGCATTCTGAATCTAGCAAAGATGCATCACAATAGGAGCCGATTAGAAACAAGTAAACTGAAAGGAAAATATATTATCTATATATATAAAAGACTAATATGCAAAGTGTCCCCTTGGGAGTTTGATTGCGCTCTATGATGTGCACTGACCATCGGGGGGGCGGAATGAAGGAAGGCCGCAGCCAGCAGTCAGCAGGCGGTAGCCGGGGAAGGAAGGCCGCAGCCAGCAGTCAGCAGGCGGTAGCCGGGGAAGGAAGGCCCCAGCCAGCAGTCAGCAGGCGGTAGCCGGGGAAGGAAGGCCGCAGCCAGCAGTCAGCAGCCGGTAGCCGGGGAAGGAAGGCCGCAGCCAGCAGTCAGCAGCCGGTAGCCGGGGAAGGAAGGCCGCAGCCAGCAGTCAGCAGCCGGTCGCCGGGGAAGGAAGGCCGCAGCCAGCAGTCAGCAGCCGGTAGCTGGGGAAGGAAGGCCGCAGCCAGCAGCAGGAAGGCCAACAATCGGCCCTGACCACCAGCCAGGCCTAGGGACTCGACCCATGCGTGAATTTTGTGCACTGGGCCTCTAGTCCTATCTAATAAAAGAGAAACATGGTAATTAGCCATACCTTTGCTACCCTTCCCATTGGCTAATCAGGGCGATATGCAAATTAACTGCCAGCCAAGATGGCGGTTGGCAGCCAGGCAGCTTGAAGCGAACATGAGGCTTGCTTGCTTCAGTGATGGAGGCTTGCAACGTTCCCTGCCTGCCGCTGCCAGCTTCTGAGCTTGCAAGGCTTTAACCACACTCATCAAGAAAACAGAGAGGACCCAAAAAATAGAATCAGAAATGAAAGAGCAGAGGTAGCCATAGAAATATAAAAGATTATTATATATATACTAGAGGCCCATTGCATGAAGAGATTCGTGCAATAGGCCTTCCCTTCCCCTGGCTGCTGGCACCGGTTTTCCTCCGGCACCCGGGACCCAGGCCTTCGCTCTGGCCAGAGCCTTCAGTCTTTGCAGCTCTGAACGGAGCCTTCAGTCTTCGCTCTGCCACTTCGCCCCGGCCCTTCGACCCTATGTATGCAAATTAACCGCCATCTTTGTTGTGTTAATTTGCATATTCTCCTAATTGGCTGGTGAGCATAGTGGAGGGACAGTTAATTTACATGTTTGTCTATTATTAGGTAAGATTGCTAACAACTATATGCCAACAAACTGGAGAAACTAGAAGAAATGGATGAATTCCTAGAAACACAATCTTCCAAAACTGAATCAAGAAGAAACAGAAAAGCTGAACAAACCAATTACAATGAATGAAATAGAAGAAGTAATAAAAATAACTTCCAAAAAATAAAAATCCTGGACTGGGTGGCATCATGGTGAATTTCACCAAACATTCAAAGAAGAAATAATACTTACTCTTCTCAAACTCTTCCAAGAAATTTAAAAGAAAAGAAGACTCCCAAGCTCATTTTATGAGTACAAGTCTTTTACCTCCTGGGCTGAGGGACACACCACCAGTGCAAGAATTTCATGCACCAGGCCTCTAAAATATATATATTGGAGGCCCAGTGCACAAAATTCGTGTACCGGTGGGGGGTCCCTTGGCCTGGCCTACAGGGATCAGCTGAAACCAACGGTCCTACATCCCCTGAGGGTGTAGTAGTGCCAAAGTGACAGGCTGCCAGGGATGAGCCCAAGCCTGGTCTGAGCACCGTGCTGCGCTGCTCCTGCTCATCCTGGCCCCTCTGTACCTACCACCTCCAACACTCAGTAGGCTCGCTGCCGCTTCGCTGCGGTCTCCGCGCCCATCCTAGGGCAATATTGGCACACCCGTGACCAAGAAGTGGCCACAGGCTCGCGCCCAGTCAGTCCCGATGCTGGTCATGGTTCGGATTGGGGAGGGGCACACAGGGGGAGTGTCCACAGGAGAGGCTCACGCCACCGCAGCTGTGCTCACTGGCCATGAGCAGGAGTCTGGCACCTGTTAGCCAGCTGAGCGGCGCTCCCGCTGGGGAAGCACACTAACCACCAGGGGGCAGCTCCTGCATTGAGTGTCTGCCCCCTGGTGGTCAGTGCACATCATAGCTACTAGACTACTGGTTGAATGGTCAACTGGTCTCTTAGGTTGTATTTGCCTTATAACCCAGTAATTCCACTTCTGTATGTGGAATATATATCCAAAGAAACCCAAAACACTAATCAAAAGAATATATGCACTCTTGTGTTCACAGCAGTGTTATTTACAATAACTTGGGGGAAGCAACCCAAGTGCCCGTCAATAGACAAGTGGATATAAAAGTTGTGGGACAATTATTCAAAGGAATATTACTTGGCCATAATAAAGAATGAAATCTTATCAAATGTGATGTCATTGATAGACCTAGAGGGTGTTATGCTAGGTGAAATGTCATTCAGAGATCATTTAAAAAGATGAAGATTTGCCGAAACCAGTTTGGCTCAGTGGATGGAGCGTCGGCCTGCGGATTGAAAGGTCCCAGGTTCAATTCTGGTCAAGGGCATGTACCTGGGTTGCGGGCACATCCCCAGTAGGAGATGTGCAGGAGGCAGCTGATCGATGTTTCTCTCTCATCGATGTTTCTAACTCTCTCTCTATCTCTCTCCCTTCCTCTCTGTAAAAAATCAATAAAAAATACATTTTTAAAAAAAAGATGAAGATTTTGCCCAAATGGGTTTGGCTCAATGGATAGAGTGTCGGCCTGCAGACTGAAGGGTTCCAGGTTCGATTCTGGTCAAGGGCATGTACCTTGGTTGCGGGCGCATACCCAGCAGGGGGTGTGCAGGAGGCAGCTGATTGATGTTTCTCTCTCACTGATATTTCTAGCTATTTCTTTCCCTTCCTCTCTGTAAAAAATCAATGAAATATATTTTAAAAGTAATAATAATACTGTCTATAAAAATAAATAAAAACATTAAAAAAATAAAAGATGAAGGTTTGAGACATACCAATTGGCAGTTACAAAATAACTATGGGGATGTAAAGCACAATACAGGAACTATCCTATATAATAAAAGGCTAATATGCAAATTGTCCCCTCGGGAGTTCCACTGACTGGGAGTTCAACCGCTTGCTATGACATGCACTGACCACCAGAGGGTGGTGCGGAACGAAGGAAGGCCCCAGCCTACAGCTGGCAGCCTGGGGAAGGAAGGCCCCAATTGACCCTGATCTCTGACCAGGCCTAGCGACTCTACCCATGCACAAATTTTGTGCACCAGGCCTCTAGTAGTCAACAATATTGTAATATCTATGTAAGGTGCCAGGTGGGTACTGGAAATATCAAGGAGAACACTTTGTCTATATTATTGTCTAACCACTATGCTGTACACTTGAATCCAATGCAAAATAATATTGAATGTATAATGCAATTGAAAATAAATAAATTTTAGTTTTAAGATAACTCAGAAAACAAAAGAGAAAATAACAAGTGTTGGCAAGGATGTGGGGAAATTGGAATCATTACGCATGATAGAGGGATGCAGAATGGCACAGCCACTATGAAACAGTACAGCATGGATGTTTCTCCAAAAACAACTTTGGTCAGTTCTCTGCAGATATTTAAGAGAACTGATTTGACATGGATACTGTACTAGGAAAGTATGCATTGCCAAAACTAACCTCAGAAATAATGAAAAGTTTAAACCTACCAATATTCATAATCAAGTACATACAGATTTAAAGAATTAGGCCTAGACATCTCTGCAAATAAATTCAACCAAAATTTTTTAAAAACAATTTTAATTGTATTTAAACCTTTTCCATTCAAGTGGCTGAGGCCTCCAGATGTTGCTGCCTGGGAGCTCTTGAGAAATGTACTCTCAGTTCCCACTTCAAACCTCCTCAAGGAAAATCTGGTTTTAACAAGATTACTTGGAGCTTGTTGCACATTAATGTTTGAAAAGCTGATTTATTTATGCCAGGATGTAAGTGCCATGTCATACCACCATGGTATGTAGTACATAATTCACATATAAAGTCAACGCAATAACCTTCCTAGCAAGGTACTTAGAAATTATAATGGTTTTTTAAAAAAGAAAGTGAAAAGTATACAAAAGATATAAACAAGTAATTCATTTTAAAATGGTAATCTAGATGGTTAATGAGCATATGAAAAATGACTCAAACTCACTAATAATTAGGAAATTCAAATGAAATGTGGTACTCTCTCATACCCCTTCAGGTCGGGAAAACATGTGAAAGTTTCATTAAACCAAGTGAAAGTCCAGATGTGAGACACAGGAAACTCTTAAACACAGCTAGTGGGAGTAGATCACCTTCAAAACAATTGGACACTGTCTGGGAAATTTGGTGGTGAGTTACCCACAACCCTTCCATTCCACGGTCAGAGAAATTGGCTCTCTTGTGTAAAAGGACTCTAAACCAGAATTCCCTAGAATCATTGCTGTGAATAGAAAAAGAAAGGCACCCTAAATGTACATTTGCAGTAGGATGGAAAATAAATTGTGAAATAGTCCTCCATCATAATGAATGAACTGGAATTACACATTCAGTATGAATACATTCTCTCAAATATATTGAATGACAAAAAGCCAGCTATCGATGGATGCATTTATGTAAAGTTTAGAAACATACCAAAAAATCCCATGTGTTTACAACTTTTGCTCCCTATGTAGTAAAAGTACTTTAAAGAATTGGTATGAATGACACACACACTTAATGCAGGTAATAGTTCCTTCTGAGAGGGAATGAGGAGAGAAAGAGAGATTATTGTTAATGCCTTATTAACTATCATTTCATAACATATTTTATAATAAAAATGTTTAAAAATATATATGAAAGAAAATATCCCATTTAAAATTGCAATAAGGGAGGCTAAATCCTTAAGAATTTAAAACAACTTCATAATGGAGTAGTGATCAATTTAATTATACTTTTTGGCATAGTGAAAGAAATATAATTTAAAGATTAACAAAAACTGGGGTAATATTCCCATATTCCAAAGGGCTAATATACACAGAATTCCTTGTTAAATGTTATATGATCAATAATGCAGAAAAATAATAGTCATGAGCTGACAATCAACAGAAATATAAATAGTGCTAAAATATATAAGAAATGCTAGTGTAAGCCATAAAATAATGTTTGCCAACCAAATTGTTAGAGATGAAAATGATGGTGAGGATGCAAGGAAAGAGTCTCTCTCATGTGCTGCCCAAATTTCATATGACTGTACGCTGTCCAATTGCTTACAGAGGGACACTGCAATGACCCATCAGAATGCAAAGCACTCACACCCTGTAGCCTAGAAGTCCACCCTGTGACTTCCTGGTGACATACTTGCACACATGGAAATGATTGATTACATTGTTCATAATTGTAAACTTTGGGGACAAATCAATATCTCTTGATAAGAAATTTGGTAAAATAAACTATGAAGGCAGATTAAAAATGGCAGCAGCCGAAACCGGTTTGGCTCAGTGGATAGAGCGTCGGCCTGCGGACTGAGAGGTCCCAGGTTCAATTCAGGTCAAGGGCATGTACCTGGGTTGTGGGCACATCCCCAGTAGGAGATGTGCAGGAGGCAGCTGATCGATGTTTCTCTCTCATCGATGTTTCTAACTCTCTATCTCTCTCCCTTTCTCTCTGTAAAAAATCAATAAAATATATTTTTAAAAAAATGGCAGCAGAGTAAGTGGATGCTACATGGACATGCTCCCAGGAACAAACTGGTATTACAACTAAAATACAGAAAAAACTTCCTGAATAATCAACAGAAAACTTGCAGGACAGAACCCTGATACCCAAGGACCAAAAGTGGAGACCACATAAGAGACTGGTAGGAGGGGCGGAGGGGCCAAAGGGCTGGCCTGGTGCCAACAGACAACAACTGAAGTCCCTGGGAGATTGCTCAGCTGTGGGGGTGCCACTGAGAGCTCTTGCATCTAATTCCCAGGCTGGGCCCCCAGCAGAGAGCACCAGAACAGAGGAGGGCACCCACACAACGTATGGCTGTGAAAATCAGCAGGGGGCTGTCTGCCAGAAAGGAACAGCTGAAAATTCAGGCACCCTCCTAAAGCGCCAACGCACAAAATTCCCTGCGGAGTTAAAGAACTAGAAAGAGAACAACAAGAAAACCCCAGAGTAAGTAGAAGGAAGGAAATAATAAAGATTAGAGCAGAAATAAATAACACAGAGACTAAAAAAAATACAAAAAAGCAATGAAACCAAGAGCTGTTTTTTTGAAAGGCTAAACTTAATTAATAAACCATTAGCTATACTCATCAAGAAACAAACAGAGAGGACCCAAATAAATAAAATTAGAAATGAAAGTGGAGAAGTAACCACTGATACAACAGAAATACAAAGGATTGTAAGAAAATACTATGAACAACTATATGCCAACAAGCTGGACAATGTGGGTGAAATTAACAAATTCCTAGAAAAATGCAATCTTCCAAAACTGAATCAGGAAGAATAAAACAACTGAATAGACCAGTAACAACTGATGAAATAGAAGCAGTATAAAAAAGAAAACTCCCACCAAACAACAGCCCAGGTCTGGATGGCTTCACAGGGAGTTTTACCAAACATTCAAAGAACTAACACCTATACTCCTCAAACTATTTCAGAAAATCCAAGAGGAAGGAACACTTCCAAACTCTTTGTATGAGGCCAGCATTACCCTAATTCCAAAACCAGATAAAGACAATACAAAGAAAGAGAATTACAGGCCAATATCCCTGATGAATATAAATGCTAAAATCCTCAACAAAATATTAGGAAATGTCATCCAGAAATATATTAAAAAGATCATACACCATCACACCTCTGCTGCTGCCACAGCTGGCAGTGCAAGCCTCGGCCGGCCCTGGTTACCTGAGCCTTGGGCGGCCCTGGGCGGCTGAGCTACCGCCATCTGAGGCTTGCCTATGCCACAGACTGGCCTTGGGTGGTTGGGTGGCTGAGGGCACTGAGTGCCACCATCTTGTGGCTGTCAGCTTCACCATCTTTGAGGGCAGGGCAGTCAATTAGCATATTCCCTCCTTATTGGCTGTGGGTGCTGGCATCTTTGTGATGGTGTGAGGGTCAATTAGTATATTCCTTCTTTATTGGATAGGATTTAAAATATTTTTTCTTGAAATATTAATGTTTATTTTTTAAATATATTTTTATTGTTTTTTATTGATTTTTTACAGAGAGGAAGAGCGAGAAATAGAGAGTTAGAAACATCAATGAGAGAGAAATATTGATCAGCTGCCTCCTGCACACCCCCTATTGGGGATGTGCCCGCAACCAAGGTACATGCCCTTGACTGGAATCAAACCTGGGACCCTTTAGTCCTCAGGCTGAGGCTCTATCCACTGAGCCAAACTGGTCAGGGCTTAATGTTTATTGCATGTAACATTATTATACTTAAAATCGTTTTTCTTGAAATAAAAAAATACATGATGCATCCATTTTCTTGAATACTTTGTAGTGGTTTTAAAGTGGGGTCATTCCTCTGTGTATATTGAAGGAAAATCTGCAAGATCAGTTGTAGAGCAAAATGATATTTAAGGGATAATGTGTATTTGCAGAAAGAAAAATAATAGAATACACATATACTAATATTTACATATTTCTAAAAGGGAATAAAGCTAGTAGTAGTTACTGCCTCTAGTAGTGTCAGGGCTATATGGGAAAATCTTAAATTATGTCAAAACAAAACAAACAAATTAATTTAAAAAAACACCTTTAAATGAAGAAGCTAAAAATCCAATCTAATTTAGTAACAAGATATAAATTTTAAAAATTTTTAAATTTAGGAATGTTGCTGAGGTACATTTCTGAGCCTACTCACTGTTAGTTTGACGGAGCAATTGAACTGATACCCCTCCCCCAAGGACTGGCTTTTCACGTCATTTCACTATGGACATTCCCTTAGCTGAGACCACATTTCACTCCGGGGCTGCATATAGAAGTCTCTGCCCAGAAAAAAGCCCGCCAAAAGTCCTTTAAAAGCCCCTGGCTCCCCTCACTGGGGGCTGGAGCCATCCAGGCTCAGCCACCTGGTGTGCGGATGATCCAATAAATTTGTGATCCCTCACCACTCTCACCTCATGCATTCCTCCTTAGGGGACCTAACACTTAGTTGTTCAAGGAGAGGGAGAGGAAGAGAGAGAGAGAGAGAGAGAGAGATCTTGCTTGCTATCAACACAGCTCCACAAATCTAAGTGGCACCCTAAAAATGCTTCCCCGGTGCTTCTTTATTTTTTTAAAGATATTTCTTTATTGATTTCAGAGAGGAAGGGAGAGGGAGAGAGAGACAAAAACACCAATGATGAGAGAGAATCACCGATAGGCTGCCTCCTGCACAGCCCCCACTGGGGATCGAGCCCGCAACCCAGGTATGTAGCCTTGGACGGAATCGAACCCGGGACCCTTCAGTCCACAGGCCACGCTCTATCCACTGCGCCAAGCCAGCCAGGGCTCCCTAGTGCTTCTTGAGACCTTTCTAAGGAGAGAGAAGGATGGTGAGGTGGGAGGTTGCAGGTGGTGAGAAGGAGACCAGTGTAGGACAGGTCAATCTGATTCATCACACATTGAACTTCTCACTTTTCCTTCTTCTGTAAATGTATACCCATTACTGAGAGATCTGGGAGGTCTGCGAACACAAGGCAGTTGGTAAAACTGGCTAAAATTCCTGTGCATGCAGCTTGGAAATGGAGATCTGGATGGAGAGATGCAGGGTCTACCCTCGGAGATGCTATGGGACAAGGTCCTGCCCTCAGGGATGTGAGGCACACATCTAGGGGTGGGCATGGTCTTGAGGCAGGATAGGGAGGACGGAGCATGCTCGCCAAAACAAAACGTGCAAAAAGAGAATTTGCGCATATGTTGAGTGCATATTGAAGGCAGTGTTAATGAATAATGCCGGCAATCTGGGCATGTGTCCTTGACTGGAATTGAACCCAGGACCTTTCAGTCCCCAGGCGGATGCTTTCCACTGAGCCAGACCAGCTAGGACATTGGCGAAAGTTTTGTGGCTCTGGAAACACAAGGAAAATTATGCAACTTATTATGTAGTAAATAGAAATGTTAAACTGAAATATGTGTTGAGCGCCTCCTGTTCTAGGTCTAGGGATATGTCCCGAGATAAACAAAAGTCCTGATCCGCAGGCTGATTTCATTGTCCCGCCAGGACAGGCGATGAAGGAGCCTGAAGGACTCTACCTTGAAACTGGGCCATGAAAAGACTACATTATTATGCAGCCTTTTCTCAGTTCACTATAATTAAACACCATTGGAATCGCAGACACGATGTGCCTGTGTTTTCGCCCTTCTCATTTCCCAGAACTGCCCCAGGCTCTCCCGTGGGGACTCACAGCACTGACCTGAGCTGCCCTCTCTGGACGCCGGCAGACCCGACCTCTCTGCAGGCACCCCTGTCTTTCCTGCAGGAAACATGCTCAAGATGAGGAGGAGGGTAAAAGTACCGGGAACCTCTTTCATTAATTCCAATTAAATTAGCAAATTGGGCACAAATGCTGTGCTTCTAACAAACCCCGAGCTGTGTGCAGTGCACTCTGAGGCTGAGAGCCGGCTTCTGGGGAGATCTGTTGCCATGAGCAGCCAGGAGGGTCAGGACAGCTCTGCGCAGGAGCCATGGATCTGCTGCTGGGAGGACAGCAAGCGGACGCAGCCTGCGCTCCAGACTCCATGGCGCAGAGGCAGGGCAATGAGGCACAGAGCACCATCCCTCCGTCAGTCCATCCTCCTGGCTTCTTGCCTGCGGGTGTGCTGTGTGTGCGGCATGATTCCTGATATGATCACAGCTGCCTCGCTCCCGGAAGGAGTCCCAGCGCCTGAGAGGCCGGAGCTGCTCCCCAGCTCGCCTGCTCTCCCGGTGGTCAGCTCCACTGGCTACCCCTGAGCTCGGGCGGCTGTGGAGGGTGCGGGGCGGCCCCCAAGCTGCCCTGGCTCAGGGCCTGGGGCAGACTCAGACATTGGAATTAAAGGACACAAGCGCCTCTGCAAGCTAAGCCCAAGCCTTCTGATAACGGAAGTGATGATGCACCCACTTCCCAGGTCTTCCTGGCGGGGCTCAGGAGAGGCCTCCGGCTGCCAGCAGCCGGGCAGGGAGGTGGGCTCAGGGCTCAAGGCTCAGGGCTCAGGGCGGACTGGGTTTGGTCAGCTGTCCACACACGGAGGCCAGGCACAGCGAGAGAGAACTGGAGGGAGGGCAGTCAGTTACTTGCAGGCGCCATAGAAGTACGGCTCCCAGCACCTCTAGGACAAGCTCACCAGAAGCAGGAGCCGTGAACAGGCTCCCAGGGACCTGCTCAGGCAGACTCCCTCCCACAGCACCCGCCTGTGGGGCTGGCATTACGGCTCCTGGCTGCCTTCCCTGAGGGCCCTGAGGGCAGGGATCAGGGACTGGTAACCGTGAACCCTCAGTTCCTCCCAGAGGCCAGGTGCGCGCTCACACAGTTGTCAGTAAGTGAAGAGCTGACCCTGCACTGCAGTTGCACACAAGCCAAGTGGGAGTGCGCACGTCAGGAGCACCAGAGGAGCTCTCGGGGTGCCTTCCCCCAACCCTCCCCCCCACCCCCCACCCCGCCCCCGCGCTCTGTCAGAGCAGCTATTGTAAGTGTGACCCTGGCCTGAGGTTTCCCCTCTCCCGGGAGCCTATCAGGACTGTGGTCCCTGCTAAGTAAGCTCCCTGGAGGCTCCTGTCCATCCTAAGATGGCCCCTTGCTCAGCAAGCCTCTTGCAATTGTGGTCAAATTCTGTTTCTACAGGAAAACCCACTAATTCGTTTAAAGGCTCATTTATTTCCCCAAAGTATCCCTTCAGCCTAACGGCCCAATATATGCCTTAGACTCAGTGTCAGAGTAGCCTGTGCAGCTTCCAGCTCCACCCTCTGAGGATGAACATGCGCTTTGAAATACTTCAGGGTGAGCGCCAGCCATGTCCACACACATCCCAGAGGAGAGCGCCCGAGAGCTTTGCGCAGTTCCATGTGATCTTGGAGACAAGCATGAACCTTCAAGGAGACCACGTGAAGGCACAGAGGCCTCCTTCAGGAGACGTGTTCTAAGGTGCTCCACACAGTGATTCTGCCTTCGAGCTCGCTGTGACCAGGCGTTGTGTGTGTGTGTGTGTGTGTGTGTGTGTGTGTGTGTGTGTATTCTCACTGAATCCTCCCAACAACTATGTGAAAATAACAACAATAACAATAATAGCATTTATTGAGCACTTATTATGGGTCAGGCACTGAGCTATTGATTGCTTCATTTTACTGCCCATTTCACAGATAAGAAAACTGAGGTTTAGAGAAAAGTTAAGTACCTTGTTAAAGACCACTAGCAGTAAGAGAGAAACTGAGTGAGATTCGTGTGCAAATTTCTATGACTAGTTCTTCATTATTTTTATATATATACTATATCGTAAGCTATGCTTTTAACCACTGTGATATTGCCTTTGCATTTTTATTAAAATATTGATGATATATGCATATATGTGTCTATAAATATATATTATATGTTTATGTATATATAATATATTACATGAGGGTCCTAATTTATACTTCTTTTAGATGAATAGATTGCCTAGTTCATTGCTCAGTAAGTACTAGTTGAATGGATAGACCTGTGTCTACGGCAGGGGCCTACCCAAGGCCAGGAAGAGGGGTGAATAGGAACAGGCCAAAGTGATGCATGATAGCTCAGCTCCTCTGAGGGCCAGACTAAAGCCGCTGGTTTCGGGGTAAGGGCAGCCCTGCAGCTTTGTGGTCTGTGTAACATTTTGTTGTTTGTTTGTTTGTTTTTTATCTTTATTGAAAGCATTACATAGGTCCTCCTTTCCCCCCATAAACCTCTTCCAGCCCACTCCCGTCCTCCCCCACTCAGGCCCTCACCACCCCATTGTCTGTGTCCACAGGTTCTGCATATATGCACACAGGTTCATTGGTTGATCTCACCCGCCCACCCTCCCCCTTCCCTCTGAGGTTCAACCCCTGCTGGGCTCCGGGCCTCAGTCACTGGCCTGCATCCAGAATGGGTTTGCTCCCCTCTCCTCTCAGACTTCCCCTATGAATATTCATAAAGGCTCTAGAGTCCTGGAATCCCATAAAAATTCAAAGTGCAGTGATTATTAATGACATAGTTAGCAAGAAGGGCATTTGTTATTTCTACTCAGTTGGTTTTCCCTGGGAGCAAACGCAATCTCTGGAGAGTATTACTGTGCCCTCTGCAGCCTGGATCACCGTGGTTCTCTTTGGGGTGAAGCTGTGCCACTGTCCCAGGCAGCTCCCTCCTTCGCAACATGAGCAGCATCTGAGCACAAGCTGCTCCGCAGCTCAGAGGCAACCATGGCCCTTTGCTGGATTCCTAGAATCAGGAAACAGTTCGCTGAGATCAAGGCCGTTGGACGGTGAGGCTTCCTCTGTGGCCGCACTGGTGCAGCAGGCTGCCCGGCTCATAAATCTAGTTTTATTTCCCGTCTACTCACCTGGAACTAAGTGATTTTTTAAGGCCAAGGGGGAACGCATGTCCTT